>NW_026904031.1:0-321079 GCF_024500275.1 Phycodurus eques
TCGGTGGGAATCCAGCTTTAAGGGGAGTCCTCCCCCGAGTCGGCACGACTTTAGGTCGCCTAATTTCTGCCTAGCGGGCTAGGAATTTACACAGACAAGCCTTGGGAATCCAGCTTTCAAGGGAGGCCTCTTCCAAGCCTCTCGGAGCTCGTGAGGCCGAACGGTGAGCGTCAAAGCACTTTGTTTTGCTCCAGTAGTAGGCTTTTATTGACTAAATTGTAACATGACGACCTATGTGACTTTGGCAGGACTTTTTAGCGCTTACTTTTGAGCTAGTGGGCTAAGATTTGAAACACAATATCGGTGGGAATCCAGCTTTAAGGGGAGTCCTCCCCCGAGTCTCTGGACGGCTGTGGGGCCGAGCGGCGAGCGTTAAAGCACTCAGTTTCGCTCGAGTACCATGACGACCGATTTGACTTCGGCACGACTTAAGGTCGCTTAATTTCAGCCTAGCGGGCTAGGAATTCACACAGACAATCCTTGGGAATCCAGCTTTCAGGAGAGGCCTCTTCCAAGCCTCTCAGAGGTCGTGGGGCCGAACGGCGAGCGTCATAGCACTCGGTTTCTCTCCAGTAGTAGGCCTTTATTGACTAAATTGTAACATGACGACCTATGTGACTTTGGCAGGTCGTTTTAGCTCTTACTTTTGACCTAGTGCGGTAAGATTTGAAACAAACGATCGGTGGGAATCCAGCTTTCAGGGGTGGCCTCCCCCGAGTCTCTGGACAGCTGTGGGGCCGAACGGCGAGCGGCAAAGCACTCGGTTTCTCTCCAGTAGTAGGCATTTATTGACTAAATTGTAACATGACGACCTATGTGATTTTGGCAGGACGTTTTAGCGCCTACTTTTCAGCTACTGGGCGAAGATTTGAAACAAACGATCGGTGGGAATCCAGCTTTCAGGGGAGGCCTCTTCCAAGCCTCTCGGAGGTCGTGGGGCCTAACGGCGAGCGTCAAAGCACTCGTTTTCGCTCCAGTAGTAGGCCTTCATTGACTAAATTGTAACGTGACGACCTGTGACTTTGGCAGGACTTTTTAGCGTCTAATTTTGAGCTAGTGGGCTAAGATTTGAAACAAATGATCGGTGGGAATCCAGTTTCAGGGGAGGCCTCCCCCGAGTCTCTGGACGGCTGTGGGGCCGAGCGGCGAGCGTTAAAGCACTCAGTTTCGCTCGAGTACCATGACGACCGATTTGACTTCGGCACGACTTTAGGTCGGTTAATTTCAGCCTAGCGGGCTAGGAATTCACACAGACAATCCTTGGGAATCCAGCTTTCAGGGGAGGCCTCTTCCAAGCCTCTCGGAGGTTGTGGGGCCGAACGGCGAGCGTCAAAGCACTCGTTTTCGCTCCAGTAGTAGGCCTTTATTGACTAAATTGTAACATGACGACCTATGTGACTTTGGCAGGACTTTTTAGCGCTTAATTAAGAGCTAGTGGGCTAAGATTTGAAACAAATGATCGGTGGGAATCCAGCTTTCAGAGGAGTCCTCCCCCGAGTCTCTGGACGGCTTTGGGGCCGAGCGGCGAGCGTTAAAGCACTCAGTTTCTCTCCAGTAGTTGGCCTTTATTGACTAAATTGTAACATGACGACCTATGTGATTTTGGCAGGACTTTTTAGCGCCTACTTTTCAGCTACTGGGCGAAGATTTGAAACAAACGATCGGTGGGAATCCAGCTTTCAGGGGACGCCTCCCCCGAGTCTCTGGAAGGCTGTGGGGCAGAGTGGCGAGCGTTAAAGCACTCAGTTTCGGTCCAGTAGTAGACCTTTATTGACTAAATTGTAACATGACGACCTATGTGATTTTGGCAGGACTTTTTAGCGCTTACTTTTGAGCTAGTGGGCTAAGATTTGAAACACATTATCGGTGGGAATCCAGCTTTCAGGGGAGTCCTCCCCCGAGTCTCTGGACGGCTGTGGGGCCGAACGGCGAGCGGCAAAGCACTCTGTTTCTCTCCAATAGTAGGCCTTTATTGACTAAATTGTAACGTGACGACCTGTGACTTTGGCAGGACTTTTTAGCGTCTACTTTTGAGCTAGTGGGCTAAGATTTGAAACTAATGATCGGTGGGAATCCAGTTTCAGGGGAGGCCTACCCCGAGTCTCTGGACGGCTGTGGGGCCGAGCGGCGAGCGTTAAAGCACTCAGTTTCGCTCGAGTACCATGACGACCGATTTGACTTCGGCACGACTTTAGGTCGCCTAATTTCTGCCTAGCGGGCTAGGAATTTACAAAGACAAGCCTTGGGAATCCAGCTTTCAGGGGAGGCCTCTTCCAATCCTCTCGGAGGTCGTGGGCCTGAACGGCGAGCGTCAAAGCACTCGGTTTCGCTCCAGTAGTAGGCCTTTATTGACTAAATTGTAACATGACAACCTATGTGACTTTGGCAGGACTTTTTAGCGCTTACTTTTGACCTAGTGCGCTAAGATTTGAAACAAACGATCGGTGGGAATCCAGCTTTCAGGGGAGTCCTCCCCCGAGTCTCTGGACGGCTGTGGGGCCGAGCGGCGAGCGTTAAAGCACTCAGTTTCGCTCGAGTACCATGACGACCGATTTGACTTCGGCACGACTTTAGGTCGCCTAATTTCTGCCTAGCGGGCTAGGAATTTACACAGACAAGCCTTGGGAATCCAGCATTAAAGGGAGGCCTCTTCCAAGCCTCTCGGAGCTCGTGAGGCCGAACGGCGAGCGTCAAAGCACTCGGTTTCGCTCCAGTAGTAGGCTTTTATTGACTAAATTGTAACATGACGACCGATGTGATTTTGGCAGGACTTTTTAGCGCCTACTTTTCAGCGACTGGGCGAAGATTTGAAACAAAAGATCGGTGGGAATCCAGCTTTCAGGGGACGCCTCCCCCGAGTCTCTGGACGGCTGTGGGGCAGAGTGGCGAGTTTTAAAGCACTCAGTTTCGGTCCAGTAGTAGGCCTTTATTGACTAAATTGTAACATGACGACCTATGTGATTTTGGCAGGACTTTTTAGCGCTTACTTTTGAGCTAGTGGGCTAAGATTTGAAACACATTATCGGTGGGAATCCAGCTTTCAGGGGAGTCGTCCCCCGAGTCTCTGGACGGCTGTGGGGCCGAGCGGCGAGCGTTAAAGCACTCGGTTTCGCTCGAGTACCATGACGACCGATTTGACTTCGGCACGACTTTAGGTCGCCTAATTTCTGCCTAGCGGGCTAGGAATTTACAAAGACAAGCCTTGGGAATCCAGCTTTCAGGGGAGGCCTCTTCCAATCCTCTCGGAGGTCGTGGGCCTGAACGGCGAGCGTCAAAGCACTCGGTTTCGCTCCAGTAGTAGGCCTTTATTGACTAAATTGTAACATGACAACCTATGTGACTTTGGCAGGACCTTTTAGCGCTTACTTTTGACCTAGTGCGCTAAGATTTGAAACAAACGATCGGTGGGAATCCAGCTTTCAGGGGAGTCCTCCCCCGAGTCTCTGGACGGCTGTGGGGCCGAGCGGCGAGCGTTAAAGCACTCAGTTTCGCTCGAGTACCATGACGACCGATTTGACTTCGGCACGACTTTAGGTCGCCTAATTTCTGCCTAGCGGGCTAGGAATTTACACAGACAAGCCTTGGGAACCCAGCATTAAAGGGAGGCCTCTTCCAAGCCTCTCGGAGCTCGTGAGGCCGAACGGCGAGCGTCAAAGCACTCGGTTTCGCTCCAGTAGTAGGCTTTTATTGACTAAATTGTAACATGACGACCGATGTGATTTTGGCAGGACTTTTTAGCGCCTACTTTTCAGCGACTGGGCGAAGATTTGAAACAAAAGATCGGTGGGAATCCAGCTTTCAGGGGACGCCTCCCCCGAGTCTCTGGACGGCTGTGGGGCAGAGTGGCGAGCGTCAAAGCACTCGGTTTCGCTCCAGTAGTAGGCCTTTATTGACTAAATTGTAACATGACAACCTATGTGACTTTGGCAGGACTTTTTAGCGCTTACTTTTGACCTAGTGCGCTAAGATTTGAAACAAACGATCGGTGGGAATCCAGCTTTCAGGGGAGTCCTCCCCCGAGTCTCTGGACGGCTTGGGGGCCGAGCGGCGAGCGTTAAAGCACTCAGTTTCACTCGAGTAACATGACGACCGATTTGACTTCGGCACGAATTTAGGTCGCCTAATTTCTGCCTAGCGGGCTAGGAATTTACACAGACAAGCCTTGGGAATCCAGCATTAAAGGGAGGCCTCTTCCAAGCCTCTCGGAGCTCGTGAGGCCGAACGGCGAGCGTCAAAGCACTCGGTTTCGCTCCAGTAGTAGGCTTTTATTGACTAAATTGTAACATGACGACCGATGTGATTTTGGGAGGACTTTTTAGCGCCTACTTTTCAGCGACTGGGCGAAGATTTGAAACAAAAGATCGGTGGGAATCCAGCTTTCAGGGGAGGCCTCTTCCAAGCCACTCAGAGGTTGTGGGGCCGAACGGCGAGCGTCAAAGCATTCGGTTTCGCTCCAGTAGTAGGCCTTTATTGACTAAATTGTAACATGACGACCTATGTGATTTTGGCAGGACTTTTGAGCGCCTACTTTTCAGTTACTGGGCGAAGATTTGAAACAAACGATCGGTGGGAATCCAGCTTTCAGGGGAGGCCTCTTCCCAGCCACTCAGAGGTTGTGGGGCCGAACGGCGAGCGTCAAAGCACTCGGTTTCGCTCCAGTAGTAGGCCTTTATTGACTAAATTGTAACATGACAACCTATGTGACTTTGGCAGGACTTTTTAGCGCTTACTTTTGACCTAGTGCGCTAAGATTTGAAACAAACGATCGGTGGGAATCCAGCTTTCAGGGGAGTCCTCCCCCGAGTCTCTGGACGGCTTTGGGGCCGAGCGGCGAGCGTTAAAGCACTCAGTTTCGCTCGAGTACCATGACGACCGATTTGACTTCGGCACGACTTTAGGTCACCTAATTTCTGCCTAGCGGGCTAGGAATTTACACAGACAAGCCTTGGGAATCCAGCTTTAAAGGGAGGCCTCTTCCAAGCCTCTCGGAGCTTGTGAGACCGAACGGCGAGCGTCAAAGCACTGGGTTTCGCTCCAGTAGTAGGCTTTTATTGACTAAATTGTAACATGACGACCTATATGATTTTGGCAGGACTTTTTAGCGCCTACTTTTCAGCTACTGGGCGAAGATTTGAAACAAACGATCGGTGGGAATCCAGCTTTCAGGGGAGGCCTCTTCCAAGCCTCTCGGAGGTTGTGGGGCCAAACGGCGAGCGTCAAAGCACTCGTTTTCGCTCCAGTAGTAGGCCTTTATTGACTAAATTGTAACATGACGACCTATGTGACTCTGGCATGACCTTTTAGCGCCTACTTTTGAGCTAGTGGGCTAAGATTTGAAACAAACGATCGGTGGGAATCCAGCTTTCAGGGGAGGCCTACCCCGAGTCTCTGGACGGCTGTGGGGCCGAGCGGCGAGCGTTAAAGCACTCAGTTTCGCTCGAGTACCATGACGACCGATTTGACTTCGGCACGACTTTAGGTCGCCTAATTTCTGCCTAGCGGGCTAGGAATTTACAAAGACAAGCCTTGGGAATCCAGCTTTCAGGGGAGGCCTCTTCCAATCCTCTCGGAGGTCGTGGGCCCGAACGGCAAGCGTCAAAGCACTCGGTTTCGCTCCAGTAGTAGGCCTTTATTGACTAAATTGTAACATGACAACCTATGTGACTTTGGCAGGACTTTTTAGCGCTTACTTTTGACCTAGTGCGCTAAGATTTGAAACAAACGATCGGTGGGAATCCAGCTTTCAGGGGAGTCCTCCCCCGAGTCTCTGGACGGCTTTGGGGCCGAGCGGCGAGCGTTAAAGCACTCAGTTTCGCTCGAGTACCATGACGACCGATTTGACTTCGGCACGACTTTAGGTCGCCTAATTTCTGCCTAGCGGGCTAGGAATTTACACAGACAAGCCTTGGGAATCCAGCATTAAAGGGAGGCCTCTTCCAAGCCTCTCGGAGCTCGTGAGGCCGAACGGCGAGCGTCAAAGCACTCGGTTTCGCTCCAGTAGTAGGCTTTTATTGACTAAATTGTAACATGACGACCGATGTGATTTTGGCAGGACTTTTTAGCGCCTACTTTTCAGCGACTGGGCGAAGATTTGAAACAAAAGATCGGTGGGAATCCAGCTTTCAGGGGAGTCCTCCCTCGAGTCTCTGGACGGCTTTGGGGCCGAGCGGCGAGCGTTAAAGCACTCAGTTTCGCTCGAGTACCATGACGACCGATTTGACTTCGGCACGACTTTAGGTCACCTAATTTCTGCCTAGCGGGCTAGGATTTTACACAGACAAGCCTTGGGAATCCAGCTTTAAAGGGAGGCCTCTTCCAAGTCTCTCGGAGCTCGTGAGACCGAACGGCGAGCGTCAAAGCACTGGGTTTCGCTCCAGTAGTAGGCTTTTATTGACTAAATTGTAACATGACTAACTATATGATTTTGGCAGGACTTTTTAGCGCCTACCTTTCAGCTACTGGGCGAAGATTTGAAACAAACGATCGGTGGGAATCCAGCTTTCAGGGGAGGCCTCTTCCAAGCCTCTCGGAGGTTGTGGGGCCGAACGGCGAGCGTCAAAGCACTCGTTTTCGCTCCAGTAGTAGGCCTTTATTGACTAAATTGTAACATGACGACCTATGTGACTCTGGCATGACCTTTTAGCGCCTACTTTTGAGCTAGTGGGCTAAGATTTGAAACAAACGATCGGTGGGAATCCAGCTTTCAGGGGACGCCTCCCCCGAGTCTCTGGACGGCTGTGGGGCAGAGTGGCGAGCGTTAAAGCACTCAGTTTCGGTCCAGTAGTAGGCCTTTATTGACTAAATTGTAACATGACGACCTATGTGATTTTGGCAGGACTTTTTAGCGCTTACTTTTGAGCTAGTGGGCTAAGATTTGAAACACATTATCGGTGGGAATCCAGCTTTCAGGGGAGTCCTCCCCCGAGTCTCTGGACGGCTGTGGGGCCGAACGGCGAGCGGCAAAGCACTCTGTTTCTCTCCAGTAGTAGGCCTTTATTGACTAAATTGTAACGTGACGACCTGTGACTTTGGCAGGACTTTTTAGCGTCTACTTTTGAGCTAGTGGGCTAAGATTTGAAACTAATGATCGGTGGGAATCCAGTTTCAGGGGAGGCCTACCCCGAGTCTCTGGACGGCTGTGGGGCCGAGCGGCGAGCGTTAAAGCACTCAGTTTCGCTCGAGTACCATGACGACCGATTTGACTTCGGCACGACTTTAGGTCGCCTAATTTCTGCCTAGCGGGCTAGGAATTTACAAAGACAAGCCTTGGGAATCCAGCTTTCAGGGGAGGCCTCTTCCAATCCTCTCGGAGGTCGTGGGCCCGAACGGCGAGCGTCAAAGCACTCGGTTTCGCTCCAGTAGTAGGCCTTTATTGACTAAATTGTAACATGACAACCTATGTGACTTTGGCAGGACTTTTTAGCGCTTACTTTTGACCTAGTGCGCTAAGATTTGAAACAAACGATCGGTGGGAATCCAGCTTTCAGGGGAGGCCTACCCCGAGTCTCTGGACGGCTTTGGGGCCGAGCGGCGAGCGTTAAAGCACTCAGTTTCGCTCGAGTAACATGACGACCGATTTGACTTCGGCACGAATTTAGGTCGCCTAATTTCTGCCTAGCGGGCTAGGAATTTACACAGACAAGCCTTGGGAATCCAGCATTAAAGGGAGGCCTCTTCCAAGCCTCTCGGAGCTCGTGAGGCCGAACGGCGAGCGTCAAAGCACTCGGTTTCGCTCCAGTAGTAGGCTTTTATTGACTAAATTGTAACATGACGACCGATGTGATTTTGGCAGGACTTTTTAGCGCCTACTTTTCAGCGACTGGGCGAAGATTTGAAACAAAAGATCGGTGGGAATCCAGCTTTCAGGGGACGCCTCCCCCGAGTCTCTGGACGGCTGTGGGGCAGAGTGGCGAGTTTTAAAGCAATCAGTTTCGGTCCAGTAGTAGGCCTTTATTGACTAAATTGTAACATGACGACCTATGTGATTTTGGCAGGACTTTTTAGCGCTTACTTTTGATCTAGTGGGCTAAGATTTGAAACACATTATCGGTGGGAATCCAGCTTTCAGGGGAGTCCTCCCCCGAGTCTCTGGACGGCTGTGGGGCCGAGCGGCGAGCGTTAAAGCACTCGGTTTCGCTCGAGTACCATGACGACCGATTTGACTTCGGCACGGCTTTAGGTCGCTTAATTTAAGCCTAGCGGGCTAGGAATTCACACAGACAATCCTTGGGAATCCAGCTTTCAGGGGAGGCCTCTTCCAAGCCACTCAGAGGTTGTGGGGCCGAACGGCGAGCGTCAAAGCACTCGGTTTCGCTCCAGTAGTAGGCCTTTATTGACTAAATTGTAACATGGCGACCTATGTGATTTTGGCAGGACTTTTGAGCGCCTACTTTTCAGTTACTGGGCGAAGATTTGAAACAAACGATCGGTGGGAATCCAGCTTTCAGGGGAGGCCTCTTCCAAGCCACTCAGAGGTTGTGGGGCCGAACGGCGAGCGTCAAAGCACTCGGTTTCGCTCCAGTAGTAGGCCTTTATTGACTAAATTGTAACATGACAACCTATGTGACTTTGGCAGGACTTTTTAGCGCTTACTTTTGACCTAGTGCGCTAAGATTTGAAACAAACGATCGGTGGGAATCCAGCTTTCAGGGGAGTCCTCCCCCGAGTCTCTGGACGGCTTTGGGGCCGAGCGGCGAGCGTTAAAGCACTCAGTTTCGCTCGAGTACCATGACGACCGATTTGACTTCGGCACGACTTTAGGTCACCTAATTTCTGCCTAGCGGGCTAGGAATTTACACAGACAAGCCTTGGGAATCCAGCTTTAAAGGGAGGCCTCTTCCAAGCCTCTCGGAGCTCGTGAGACCGAACGGCGAGCATCAAAGCACTGGGTTTCGCTCCAGTAGTAGGCTTTTATTGACTAAATTGTAACATGACGACCTATATGATTTTGGCAGGACTTTTTAGCGCCTACTTTTCAGCTACTGGGCGAAGATTTGAAACAAACGATCGGTGGGAATCCAGCTTTCAGGGGAGGCCTCTTCCAAGCCTCTCGGAGGTTGTGGGGCCGAACGGCGAGCGTCAAAGCACTCGTTTTCGCTCCAGTAGTAGGCCTTTATTGACTAAATTGTAACATGACGACCTATGTGACTCTGGCATGACCTTTTAGCGCCTACTTTTGAGCTAGTGGGCTAAGATTTGAAACAAACGATCGGTGGGAATCCAGCTTTCAGGGGAGGCCTACCCCGAGTCTCTGGACGGCTGTGGGGCCGAGCGGCGAGCGTTAAAGCACTCAGTTTCGCTCGAGTACCATGACGACCGATTTGACTTCGGCACAACTTTAGGTCGCCTAATTTCTGCCTAGCGGGCTAGGAATTTACAAAGACAAGCCTTGGGAATCCAGCTTTCAGGGGAGGCCTCTTCCAATCCTCTCGGAGGTCGTGGGCCCGAACGGCGAGCGTCAAAGCACTCGGTTTCGCTCCAGTAGTTGGCCTTTATTGACTAAATTGTAACATGACAACCTATGTGACTTTGGCAGGACTTTTTAGCGCTTACTTTTGACCTAGTGCGCTAAGATTTGAAACAAACGATCGGTGGGAATCCAGCTTTCAGGGGAGTCCTCCCCCGAGTCTCTGGACGGCTTTGGGGCCGAGCGGCGAGCGTTAAAGCACTCAGTTTCGCTCGAGTACCATGACGACCGATTTGACTTCGGCACGACTTTAGGTCGCCTAATTTCTGCCTAGCGGGCTAGGAATTTACACAGACAAGCCTTGGGAATCCAGCATTGAAGGGAGGCCTCTTCCAAGCCTCTCGGAGCTCGTGAGGCCGAACGGCGAGCGTCAAAGCACTCGGTTTCGCTCCAGTAGTAGGCTTTTATTGACTAAATTGTAACATGACGACCGATGTGATTTTGGCAGGACTTTTTAGCGCCTACTTTTCAGCGACTGGGCGAAGATTTGAAACAAAAGATCGGTGGGAATCCAGCTTTCAGGGGAGTCCTCCCCCGAGTCTCTGGACGGCTTTGGGGCCGAGCGGCGAGCGTTAAAGCACTCAGTTTCGCTCGAGTACCATGACGACCGATTTGACTTCGGCACGACTTTAGGTCACCTAATTTCTGCCTAGCGGGCTAGGAATTTACACAGACAAGCCTTGGGAATCCAGCTTTAAAGGGAGGCCTCTTCCAATTCTCTCGGAGCTCGTGAGACCGAACGGCGAGCGTCAAAGCACTGGGTTTCGCTCCAGTAGTAGGCTTTTATTGACTAAATTGTAACATGACGACCTATGTGACTCTGGCATGACCTTTTAGCGCCTACTTTTGAGCTAGTGGGCTAAGATTTGAAACAAACGATCGGTGGGAATCCAGCTTTCAGGGGACGCCTCCCCCGAGTCTCTGGACGGCTGTGGGGCAGAGTGGCGAGCGTTAAAGCACTCAGTTTCGGTCCAGTAGTAGGCCTTTATTGACTAAATTGTAACATGACGACCTATGTGATTTTGGCAGGACTTTTTAGCGCTTACTTTTGAGCTAGTGGGCTAAGATTTGAAACACATTATCGGTGGGAATCCAGCTTTCAGGGGAGTCCTCCCCCGAGTCTCTGGACGGCTGTGGGGCCGAACGGCGAGCGGCAAAGCACTCTGTTTCTCTCCAGTAGTAGGCCTTTATTGACTAAATTGTAACGTGACGACCTGTGACTTTGGCAGGACTTTTTAGCGTCTACTTTTGAGCTAGTGGGCTAAGATTTGAAACTAATGATCGGTGGGAATCCAGTTTCAGGGGAGGCCTACCCCGAGTCTCTGGACGGCTGTGGGGCCGAGCGGCGAGCGTTAAAGCACTCAGTTTCGCTCGAGTACCATGACGACCGATTTGACTTCGGCACGACTTTAGGTCGCCTAATTTCTGCCTAGCGGGCTAGGAATTTACAAAGACAAGCCTTGGGAATCCAGCTTTCAGGGGAGGCCTCTTCCAATCCTCTCGGAGGTCGTGGGCCCGAACGGCGAGCGTCAAAGCACTCGGTTTCGCTCCAGTAGTAGGCCTTTATTGACTAAATTGTAACATGACAACCTATGTGACTTTGGCAGGACTTTTTAGCGCTTACTTTTGACCTAGTGCGCTAAGATTTGAAACAAACGATCGGTGGGAATCCAGCTTTCAGGGGAGTCCTCCCCCGAGTCTCTGGACGGCTTTGGGGCCGAGCGGCGAGCGTTAAAGCACTCAGTTTCGCTCGAGTACCATGACGACCGATTTGACTTCGGCACGACTTTAGGTCGCCTAATTTCTGCCTAGCGGGCTAGGAATTTACACAGACAAGCCTTGGGAATCCAGCATTAAAGGGAGGCCTCTTCCAAGCCTCTCGGAGCTCGTGAGGCCGAACGGCGAGCGTCAAAGCACTCGGTTTCGCTCCAGTAGTAGGCTTTTATTGACTAAATTGTAACATGACGACCGATGTGATTTTGGCAGGACTTTTTAGCGCCTACTTTTCAGCGACTGGGCGAAGATTTGAAACAAAAGATCGGTGGGAATCCAGCTTTCAGGGGACGCCTCCCCCGAGTCTCTGGACGGCTGTGGGGCAGAGTGGCGAGTTTTAAAGCACTCAGTTTCGGTCCAGTAGTAGGCCTTTATTGACTAAATTGTAACATGACGACCTATGTGATTTTGGCAGGACTTTTTAGCGCTTACTTTTGACCTAGTGCGCTAAGATTTGAAACAAACGATCGGTGGGAATCCAGCTTTCAGGGGAGTCCTCCCCCGAGTCTCTGGACGGCTTTGGGGCCGAGCGGCGAGCGTTAAAGCACTCAGTTTCGCTCGAGTACCATGACGACCGATTTGACTTCGGCACGACTTTAGGTCACCTAATTTCTGCCTAGCGGGCTAGGAATTTACACAGACAAGCCTTGGGAATCCAGCTTTAAAGGGAGGCCTCTTCCAAGCCTCTCGGAGCTCGTGAGACCGAACGGCGAGCGTCAAAGCACTGGGTTTCGCTCCAGTAGTAGGCTTTTATTGACTAAATTGTAACATGACGACCTATATGATTTTGGCAGGACTTTTTAGCGCCTACTTTTCAGCTACTGGGCGAAGATTTGAAACAAACGATCGGTGGGAATCCAGCTTTCAGGGGAGGCCTCTTCCAAGCCTCTCGGAGGTTGTGGGGCCAAACGGCGAGCGTCAAAGCACTCGTTTTCGCTCCAGTAGTAGGCCTTTATTGACTAAATTGTAACATGACGACCTATGTGACTCTGGCATGACCTTTTAGCGCCTACTTTTGAGCTAGTGGGCTAAGATTTGAAACAAACGATCGGTGGGAATCCAGCTTTCAGGGGAGGCCTACCCCGAGTCTCTGGACGGCTGTGGGGCCGAGCGGCGAGCGTTAAAGCACTCAGTTTCGCTCGAGTACCATGACGACCGATTTGACTTCGGCACGACTTTAGGTCACCTAATTTCTGCCTAGCGGGCTAGGAATTTACAAAGACAAGCCTTGGGAATCCAGCTTTCAGGGGAGGCCTCTTCCAATCCTCTCGGAGGTCGTGGGCCCGAACGGCGAGCGTCAAAGCACTCGGTTTCGCTCCAGTAGTAGGCCTTTATTGACTAAATTGTAACATGACAACCTATGTGACTTTGGCAGGACTTTTTAGCGCTTACTTTTGACCTAGTGCGCTAAGATTTGAAACAAACGATCGGTGGGAATCCAGCTTTCAGGGGAGTCCTCCCCCGAGTCTCTGGACGGCTTTGGGGCCGAGCGGCGAGCGTTTAAAGCACTCAGTTTCGCTCGAGTACCATGACGACCGATTTGACTTCGGCACGACTTTAGGTCGCCTAATTTCTGCCTAGCGGGCTAGGAATTTACACAGACAAGCCTTGGGAATCCAGCATTAAAGGGAGGCCTCTTCCAAGCATCTCGGAGCTCGTGAGGCCGAACGGCGAGCGTCAAAGCACTCGGTTTCGCTCCAGTAGTAGGCTTTTATTGACTAAATTGTAACATGACGACCGATGTGATTTTGGCAGGACTTTTTAGCGCCTACTTTTCAGCGACTGGGCGAAGATTTGAAACAAAAGATCGGTGGGAATCCAGCTTTCAGGGGAGTCCTCCCCCGAGTCTCTGGACGGCTTTGGGGCCGAGCGGCGAGCGTTAAAGCACTCAGTTTCGCTCGAGTACCATGACGACCGATTTGACTTCGGCACGACTTTAGGTCACCTAATTTCTGCCTAGCGGGCTAGGAATTTACACAGACAAGCCTTGGGAATCCAGCTTTAAAGGGAGGCCTCTTCCAAGTCTCTCGGAGCTCGTGAGACCGAACGGCGAGCGTCAAAGCACTGGGTTTCGCTCCAGTAGTAAGCTTTTATTGACTAAATTGTAACATGACGAACTATATGATTTTGGCAGGACTTTTTAGCGCCTACTTTTCAGCTACTGGGCGAAGATTTGAAACAAACGATCGGTGGGAATCCAGCTTTCAGGGGAGGCCTCTTCCAAGCCTCTCGGAGGTTGTGGGGCCGAACGGCGAGCGTCAAAGCACTCGTTTTCGCTCCAGTAGTAGGCCTTTATTGACTAAATTGTAACATGACGACCTATGTGACTCTGGCATGACCTTTTAGCGCCTACTTTTGAGCTAGTGGGCTAAGATTTGAAACAAACGATCGGTGGGAATCCAGCTTTCAGGGGACGCCTCCCCCGAGTCTCTGGACGGCTGTGGGGCAGAGTGGCGAGCGTTAAAGCACTCAGTTTCGGTCCAGTAGTAGGCCTTTATTGACTAAATTGTAACATGACGACCTATGTGATTTTGGCAGGACTTTTTAGCGCTTACTTTTGAGCTAGTGGGCTAAGATTTGAAACACATTATCGGTGGGAATCCAGCTTTCAGGGGAGTCCTCACCCGAGTCTCTGGACGGCTGTGGGGCCGAACGGCGAGCGGCAAAGCACTCGGTTTCGCTCGAGTACCATGACGACCGATTTGACTTCGGCACGACTTTAGGTCGCTCAATTTAAGCCTAGCGGGCTAGGAATTCACACAGACAATCCTTGGGAATCCAGCTTTCAGGGGAGGCCTCTTCCAAGCCACTCAGAGGTTGTGGGGCCGAACGGCGAGCGTCAAAGCACTCGGTTTCGCTCCAGTAGTAGGCCTTTATTGACTAAATTGTAACATGACGACCTATGTGATTTTGGCAGGACTTTTTAGCGCCTACTTTTCAGTTACTGGGCGAAGATTTGAAACAAACGATCGGTGGGAATCCAGCTTTCAGGGGAGGCCTCTTCCCAGCCACTCAGAGGTTGTGGGGCCGAACGGCGAGCGTCAAAGCACTCGGTTTCGCTCCAGTAGTAGGCCTTTATTGACTAAATTGTAACATGACAACCTATGTGACTTTGGCAGGACTTTTTAGCGCTTACTTTTGACCTAGTGCGCTAAGATTTGAAACAAACGATCGGTGGGAATCCAGCTTTCAGGGGAGTCCTCCCCCGAGTCTCTGGACGGCTTTGGGGCCGAGCGGCGAGCGTTAAAGCACTCAGTTTCGCTCGAGTACCATGACGACCGATTTGACTTCGGCACGACTTTAGGTCACCTAATTTCTGCCTAGCGGGCTAGGAATTTACACAGACAAGCCTTGGGAATCCAGCTTTAAAGGGAGGCCTCTTCCAAGCCTCTCGGAGCTCGTGAGACCGAACGGCGAGCGTCAAAGCACAGGGTTTCGCTCCAGTAGTAGGCTTTTATTGACTAAATTGTAACATGACGACCTATATGATTTTGGCATGACTTTTTAGCGCCTACTTTTCAGCTACTGGGCGAAGATTTGAAACAAACGATCGGTGGGAATCCAGCTTTCAGGGGAGGCCTCTTCCAAGCCTCTCGGAGGTCGTGGGGCCGAACGGCGAGCGTCAAAGCACTCGTTTTCGCTCCAGTAGTAGGCCTTTATTGACTAAATTGTAACATGACGACCTATGTGACTCTGGCATGACCTTTTAGCGCCTACTTTTGAGCTAGTGGGCTAAGATTTGAAACAAACGATCGGTGGGAATCCAGCTTTCAGGGGACGCCTCCCCCGAGTCTCTGGACGGCTGTGGGGCAGAGTGGCGAGTTTTAAAGCACTCAGTTTCGGTCCAGTAGTAGGCCTTTATTGACTAAATTGTAACATGACGACCTATGTGATTTTGGCAGGACTTTTTAGCGCTTACTTTTGAGCTAGTGGGCTAAGATTTGAAACAAACGATCGATCATAAATCCTGACTTTATAGTTGTATCTTGGAATGATATGTTTAAGTAACCAATTAGATTCAAGATGCACCTGAATTAGCTGAAAAAGAAAGTTTCACCTAAATTAATGTTTAAAAGCAAATATTTCTGAATGGTTAAAGGCAAAAATATTGTACCTAAAAGGGAAATACAACCGAACTGTACTTATGTACTGTACTGGATGAAGAAAAAGAAAAGTTGAAGCCCATGTAACATTTATGCACAATGTGAACAATGAATTCAGTGATCTGTTGGGGTACCACTAGAGGGAGCCAGCATACCACAAGTGGTACTCATACCACACTTTGAGAGTCAGTGTTTCAAGGCAGAGTTGTGTGCAGAAATGCTGCACTCACATTTTTTTTTAAGGGTATAAATATGATGCGTTCAAGAACACAATTAGTTGTCTTGCATCTGAACTAAGAAATGATTTCTTTGACTCCAATCAAGTATTAACTAATATTTTGCAATTGTTTTTTTTGCAGAATGTGCAATTAAAAGACATAAATCCCACATGCAGTGTATTCATTTGCATGTATTTACATGATACATTGTGACTCTGAACCTACATAAATGTATGATTGCCTCATGTTATTACAAATACACAAAAAATTGATAGATAGCTACTTTTGAATTCAGAAGTGACATAAAAGTTTGTTTGTTTTTCAACTTTCGGCCTTTATTGACTAAATTGTAACATGACGACGTATGTGATTTTGGCAGGACTTTTTAGCGCCTACTTTTCAGCAACTGGGCTAAGATTTGAAACAAACGATCGGTGGGAATCCAACTTTCAGGGGAGGCCTCTTCCAAGCCTCTCGGAGGTGGTGGGGCCGAACGGCGAGCGTCAAAGCACTCGGTTTCGCTCCAGTAGTAGGCCTTTATTGACTAAATTGTAACATGACAACCGATGTGATTTTGGCAGGATTTTTAGCGCCTACTTTTGAGCTAGTGGGCTAAGATTTGAAACAAATGATCGGTGGGAATCCAGCTTTCAGGGGAGGCCTCCCCCGAGTCTCTGGACGGCTGTGGGGCCGAGCGGCGAGCGTTAAAGCACTCAGTTTCGCTCGAGTACCATGACGACCGATTTGACTTCGGCACGACTTTAGGTCGCCTAATGTCTGCCTAGCGGGCTAGGAATTTACACAGACAAGCCTTGGGAATCCAGCTTTCAGGGGAGGCCTCTTCCTAGCCTCTCGGAGGTCGTGGGCCCGAACGGCGAGCGTCAAAGCACTCGGTTTCGCTCCAGTAGTAGGCTTTTATTGACTAAATTGTAACATGACGACCGATGTGATTTTGGCAGGACTTTTTAGCGCCTACTTTTCAGCGACTGGGCGAAGATTTGAAACAAAAGATCGGTGGGAATCCAGCTTTCAGGGGACGCCTCCCCCGAGTCTCTGGACGGCTGTGGGGCAGAGTGGCGAGTTTTAAAGCACTCAGTTTCGGTCCAGTAGTAGGCCTTTATTGACTAAATTGTAACATGACGACCTATGTGATTTTGGCAGGACTTTTTAGCGCTTACTTTTGATCTAGTGGGCTAAGATTTGAAACACATTATCGGTGGGAATCCAGCTTTCAGGGGAGTCCTCCCCCGAGTCTCTGGACGGCTGTGGGGCCGAGCGGCGAGCGTTAAAGCACTCGGTTTCGCTCGAGTACCATGACGACCGATTTGACTTCGGCACGACTTTAGGTCGCTTAATTTAAGCCTAGCGGGCTAGGAATTCAGACAGACAATCCTTGGGAATCCAGCTTTCAGGGGATGCCTCTTCCAAGCCACTCAGAGGTTGTGGGGCCGAACGGCGAGCGTTAAAGCACTCAGTTTCGCTCGAGTACCATGACGACCGATTTGACTTCGGCACGACTTTAGGTCGCCTAATTTCTGCCTAGCGGGCTAGGAATTTACACAGACAAGCCTTGGGAATCCAGCTTTAAAGGGAGGCCTCTTCCAAGCCTCTCGGAGCTTGTGAGACCGAACGGCGAGCGTCAAAGCACTGGGTTTCGCTCCAGTAGTAGGCTTTTATTGACTAAATTGTAACATGACGACCTATATGATTTTGGCAGGACTTTTTAGCGCCTACTTTTCAGCTACTGGGCGAAGATTTGAAACAAACGATCGGTGGGAATCCAGCTTTCAGGGGAGGCCTCTTGCAAGCCTCTCGGAGGTTGTGGGGCCAAACGGCGAGCGTCAAAGCACTCGTTTTCGCTCCAGTAGTAGGCCTTTATTGACTAAATTGTAACATGACGACCTATGTGACTCTGGCATGACCTTTTAGCGCCTACTTTTGAGCTAGTGGGCTAAGATTTGAAACAAACGATCGGTGGGAATCCAGCTTTCAGGGGAGGCCTACCCCGAGTCTCTGGACGGCTGTGGGGCCGAGCGGCGAGCGTTAAAGCACTCAGTTTCGCTCGAGTACCATGACGACCGATTTGACTTCGGCACGACTTTAGGTCGCCTAATTTCTGCCTAGCGGGCTAGGAATTTACAAAGACAAGCCTTGGGAATCCAGCTTTCAGGGGAGGCCTCTTCCAATCCTCTCGGAGGTCGTGGGCCCGAACGGCGAGCGTCAAAGCACTCGGTTTCGCTCCAGTAGTAGGCTTTTATTGACTAAATTGTAACATGACGACCGATGTGATTTTGGCAGGACTTTTTAGCGCCTACTTTTCAGCGACTGGGCGAAGATTTGAAACAAAAGATCGGTGGGAATCCAGCTTTCAGGGGAGTCCTCCCTCGAGTCTCTGGACGGCTTTGGGGCCGAGCGGCGAGCGTTAAAGCACTCAGTTTCGCTCGAGTACCATGACGACCGATTTGACTTCGGCACGACTTTAGGTCACCTAATTTCTGCCTAGCGGGTTAGGAATTTACACAGACAAGCCTTGGGAATCCAGCTTTAAAGGGAGGCCTCTTCCAAGTCTCTCGGAGCTCGTGAGACCGAACGGCGAGCGTCAAAGCACTGGGTTTCGCTCCAGTAGTAGGCTTTTATTGACTAAATTGTAACATGACTAACTATATGATTTTGGCAGGACTTTTTAGCGCCTACTTTTCAGCTACTGGGCGAAGATTTGAAACAAACGATCGGTGGGAATCCAGCTTTCAGGGGAGGCCTCTTCCAAGCCTCTCGGAGGTTGTGGGGCCGAACGGTGAGCGTCAAAGCATTCAGTTTCGCTCCATTAGTAGGCCTTTATCGACTAAATTGTAACATGACGACCTATGTGACTTTGGCAGGACTTTTTAGCGCTTACTTTTGACCTAGTGCGCTAAGATTTGAAACAAAGGATCGGTGGGAATCCAGCTTTCAGGGGAGTCCTCCCCCGAGTCTCTGGACGGCTTTGGGGCCGAGCTGCGAGCGTTAAAGCACTCAGTTTCGCTCGAGTACCATGACACCGATTTGACTTCGGCACGACTTTAGGTCGCCTAATTTCTGCCTAGCGGGCTAGGAATTTACACAGACAAGCCTTGGGAATCCAGATTTCAAGGGAGGCCTCTTCCAAGCCTCTCGGAGCTCGTGAGGCCAAACGGCGAGCGTCAAAGCACTCTGTTTCGCTCCAGTAGTAGGGTTTTATTGACTAAATTGTAACATGACGACCTATGTGATTTTGGCAGGACTTTTTAGCGCCTACTTTTCAGCTACTGGGCGAAGATTTGAAACAAACGATCGGTGGGAATCCAGCTTTCAGGGGAGGCCTCTTCCAAGCCTCTCGGAGGTCGTGGGGCCTAACGGCGAGCGTCAAAGCACTCGTTTTCGCTCCAGTAGTAGGCCTTCATTGACTAAATTGTAACGTGACGACCTGTGACTTTGGCAGGACTTTTTAGCGTCTAATTTTGAGCTAGTGGGCTAAGATTTGAAACAAATGATCGGTGGGAATCCAGTTTCAGGGGAGGCCTCCCCCGAGTCTCTGGACGGCTGTGGGGCCGAGCGGCGAGCGTTAAAGCACTCAGTTTCGCTCGAGTACCATGACGACCGATTTGACTTCGGCACGACTTTAGGTCGGTTAATTTCAGCCTAGCGGGCTAGGAATTCACACAGACAATCCTTGGGAATCCAGCTTTCAGGGGAGGCCTCTTCCAAGCCTCTCGGAGGTTGTGGGGCCGAACGGCGAGCGTCAAAGCACTCGTTTTCGCTCCAGTAGTAGGCCTTTATTGACTAAATTGTAACATGACGACCTATGTGACTTTGGCAGGACTTTTTAGCGCTTACTTAAGAGCTAGTGGGCTAAGATTTGAAACACAATATCGGTGGGAATCCAGCTTTCAGGGGACGCCTCCCCCGAGTCTCTGGACGGCTGTGGGGCAGAGTGGCGAGCGTTAAAGCACTCCGTTCCGGTCCAGTAGTAGGCCTTTATTGACTAAATTGTAACATGACGACCGATGTGATTTTGGCAGGACTTTTTAGCGCTTACTTTTGAGCTAGTGGGCTAAGATTTGAAACAAACGATCGGTGGGAATCCAGCTCTCAGGGGAGGCCTCCCCCGAGTCTCTGGACGCTGTGGGGGCGAACGGCGAGCGTCAAAGCACTCGGTTTCTCTCCAGTAGTTGGCCTTTATTGACTAAATTGTAACATGACGACCTATGTGATTTTGGCAGGACTTTTTAGCGCCTACTTTTCAGCTACTGGGCGAAGATTTGAAACAAACGATCGGTGGGAATCCAGCTTTCAGGGGAGGCCTCTTCCAAGCCTCTCGGAGGTCGTGGGGCCGAACGGAGAGCGTCAAAGCATTCGTTTTCGCTCCAGTAGTAGGCCTTTATTGACTAAATTGTAACATGACGACCTATGTGATTTTGGCAGGACTTTTTAGCGCTTACTTTTGAGCTAGTGGGCTAAGATTTGAAACACATTATCGGTGGGAATCCAGCTTTCAGGGGAGTCCTCCCCCGAGTCTCTGGACGGCTGTGGGGCCGAGCGGCGAGCGTTAAAGCACTCAGTTTCGCTCGAGTACCATGACGAACGATTTGACTTCGGCACGACTTTAGGTCGGTTAATTTCAGCCTAGCGGGCTAGGAATTCACACGGACAATCCTTGGGAATCCAGTTTCAGGGGAGGCCTCTTCCATGCCTCTCAGAGGTCGTGGGGCCGAACGGTGAGCGTCAAAGCATTCAGTTTCGCTCCATTAGTAGGCCTTTATCGACTAAATTGTAACATGACGACCTATGTGATTTTGGCAGGACTTTTTAGTGCTTACTTTTCAGTTACTGGGCGAAGATTTGAAACAAACGATCGGTGGGAATCCAGCTTTCAGGGGAGGCCTCTTCCAAGCCTCTCGGAGGTCGTGGGGCCGAACGGCGAGCGTCATAGCACTCGGTTTCTCTCCAGTAGTAGGCCTTTATTGACTAAATTGTAACATGACGACCTTTGTGACTTTGGCAAGACTTTTTAGCGCCTACTTTTGAGCTAGTGGGCTAAGATTTGAAACAAACGATCGGTGGGAATCCAGCTTTCAGGGGAGGCCTCCCCCGAGTCTCTGGACGGCTGTGGGGCTGAGCGGCGAGCGTTAAAGCACTCGGTTTCGGTCCAGTAGGAGGCCTTTATTGACTAAATTGTAACATGACGACCTATGTGATTTTGGCAGGGGTTTTTAGCGCTTACTTTTCAGCTACTGGGCTAAGATTTGAAAGAAACGATCGGTGGGAATCCAGCTTTCAGGGGAGGCCACTTCCAAGCCTCTCGGAGGTCGTGGGCCCGAACGGCGAGCGTTAAAGCACTCAGTTTCGCTCGAGTACCATGACGACCGATTTGACTTCGGCACGACTTTAGGTCGCCTAATTTCTGCCTAGCGGGCTAGGAATTTACACAGACAAGCCTTGGGAATCCAGCTTTCAAGGGAGGCCTCTTCCAAGCGTCTCGGAGCTCGTGAGGCCGAACGGTGAGCGTCAAAGCACTCTGTTTCGCTCCAGTAGTAGGCCTTTATTGACTAAATTGTAACATGACGACCTATGTGATTTTGGCAGGACTTTTTAGTGCTTACTTTTCAGTTACTGGGCGAAGATTTGAAACAAACGATCGGTGGGAATCCAGCTTTCAGGGGAGGCCTCTTCCAAGCCTCTCGGAGGTCGTGGGGCCGAACGGCGAGCGTCATAGCACTCGGTTTCTCTCCAGTAGTAGGCCTTTATTAAATAAATTGTAACATGACAACCTATGTGACTTTGGCAGGACTTTTTAGCGCTTACTTTTGACCTAGTGCGCTAAGATTTGAAACAAACGATCGGTGGGAATCCAGCTTTCAGGGGAGTCCTCCCCCGAGTCTCTGGACGGCTTTGGGGCCGAGCGGCGAGCGTTAAAGCACTCAGTTTCGCTCGAGTACCATGACACCGATTTGACTTCGGCACGACTTTAGGTCGCCTAATTTCTGCCTAGCAGGCTAGGAATTTACACAGACAAGCCTTGGGAATCCAGATTTCAAGGGAGGCCTCTTCCAAGCCTCTCGGAGCTCGTGAGGCCAAACGGCGAGCGTCAAAGCACTCGGTTTCGCTCCAGTAGTAGGCTTTTATTGACTAAATTGTAACATGACGACCTATGTGATTTTGGCAGGACTTTTTAGCGCCTACTTTTCAGCTACTGGGCGAAGATTTGAAACAAACGATCGGTGGGAATCCAGCTTTCAGGGGACGCCTCCCCCGAGTCTCTGGAAGGCTGTGGGGCAGAGTGGCGAGCGTTAAAGCACTCAGTTTCGGTCCAGTAGTAGACCTTTATTGACTAAATTGTAACATGACGACCTATGTGATTTTGGCAGGACTTTTTAGCGCTTACTTTTGAGCTAGTGGGCTAAGATTTGAAACACATTATCGGTGGGAATCCAGCTTTCAGGGGAGTCCTCCCCCGAGTCTCTGGACGGCTGTGGGGCCGAACGGCGAGCGGCAAAGCACTCTGTTTCTCTCCAGTAGTAGGCCTTTATTGACTAAATTGTAACGTGACGACCTGTGACTTTGGCAGGACTTTTTAGCGTCTACTTTTGAGCTAGTGGGCTAAGATTTGAAACTAATGATCGGTGGGAATCCAGTTTCAGGGGAGGCCTACCCCGAGTCTCTGGACGGCTGTGGGGCCGAGCGGCGAGCGTTAAAGCACTCAGTTTCGCTCGAGTACCATGACGACCGATTTGACTTCGGCACGACTTTAGGTCGCCTAATTTCTGCCTAGCGGGCTAGGAATTTACACAGACAAGCTCTGGACGGCTGTGGGGCCGAGCGGCGAGCGTTAAAGCACTCAGTTTCGCTCGAGTACCATGACGACCGATTTGACTTCGGCACGACTTTAGGTCGCCTAATTTCTGCCTAGCGGGCTAGGAATTTACAAAGACAAGCCTTGGGAATCCAGCTTTCAGGGGAGGCCTCTTCCAATCCTCTCGGAGGTCGTGGGCCTGAACGGCGAGCGTCAAAGCACTCGGTTTCGCTCCAGTAGTAGGCCTTTATTGACTAAATTGTAACATGACAACCTATGTGACTTTGGCAGGACTTTTTAGCGCTTACTTTTGACCTAGTGCGCTAAGATTTGAAACAAACGATCGGTGGGAATCCAGCTTTCAGGGGAGTCCTCCCCCGAGTCTCTGGACGGCTTTGGGGCCGAGCGGCGAGCGTTAAAGCACTCAGTTTCGCTCGAGTACCATGACGACCGATTTGACTTCGGCACGACTTTAGGTCGCCTAATTTCTGCCTAGCGGGCTAGGAATTTACACAGACAAGCCTTGGGAATCCAGCATTAAAGGGAGGCCTCTTCCAAGCCTCTCGGAGCTCGTGAGGCCGAACGGCGAGCGTCAAAGCACTCGGTTTCGCTCCAGTAGTAGGCTTTTATTGACTAAATTGTAACATGACGACCGATGTGATTTTGGCAGGACTTTTTAGCGCCTACTTTTCAGCGACTGGGCGAAGATTTGAAACAAAAGATCGGTGGGAATCCAGCTTTCAGGGGACGCCTCCCCCGAGTCTCTGGACGGCTGTGGGGCAGAGTGGCGAGTTTTAAAGCACTCAGTTTCGGTCCAGTAGTAGGCCTTTATTGACTAAATTGTAACATGACGACCTATGTGATTTTGGCAGGACTTTTTAGCGCTTACTTTTGAGCTAGTGGGCTAAGATTTGAAACACATTATCGGTGGGAATCCAGCTTTCAGGGGAGTCGTCCCCCGAGTCTCTGGACGGCTGTGGGGCCGAGCGGCGAGCGTTAAAGCACTCGGTTTCGCTCGAGTACCATGACGACCGATTTGACTTCGGCACGACTTTAGGTCGCTTAATTTAAGCCTAGCGGGCTAGGAATTCACACAGACAATCCTTGGGAATCCAGCTTTCAGGGGAGGCCTCTTCCAAGCCACTCAGAGGTTGTGGGGCCGAACGGCGAGCGTCAAAGCACTCGGTTTCGCTCCAGTAGTAGGCCTTTATTGACTAAATTGTAACATGACGACCTATGTGATTTTGGCAGGACTTTTGAGCGCCTAATTTTCAGTTACTGGGCGAAGATTTGAAACAAACGATCGGTGGGAATCCAGCTTTCAGGGGAGGCCTCTTCCCAGCCACTCAGAGGTTGTGGGGCCGAACGGCGAGCGTCAAAGCACTCGTTTTCGCTCCAGTAGTAGGCCTTTATTGACTAAATTGTAACATGACAACCTATGTGACTTTGGCAGGACTTTTTAGCGCTTACTTTTGACCTAGTGCGCTAAGATTTGAAACAAACGATCGGTGGGAATCCAGCTTTCAGGGGAGGCCTACCCCGAGTCTCTGGACGGCTGTGGGGCCGAGCGGCGAGCGTTAAAGCACTCAGTTTCGCTCGAGTACCATGACGACCGATTTGACTTCGGCACAACTTTAGGTCGCCTAATTTCTGCCTAGCGGGCTAGGAATTTACAAAGACAAGCCTTGGGAATCCAGCTTTCAGGGGAGGCCTCTTCCAATCCTCTCGGAGGTCGTGGGCCCGAACGGCGAGCGTCAAAGCACTCGGTTTCGCTCCAGTAGTAGGCCTTTATTGACTAAATTGTAACATGACAACCTATGTGACTTTGGCAGGACTTTTTAGCGCTTACTTTTGACCTAGTGCGCTAAGATTTGAAACAAACGATCGGTGGGAATCCAGCTTTCAGGGGAGTCCTCCCCCGAGTCTCTGGACGGCTTTGGGGCCGAGCGGCGAGCGTTAAAGCACTCAGTTTCGCTCGAGTACCATGACGACCGATTTGACTTCGGCACGACTTTAGGTCGCCTAATTTCTGCCTAGCGGGCTAGGAATTTACACAGACAAGCCTTGGGAATCCAGCATTGAAGGGAGGCCTCTTCCAAGCCTCTCGGAGCTCGTGAGGCCGAACGGCGAGCGTCAAAGCACTCGGTTTCGCTCCAGTAGTAGGCTTTTATTGACTAAATTGTAACATGACGACCGATGTGATTTTGGCAGGACTTTTTAGCGCCTACTTTTCAGCGACTGGGCGAAGATTTGAAACAAAAGATCGGTGGGAATCCAGCTTTCAGGGGAGTCCTCCCCCGAGTCTCTGGACGGCTTTGGGGCCGAGCGGCGAGCGTTAAAGCACTCAGTTTCGCTCGAGTACCATGACGACCGATTTGACTTCGGCACGACTTTAGGTCACCTAATTTCTGCCTAGCGGGCTAGGAATTTACACAGACAAGCCTTGGGAATCCAGCTTTAAAGGGAGGCCTCTTCCAAGTCTCTCGGAGCTCGTGAGACCGAACGGCGAGGGTCAAAGCACTGGGTTTCGCTCCAGTAGTAGGCTTTTATTGACTAAATTGTAACATGACGACCTATGTGACTCTGGCATGACCTTTTAGCGCCTACTTTTGAGCTAGTGGGCTAAGATTTGAAACAAACGATCGGTGGGAATCCAGCTTTCAGGGGACGCCTCCCCCAAGTCTCTGGACGGCTGTGGGGCAGAGTGGCGAGCGTTAAAGCACTCAGTTTCGGTCCAGTAGTAGGCCTTTATTGACTAAATTGTAACATGACGACCTATGTGATTTTGGCAGGACTTTTTAGCGCTTACTTTTGAGCTAGTGGGCTAAGATTTGAAACACATTATCGGTGGGAATCCAGCTTTCAGGGGAGTCCTCCCCCGAGTCTCTGGACGGCTGTGGGGCCGAACGGCGAGCGGCAAAGCACTCTGTTTCTCTCCAGTAGTAGGCCTTTATTGACTAAATTGTAACGTGACGACCTGTGACTTTGGCAGGACTTTTTAGCGTCTACTTTTGAGCTAGTGGGCTAAGATTTGAAACTAATGATCGGTGGGAATCCAGTTTCAGGGGAGGCCTACCCCGAGTCTCTGGACGGCTGTGGGGCCGAGCGGCGAGCGTTAAAGCACTCAGTTTCGCTCGAGTACCATGACGACCGATTTGACTTCGGCACGACTTTAGGTCGCCTAATTTCTGCCTAGCGGGCTAGGAATTTACAAAGACAAGCCTTGGGAATCCAGCTTTCAGGGGAGGCCTCTTCCAATCCTCTCGGAGGTCGTGGGCCCGAACGGCGAGCGTCAAAGCACTCGGTTTCGCTCCAGTAGTAGGCCTTTATTGACTAAATTGTAACATGACAACCTATGTGACTTTGGCAGGACTTTTTAGCGCTTACTTTTGACCTAGTGCGCTAAGATTTGAAACAAACGATCGGTGGGAATCCAGCTTTCAGGGGAGTCCTCCCCCGAGTCTCTGGACGGCTTTGGGGCCGAGCGGCGAGCGTTAAAGCACTCAGTTTCGCTCGAGTACCATGACGACCGATTTGACTTCGGCACGACTTTAGGTCGCCTAATTTCTGCCTAGCGGGCTAGGAATTTACACAGACAAGCCTTGGGAATCCAGCATTAAAGGGAGGCCTCTTCCAAGCCTCTCGGAGCTCGTGAGGCCGAACGGCGAGCGTCAAAGCACTCGGTTTCGCTCCAGTAGTAGGCTTTTATTGACTAAATTGTAACATGACGACCGATGTGATTTTGGCAGGACTTTTTAGCGCCTACTTTTCAGCGACTGGGCGAAGATTTGAAACAAAAGATCGGTGGGAATCCAGCTTTCAGGGGACGCCTCCCCCGAGTCTCTGGACGGCTGTGGGGCAGAGTGGCGAGTTTTAAAGCACTCAGTTTCGGTCCAGTAGTAGGCCTTTATTGACTAAATTGTAACATGACGACCTATGTGATTTTGGCAGGACTTTTTAGCGCTTACTTTTGACCTAGTGCGCTAAGATTTGAAACAAACGATCGGTGGGAATCCAGCTTTCAGGGGAGTCCTCCCCCGAGTCTCTGGACGGCTTTGGGGCCGAGCGGCGAGCGTTAAAGCACTCAGATTCGCTCGAGTACCATGACGACCGATTTGACTTCGGCACGACTTTAGGTCACCTAATCTCTGCCTAGCGGGCTAGGAATTTACACAGACAAGCCTTGGGAATCCAGCTTTAAAGGGAGGCCTCTTCCAAGCCTCTCGGAGCTCGTGAGACCGAACGGCGAGCGTCAAAGCACTGGGTTTCGCTCCAGTAGTAGGCTTTTATTGACTAAATTGTAACATGACGACCTATATGATTTTGGCAGGACTTTTTAGCGCCTACTTTTCAGCTACTGGGCGAAGATTTGAAACAAACGATCGGTGGGAATCCAGCTTTCAGGGGAGGCCTCTTCCAAGCCTCTCGGAGGTTGTGGGGCCAAACGGCGAGCGTCAAAGCACTCGTTTTCGCTCCAGTAGTAGGCCTTTATTGACTAAATTGTAACATGACGACCTATGTGACTCTGGCATGACCTTTTAGCGCCTACTTTTGAGCTAGTGGGCTAAGATTTGAAACAAACGATCGGTGGGAATCCAGCTTTCAGGGGAGGCCTATCCCGAGTCTCTGGACGGCTGTGGGGCCGAGCGGCGAGCGTTAAAGCACTCAGTTTCGCTCGAGTACCATGACGACCGATTTGACTTCGGCACGACTTTAGGTCGCCTAATTTCTGCCTAGCGGGCTAGGAATTTACAAAGACAAGCCTTGGGAATCCAGCTTTCAGGGGAGGCCTCTTCCAATCCTCTCGGAGGTCGTGGGCCCGAACGGCGAGCGTCAAAGCACTCGGTTTCGCTCCAGTAGTAGGCCTTTATTGACTAAATTGTAACATGACAACCTATGTGACTTTGGCAGGACTTTTTAGCGCTTACTTTTGACCTAGTGCGCTAAGATTTGAAACAAACGATCGGTGGGAATCCAGCTTTCAGGGGAGTCCTCCCCCGAGTCTCTGGACGGCTTTGGGGCCGAGCGGCGAGCGTTAAAGCACTCAGTTTCGCTCGAGTACCATGACGACCGATTTGACTTCGGCACGACTTTAGGTCGCCTAATTTCTGCCTAGCGGGCTAGGAATTTACACAGACAAGCCTTGGGAATCCAGCATTAAAGGGAGGCCTCTTCCAAGCCTCTCGGAGCTCGTGAGGCCGAACGGCGAGCGTCAAAGCACTCGGTTTCGCTCCAGTAGTAGGCTTTTATTGACTAAATTGTAACATGACGACCGATGTGATTTTGGCAGGACTTTTTAGCGCCTACTTTTCAGCGACTGGGCGAAGATTTGAAACAAAAGATCGGTGGGAATCCAGCTTTCAGGGGACGCCTCCCCCGAGTCTCTGGACGGCTGTGGGGCAGAGTGGCGAGTTTCAAAGCACTCAGTTTCGGTCCAGTAGTAGGCCTTTATTGACTAAATTGTAACATGACGACCTATGTGACTCTGGCATGACCTTTTAGCGCCTACTTTTGAGCTAGTGGGCTAAGATTTGAAACAAACGATCGGTGGGAATCCAGCTTTCAGGGGACGCATCCCCCGAGTCTCTGGACGGCTGTGGGGCAGAGTGGCGAGCGTTAAAGCACTCAGTTTCGGTCCAGTAGTAGGCCTTTATTGACTAAATTGTAACATGACGACCTATGTGATTTTGGCAGGACTTCTTAGCGCTTACTTTTGAGCTAGTGGGCTAAGATTTGAAACACATTATCGGTGGGAATCCAGCTTTCAGGGGAGTCCTCCCCCGAGTCTCTGGACGGCTGTGGGGCCGAACGGCGAGCGGCAAAGCACTCTGTTTCTCTCCAGTAGTAGGCCTTTATTGACTAAATTGTAACGTGACGACCTGTGACTTTGGCAGGACTTTTTAGCGTCTACTTTTGAGCTAGTGGGCTAAGATTTGAAACTAATGATCGGTGGGAATCCAGTTTCAGGGGAGGCCTACCCCGAGTCTCTGGACGGCTGTGGGGCCGAGCGGCGAGCGTTAAAGCACTCAGTTTCGCTCGAGTACCATGACGACCGATTTGACTTCGGCACGACTTTAGGTCGCCTAATTTCTGCCTAGCGGGCTAGGAATTTACAAAGACAAGCCTTGGGAATCCAGCTTTCAGGGGAGGCCTCTTCCAATCCTCTCGGAGGTCGTGGGCCCGAACGGCGAGCGTCAAAGCACTCGGTTTCGCTCCAGTAGTAGGCCTTTATTGACTAAATTGTAACATGACAACCTATGTGACTTTGGCATGACTTTTTAGCGCTTACTTTTGACCTAGTGCGCTAAGATTTGAAACAAACGATCGGTGGGAATCCAGCTTTCAGGGGAGTCCTCCCCCGAGTCTCTGGACGGCTTGGGGGCCGAGCGGCGAGCGTTAAAGCACTCAGTTTCACTCGAGTAACATGACGACCGATTTGACTTCGGCACGAATTTAGGTCGCCTAATTTCTGCCTAGCGGGCTAGGAATTTACACAGACAAGCCTTGGGAATCCAGCATTAAAGGGAGGCCTCTTCCAAGCCTCTCGGAGCTCGTGAGGCCAAACGGCGAGCGTCAAAGCACTCTGTTTCGCTCCAGTAGTAGGCTTTTATTGACTAAATTGTAACATGACGACCGATGTGATTTTGGCAGGACTTTTTAGCGCCTACTTTTCAGCGACTGGGCGAAGATTTGAAACAAAAGATCGGTGGGAATCCAGCTTTCAGGGGACGCCTCCCCCGAGTCTCTGGACGGCTGTGGGGCAGAGTGGCGAGTTTTAAAGCACTCAGTTTCGGTCCAGTAGTAGGCCTTTATTGACTAAATTGTAACATGACGACCTATGTGATTTTGGCAGGACTTTTTAGCGCTTACTTTTGATCTAGTGGGCTAAGATTTGAAACACATTATCGGTGGGAATCCAGCTTTCAGGGGAGTCCTCCCCCGAGTCTCTGGACGTCTGTGGGGCCGAGCGGCGAGCGTTAAAGCACTCGGTTTCGCTCGAGTACCATGACGACCGATTTGACTTCGGCACGACTTTAGGTCGCTTAATTTAAGCCTAGCGGGCTAGGAATTCACACAGACAATCCTTGGGAATCCAGCTTTCAGGGGAGGCCTCTTCCAAGCCACTCAGAGGTTGTGGGGCCGAACGGCGAGCGTCAAAGCACTCGGTTTCGCTCCAGTAGTAGGCCTTTATTGACTAAATTGTAACATGACGACCTATGTGATTTTGGCAGGACTTTTTAGCGCCTACTTTTCAGTTACTGGGCAAAGATTTGAAACAAACGATCGGTGGGAATCCAGCTTTCAGGGGAGGCCTCTTCCCAGCCACTCAGAGGTTGTGGGGCCGAACGGCGAGCGTCAAAGCACTCGGTTTCGCTCCAGTAGTAGGCCTTTATTGACTAAATTGTAACATGACAACCTATGTGACTTTGGCAGGACTTTTTAGCGCTTACTTTTGACCTAGTGCGCTAAGATTTGAAACAAACGATCGGTGGGAATCCAGCTTTCAGGGGAGTCCTCACCCGAGTCTCTGGACGGCTTTGGGGCCGAGCGGCGAGCGTTAAAGCACTCAGTTTCGCTCGAGTACCATGACGACCGATTTGACTTCGGCACGACTTTAGGTCACCTAATTTCTGCCTAGCGGGCTAGGAATTTACACAGACAAGCCTTGGGAATCCAGCTTTAAAGGGAGGCCTCTTCCAAGCCTCTCGGAGCTCGTGAGACCGAACGGCGAGCGTCAAAGCACTGGGTTTCGCTCCAGTAGTAGGCTTTTATTGACTAAATTGTAACATGACGACCTATATGATTTTGGCAGGACTTTTTAGCGCCTACTTTTCAGCTACTGGGCGAAGATTTGAAACAAACGATCGGTGGGAATCCAGCTTTCAGGGGAGGCCTCTTCCAAGCCTCTCGGAGGTTGTGGGGCCGAACGGCGAGCGTCAAAGCACTCGTTTTCGCTCCAGTAGTAGGCCTTTATTGACTAAATTGTAACATGACGACCTATGTGACTCTGGCATGACCTTTTAGCGCCTACTTTTGAGCTAGTGGGCTAAGATTTGAAACAAACGATCGGTGGGAATCCAGCTTTCAGGGGACGCATCCCCCGAGTCTCTGGACGGCTGTGGGGCAGAGTGGCGAGCGTTAAAGCACTCAGTTTCGGTCCAGTAGTAGGCCTTTATTGACTAAATTGTAACATGACGACCTATGTGATTTTGGCAGGACTTCTTAGCGCTTACTTTTGAGCTAGTGGGCTAAGATTTGAAACACATTATCGGTGGGAATCCAGCTTTCAGGGGAGTCCTCCCCCGAGTCTCTGGACGGCTGTGGGGCCGAACGGCGAGCGGCAAAGCACTCTGTTTCTCTCCAGTAGTAGGCCTTTATTGACTAAATTGTAACGTGACGACCTGTGACTTTGGCAGGACTTTTTAGCGTCTACTTTTGAGCTAGTGGGCTAAGATTTGAAACTAATGATCGGTGGGAATCCAGTTTCAGGGGAGGCCTACCCCGAGTCTCTGGACGGCTTGGGGGCCGAGCGGCGAGCGTTAAAGCACTCAGTTTCACTCGAGTAACATGACGACCGATTTGACTTCGGCACGAATTTAGGTCGCCTAATTTCTGCCTAGCGGGCTAGGAATTTACACAGACAAGCCTTGGGAATCCAGCATTAAACGGAGGCCTCTTCCAAGCCTCTCGGAGCTCGTGAGGCCGAACGGCGAGCGTCAAAGCACTCGGTTTCGCTCCAGTAGTAGGCTTTTATTGACTAAATTGTAACATGACGACCGATGTGATTTTGGCAGGACTTTTTAGCGCCTACTTTTCAGCGACTGGGCGAAGATTTGAAACAAAAGATCGGTGGGAATCCAGCTTTCAGGGGACGCCTCCCCCGAGTCTCTGGACGGCTGTGGGGCAGAGTGGCGAGTTTTAAAGCACTCAGTTTCGGTCCAGTAGTAGGCCTTTATTGACTAAATTGTAACATGACGACCTATGTGATTTTGGCAGGACTTTTTAGCGCTTACTTTTGATCTAGTGGGCTAAGATTTGAAACACATTATCGGTGGGAATCCAGCTTTCAGGGGAGTCCTCCCCCGAGTCTCTGGACGGCTGTGGGGCCGAGCGGCGAGCGTTAAAGCACTCGGTTTCGCTCGAGTACCATGACGACCGATTTGACTTCGGCACGACTTTAGGTCGCTTAATTCACACAGACAATCCTTGGGAATCCAGCTTTCAGGGGAGGCCTCTTCCAAGCCACTCAGAGGTTGTGGGGCCGAACGGCGAGCGTCAAAGCATTCGGTTTCGCTCCAGTAGTAGGCCTTTAGTGACTAAATTGTAACATGACGACCTATGTGATTTTGGCAGGACTTTTGAGCGCCTACTTTTCAGTTACTGGGCGAAGATTTGAAACAAACGATCGGTGGGAATCCAGCTTTCAGGGGAGGCCTCTTCCCAGCCACTCAGAGGTTGTGGGGCCGAACGGCGAGCGTCAAAGCACTCGTTTTCGCTCCAGTAGTAGGCCTTTATTGACTAAATTGTAACATGACGACCTATGTGACTCTGGCATGACCTTTTAGCGCCTACTTTTGAGCTAGTGGGCTAAGATTTGAAACAAACGATCGGTGGGAATCCAGCTTTCAGGGGAGGCCTACCCCGAGTCTCTGGACGGCTGTGGGGCCGAGCGGCGAGCGTTAAAGCACTCAGTTTCGCTCGAGTACCATGACGACCAATTTGACTTCGGCACAACTTTAGGTCGCCTAATTTCTGCCTAGCGGGCTAGGAATTTACAAAGACAAGCCTTGGGAATCCAGCTTTCAGGGGAGGCCTCTTCCAATCCTCTCGGAGGTCGTGGGCCCGAACGGCGAGCGTCAAAGCACTCGGTTTCGCTCCAGTAGTAGGCTTTTATTGACTAAATTGTAACATGACGACCGATGTGATTTTGGCAGGACTTTTTAGCGCCTACTTTTCAGCGACTGGGCGAAGATTTGAAACAAAAGATCGGTGGGAATCCAGCTTTCAGGGGAGTCCTCCCCCGAGTCTCTGGACGGCTTTGGGGCCGAGCGGCGAGCGTTAAAGCACTCAGTTTCGCTCGAGTACCATGACGACCGATTTGACTTCGGCACGACTTTAGGTCACCTAATTTCTGCCTAGCGGGCTAGGAATTTACACAGACAAGCCTTGGGAATCCAGCTTTAAAGGGAGGCCTCTTCCAATTCTCTCGGAGCTCGTGAGACCGAACGGCGAGCGTCAAAGCACTGGGTTTCGCTCCAGTAGTAGGCTTTTATTGACTAAATTGTAACATGACGACCTATGTGACTCTGGCATGACCTTTTAGCGCCTACTTTTGAGCTAGTGGGCTAAGATTTGAAACAAACGATCGGTGGGAATCCAGCTTTCAGGGGACGCCTCCCCCGAGTCTCTGGACGGCTGTGGGGCAGAGTGGCGAGCGTTAAAGCACTCAGTTTCGGTCCAGTAGTAGGCCTTTATTGACTAAATTGTAACATGACGACCTATGTGATTTTGGCAGGACTTTTTAGCGCTTACTTTTGAGCTAGTGGGCTAAGATTTGAAACACATTATCGGTGGGAATCCAGCTTTCAGGGGAGTCCTCCCCCGAGTCTCTGGACGGCTGTGGGGCCGAACGGCGAGCGGCAAAGCACTCTGTTTCTCTCCAGTAGTAGGCCTTTATTGACTAAATTGTAACGTGACGACCTGTGACTTTGGCAGGACTTTTTAGCGTCTACTTTTGAGCTCGTGGGCTAAGATTTGAAACTAATGATCGGTGGGAATCCAGTTTCAGGGGAGGCCTACCCCGAGTCTCTGGACGGCTGTGGGGCCGAGCGGCGAGCGTTAAAGCACTCAGTTTCGCTCGAGTACCATGACGACCGATTTGACTTCGGCACGACTTTAGGTCGCCTAATTTCTGCCTAGCGGGCTAGGAATTTACAAAGACAAGCCTTGGGAATCCAGCTTTCAGGGGAGGCCTCTTCCAATCCTCTCGGAGGTCGTGGGCCCGAACGGCGAGCGTCAAAGCACTCGGTTTCCCTCAAGCAGTAGGCCTTTATTGACTAAATTGTAACATGACAACCTATGTGACTTTGGCAGGACTTTTTAGCGCTTACTTTTGACCTAGTGCGCTAAGATTTGAAACAAACGATCGGTGGGAATCCAGCTTTCAGGGGAGTCCTCCCCCGAGTCTCTGGACGGCTTTGGGGCCGAGCGGCGAGCGTTAAAGCACTCAGTTTCGCTCGAGTACCATGACGACCGATTTGACTTCGGCACGACTTTAGGTCGCCTAATTTCTGCCTAGCGGGCTAGGAATTTACACAGACAAGCCTTGGGAATCCAGCATTAAAGGGAGGCCTCTTCCAAGCCTCTCGGAGCTCGTGAGGCCGAACGGCGAGCGTCAAAGCACTCGGTTTCGCTCCAGTAGTAGGCTTTTATTGACTAAATTGTAACATGACGACCGATGTGATTTTGGCAGGACTTTTTAGCGCCTACTTTTCAGCGACTGGGCGAAGATTTGAAACAAAAGATCGGTGGGAATCCAGCTTTCAGGGGACGCCTCCCCCGAGTCTCTGGACGGCTGTGGGGCAGAGTGGCGAGTTTTAAAGCACTCAGTTTCGGTCCAGTAGTAGGCCTTTATTGACTAAATTGTAACATGACGACCTATGTGATTTTGGCAGGACTTTTTAGCGCTTACTTTTGACCTAGTGCGCTAAGATTTGAAACAAACGATCGGTGGGAATCCAGCTTTCAGGGGAGTCCTCCCCCGAGTCTCTGGACGGCTTTGGGGCCGAGCGGCGAGCGTTAAAGCACTCAGTTTCGCTCGAGTACCATGACGACCGATTTGACTTCGGCACGACTTTAGGTCACCTAATTTCTGCCTAGCGGGCTAGGAATTTACACAGACAAGCCTTGGGAATCCAGCTTTAAAGGGAGGCCTCTTCCAAGCCTCTCGGAGCTCGTGAGACCGAACGGCGAGCGTCAAAGCACTGGGTTTCGCTCCAGTAGTAGGCTTTTATTGACTAAATTGTAACATGACGACCTATATGATTTTGGCAGGACTTTTTAGCGCCTACTTTTCAGCTACTGGGCGAAGATTTGAAACAAACGATCGGTGGGAATCCAGCTTTCAGGGGAGGCCTCTTCCAAGCCTCTCGGAGGTTGTGGGGCCAAACGGCGAGCGTCAAAGCACTCGTTTTCGCTCCAGTAGTAGGCCTTTATTGACTAAATTGTAACATGACGACCTATGTGACTCTGGCATGACCTTTTAGCGCCTACTTTTGAGCTAGTGGGCTAAGATTTGAAACAAACGATCGGTGGGAATCCAGCTTTCAGGGGAGGCCTACCCCGAGTCTCTGGACGGCTGTGGGGCCGAGCGGCGAGCGTTAAAGCACTCAGTTTCGCTCGAGTACCATGACGACCGATTTGACTTCGGCACGACTTTAGGTCGCCTAATTTCTGCCTAGCGGGCTAGGAATTTACAAAGACAAGCCTTGGGAATCCAGCTTTCAGGGGAGGCCTCTTCCAATCCTCTCGGAGGTCGTGGGCCCGAACGGCGAGCGTCAAAGCACTCGGTTTCGCTCCAGTAGTAGGCCTTTATTGACTAAATTGTAACATGACAACCTATGTGACTTTGGCAGGACTTTTTAGCGCTTACTTTTGACCTAGTGCGCTAAGATTTGAAACAAACGATCGGTGGGAATCCAGCTTTCAGGGGAGTCCTCCCCCGAGTCTCTGGACGGCTTTGGGGCCGAGCGGCGAGCGTTAAAGCACTCAGTTTCGCTCGAGTACCATGACGACCGATTTGACTTCGGCACGACTTTAGGTCGCCTAATTTCTGCCTAGCGGGCTAGGAATTTACACAGACAAGCCTTGGGAATCCAGCATTAAAGGGAGGCCTCTTCCAAGCCTCTCGGAGCTCGTGAGGCCGAACGGCGAGCGTCAAAGCACTCGGTTTCGCTCCAGTAGTAGGCTTTTATTGACTAAATTGTAACATGACGACCGATGTGATTTTGGCAGGACTTTTTAGCGCCTACTTTTCAGCGACTGGGCGAAGATTTGAAACAAAAGATCGGTGGGAATCCAGCTTTCAGGGGAGTCCTCCCCCGAGTCTCTGGACGGCTTTGGGGCCGAGCGGCGAGCGTTAAAGCACTCAGTTTCGCTCGAGTACCATGACGACCGATTTGACTTCGGCACGACTTTAGGTCACCTAATTTCTGCCTAGCGGGCTAGGAATTTACACAGACAAGCCTTGGGAATCCAGCTTTAAAGGGAGGCCTCTTCCAAGTCTCTCGGAGCTCGTGAGACCGAACGGCGAGCGTCAAAGCACTGGGTTTCGCTCCAGTAGTAAGCTTTTATTGACTAAATTGTAACATGACGAACTATATGATTTTGGCAGGACTTTTTAGCGCCTACTTTTCAGCTACTGGGCGAAGATTTGAAACAAACGATCGGTGGGAATCCAGCTTTCAGGGGAGGCCTCTTCCAAGCCTCTCGGAGGTTGTGGGGCCGAACGGCGAGCGTCAAAGCACTCGTTTTCGCTCCAGTAGTAGGCCTTTATTGACTAAATTGTAACATGACGACCTATGTGACTCTGGCATGACCTTTTAGCGCCTACTTTTGAGCTAGTGGGCTAAGATTTGAAACAAACGATCGGTGGGAATCCAGCTTTCAGGGGACGCCTCCGCCGAGTCTCTGGACGGCTGTGGGGCAGAGTGGCGAGCGTTAAAGCACTCAGTTTCGGTCCAGTAGTAGGCCTTTATTGACTAAATTGTAACATGACGACCTATGTGATTTTGGCAGGACTTTTTAGCGCTTACTTTTGAGCTAGTGGGCTAAGATTTGAAACACATTATCGGTGGGAATCCAGCTTTCAGGGGAGTCCTCCCCCGAGTCTCTGGACGGCTGTGGGGCCGAACGGCGAGCGGCAAAGCACTCTGTTTCTCTCCAGTAGTAGGCCTTTATTGACTAAATTGTAACGTGACGACCTGTGACTTTGGCAGGACTTTTTAGCGTCTACTTTTGAGCTAGTGGGCTAAGATTTGAAACTAATGATCGGTGGGAATCCAGTTTCAGGGGAGGCCTACCCCGAGTCTCTGGACGGCTGTGGGGCCGAGCGGCGAGCGTTAAAGCACTCTGTTTCGCTCGAGTACCATGACGACCGATGTGACTTCGGCACGACTTTAGGTCGCCTAATTTCTGACTAGCGGGCTAGGAATTTACAAAGACAAGCCTTGGGAATCCAGCTTTCAGGGGAGGCCTCTTCCAATCCTCTCGGAGGTCGTGGGCCCGAACGGCGAGCGTCAAAGCACTCGGTTTCGCTCCAGTAGTAGGCCTTTATTGACTAAATTGTAACATGACAACCTATGTGACTTTGGCAGGACTTTTTAGCGCTTACTTTTGACCTAGTGCGCTAAGATTTGAAACAAACGATCGGTGGGAATCCAGCTTTCAGGGGAGGCCTACCCCGAGTCTCTGGACGGCTTTGGGGCCGAGCGGCGAGCGTTAAAGCACTCAGTTTCGCTCGAGTAACATGACGACCGATTTGACTTCGGCACGAATTTAGGTCGCCTAATTTCTGCCTAGCGGGCTAGGAATTTACACAGACAAGCCTTGGGAATCCAGCATTAAAGGGAGGCCTCTTCCAAGCCTCTCGGAGCTCGTGAGGCCGAACGGCGAGCGTCAAAGCACTCGGTTTCGCTCCAGTAGTAGGCTTTTATTGACTAAATTGTAACATGACGACCGATGTGATTTTGGCAGGACTTTTTAGCGCCTACTTTTCAGCGACTGGGCGAAGATTTGAAACAAAAGATCGGTGGGAATCCGGCTTTCAGGGGACGCCTCCCCCGAGTCTCTGGACGGCTGTGGGGCAGAGTGGCGAGTTTTAAAGCAATCAGTTTCGGTCCAGTAGTAGGCCTTTATTGACTAAATTGTAACATGACGACCTATGTGATTTTGGCAGGACTTTTTAGCGCTTACTTTTGATCTAGTGGGCTAAGATTTGAAACACATTATCGGTGGGAATCCAGCTTTCAGGGGACGCCTCCCCCGAGTCTCTGGACGGCTGTGGGGCCGAGCGGCGAGCGTTAAAGCACTCGGTTTCGCTCGAGTACCATGACGACCGATTTGACTTCGGCACGGCTTTAGGTCGCTTAATTTAAGCCTAGCGGGCTAGGAATTCACACAGACAATCCTTGGGAATCCAGCTTTCAGGGGAGGCCTCTTCCAAGCCACTCAGAGGTTGTGGGGCCGAACGGCGAGCGTCAAAGCACTCGGTTTCGCTCCAGTAGAAGGCTTTTATTGACTAAATTGTAACATGACGACCTATATGATTTTGGCAGGACTTTTTAGCGCCTACTTTTCAGCTACTGGGCGAAGATTTGAAACAAACGATCGGTGGGAATCCAGCTTTCAGGGGAGGCCTCTTCCAAGCCTCTCGGAGGTTGTGGGGCCGAACGGCGAGCGTCAAAGCACTCGTTTTCGCTCCAGTAGTAGGCCTTTACTGACTAAATTGTAACATGACGACCTATGTGACTCTGGCATGACCTTTTAGCGCCTACTTTTGAGGTAGTGGGCTAAGATTTGAAACAAACGATCGGTGGGAATCCAGCTTTCAGGGGACGCCTCCCCCGAGTCTCTGGACGGCTGTGGGGCAGAGTGGCGAGCGTTAAAGCACTCAGTTTCGGTCCAGTAGTAGGCCTTTATTGACTAAATTGTAACATGACGACCTATGTGATTTTGGCAGGACTTTTTAGCGCTTACTTTTGAGCTAGTGGGCTAAGATTTGAAACACATTATCGGTGGGAATCCAGCTTTCAGGGGAGTCCTCCCCCGAGTCTCTGGACGGCTGTGGGGCCGAACGGCGAGCGGCAAAGCACTGTGTTTCTCTCCAGTAGTAGGCCTTTATTGACTAAATTGTAACGTGACGACCTGTGACTTTGGCAGGACTTTTTAGCGTCTACTTTTGAGCTAGTGGGCTAAGATTTGAAACTAATGATCGGTGGGAATCCAGTTTCAGGGGAGGCCTACCCCGAGTCTCTGGACGGCTGTGGGGCCGAGCGGCGAGCGTTAAAGCACTCAGTTTCGCTCGAGTACCATGACGACCGATTTGACTTCGGCACGACTTTAGGTCGCCTAATTTCTGCCTAGCGGGCTAGGAATTTACAAAGACAAGCCTTGGGAATCCAGCTTTCAGGGGAGGCCTCTTCCAATCCTCTCGGAGGTCGTGGGCCCGAACAGCGAGCGTCAAAGCACTCGGTTTCGCTCCAGTAGTAGGCCTTTATTGACTAAATTGTAACATGACAACCTATGTGACTTTGGCAGGACTTTTTAGCGCTTACTTTTGACCTAGTGCGCTAAGATTTGAAACAAACGATCGGTGGGAATCCAGCTTTCAGGGGAGTCCTCACCCGAGTCTCTGGACGGCTGTGGGGCCGAACGGCGAGCGGCAAAGCACTCGGTTTCGCTCGAGTACCATGACGACCGATTTGACTTCGGCACGACTTTAGGTCGCTTAATTTAAGCCTAGCGGGCTAGGAATTCACACAGACAATCCTTGGGAATCCAGCTTTCAGGGGAGGCCTCTTCCAAGCCACTCAGAGGTTGTGGGGCCGAACGGCGAGCGTCAAAGCACTCGGTTTCGCTCCAGTAGTAGGCCTTTATTGACTAAATTGTAACATGACGACCTATGTGATTTTGGCAGGACTTTTTAGCGCCTACTTTTCAGTTACTGGGCGAAGATTTGAAACAAACGATCGGTGGGAATCCAGCTTTCAGGGGAGGCCTCTTCCCAGCCACTCAGAGGTTGTGGGGCCGAACGGCGAGCGTCAAAGCACTCGGTTTCGCTCCAGTAGTAGGCCTTTATTGACTAAATTGTAACATGACAACCTATGTGACTTTGGCAGGACTTTTTAGCGCTTACTTTTGACCTAGTGCGCTAAGATTTGAAACAAACGATCGGTGGGAATCCAGCTTTCAGGGGAGTCCTCCCCCGAGTCTCTGGACGGCTTTGGGGCCGAGCGGCGAGCGTTAAAGCACTCAGTTTCGCTCGAGTACCATGACGACCGATTTGACTTCGGCACGACTTTAGGTCACCTAATTTCTGCCTAGCGGGCTAGGAATTTACACAGACAAGCCTTGGGAATCCAGCTTTAAAGGGAGGCCTCTTCCAAGCCTCTCGGAGCTCGTGAGACCGAACAGCGAGCGTCAAAGCACTGGGTTTCGCTCCAGTAGTAGGCTTTTATTGACTAAATTGTAACATGACGACCTATATGATTTTGGCATGACTTTTTAGCGCCTACTTTTCAGCTACTGGGCGAAGATTTGAAACAAACGATCGGTGGGAATCCAGCTTTCAGGGGAGGCCTCTTCCAAGCCTCTCGGAGGTCGTGGGGCCGAACGGCGAGCGTCAAAGCACTCGTTTTCGCTCCAGTAGTAGGCCTTTATTGACTAAATTGTAACATGACGACCTATGTGACTCTGGCATGACCTTTTAGCGCCTACTTTTGAGCTAGTGGGCTAAGATTTGAAACAAACGATCGGTGGGAATCCAGCTTTCAGGGGACGCCTCCCCCGAGTCTCTGGACGGCTGTGGGGCCGAGCGGCGAGCGTTAAAGCACTCAGTTTCGCTCGAGTACCATGACGACCGATTTGACTTCGGCACGACTTTAGGTCGCCTAATTTCTGCCTAGCGGGCTAGGAATTTACAAAGACAAGCCTTGGGAATCCAGCTTTCAGGGGAGGCCTCTTCCAATCCTCTCGGAGGTCGTGGGCCCGAACAGCGAGCGTCAAAGCACTCGGTTTCGCTCCAGTAGTAGGCCTTTATTGACTAAATTGTAACATGACAACCTATGTGACTTTGGCAGGACTTTTTAGCGCTTACTTTTGACCTAGTGCGCTAAGATTTGAAACAAACGATCGGTGGGAATCCAGCTTTCAGGGGAGTCCTCACCCGAGTCTCTGGACGGCTGTGGGGCCGAACGGCGAGCGGCAAAGCACTCGGTTTCGCTCGAGTACCATGACGACCGATTTGACTTCGGCACGACTTTAGGTCGCTTAATTTAAGCCTAGCGGGCTAGGAATTCACACAGACAATCCTTGGGAATCCAGCTTTCAGGGGAGGCCTCTTCCAAGCCACTCAGAGGTTGTGGGGCCAAACGGCGAGCGTCAAAGCACTCGGTTTCGCTCCAGTAGTAGGCCTTTATTGACTAAATTGTAACATGACGACCTATGTGATTTTGGCAGGACTTTTTAGCGCCTACCTTTCAGTTACTGGGCGAAGATTTGAAACAAACGATCGGTGGGAATCCAGCTTTCAGGGGAGGCCTCTTCCCAGCCACTCAGAGGTTGTGGGGCCGAACGGCGAGCGTCAAAGCACTCGGTTTCGCTCCAGTAGTAGGCCTTTATTGACTAAATTGTAACATGACAACCTATGTGACTTTGGCAGGACTTTTTAGCGCTTACTTTTGACCTAGTGCGCTAAGATTTGAAACAAACGATCGGTGGGAATCCAGCTTTCAGGGGAGTCCTCCCCCGAGTCTCTGGACGGCTTTGGGGCCGAGCGGCGAGCGTTAAAGCACTCAGTTTCGCTCGAGTACCATGACGACCGATTTGACTTCGGCACGACTTTAGGTCACCTAATTTCTGCCTAGCGGGCTAGGAATTTACACAGACAAGCCTTGGGAATCCAGCTTTAAAGGGAGGCCTCTTCCAAGCCTCTCGGAGCTCGTGAGACCGAACAGCGAGCGTCAAAGCACTGGGTTTCGCTCCAGTAGTAGGCTTTTATTGACTAAATTGTAACATGACGACCTATATGATTTTGGCATGACTTTTTAGCGCCTACTTTTCAGCTACTGGGCGAAGATTTGAAACAAACGATCGGTGGGAATCCAGCTTTCAGGGGAGGCCTCTTCCAAGCCTCTCGGAGGTCGTGGGGCCGAACGGCGAGCGTCAAAGCACTCGTTTTCGCTCCAGTAGTAGGCCTTTATTGACTAAATTGTAACATGACGACCTATGTGACTCTGGCATGACCTTTTAGCGCCTACTTTTGAGCTAGTGGGCTAAGATTTGAAACAAACGATCGGTGGGAATCCAGCTTTCAGGGGACGCCTCCCCCGAGTCTCTGGACGGCTGTGGGGCAGAGTGGCGAGTTTTAAAGCACTCAGTTTCGGTCCAGTAGTAGGCCTTTATTGACTAAATTGTAACATGACGACCTATGTGATTTTGGCAGGACTTTTTAGCGCTTACTTTTGAGCTAGTGGGCTAAGATTTGAAACAAACGATCGATCATAAATCCTGACTTTATAGTTGTATCTTGGAATGATATGTTTAAGTAACCAATTAGATTCAAGATGCACCTGAATTAGCTGAAAAAGAAAGTTTCACCTAAATTAATGTTTAAAAGCAAATATTTCTGAATGGTTAAAGGCAAAAATATTGTACCTAAAAGGGAAATACAACCGAACTGTACTTATGTACTGTACTGGATGAAGAAAAAGAAAAGTTGAAGCCCATGTAACATTTATGCACAATGTGAACAATGAATTCAGTGATCTGTTGGGGTACCACTAGAGGGAGCCAGCATACCACAAGTGGTACTCATACCACACTTTGAGAGTCAGTGTTTCAAGGCAGAGTTGTGTGCAGAAATGCTGCACTCACATTTTTTTTTAAGGGTATAAATATGATGCGTTCAAGAACACAATTAGTTGTCTTGCATCTGAACTAAGAAATGATTTCTTTGACTCCAATCAAGTATTAACTAATATTTTGCAATTGTTTTTTTGCAGAATGTGCAATTAAAAGACATAAATCCCACATGCAGTGTATTCATTTGCATGTATTTACATGATACATTGTGACTCTGAACCTACATAAATGTATGATTGCCTCATGTTATTACAAATACACAAAAAATTGATAGATAGCTACTTTTGAATTCAGAAGTGACATAAAAGTTTGTTTGTTTTTCAACTTTCGGCCTTTATTGACTAAATTGTAACATGACGACGTATGTGATTTTGGCAGGACTTTTTAGCGCCTACTTTTCAGCAACTGGGCTAAGATTTGAAACAAACGATCGGTGGGAATCCAACTTTCAGGGGAGGCCTCTTCCAAGCCTCTCGGAGGTGGTGGGGCCGAACGGCGAGCGTCAAAGCACTCGGTTTCGCTCCAGTAGTAGGCCTTTATTGACTAAATTGTAACATGACAACCGATGTGATTTTGGCAGGATTTTTAGCGCCTACTTTTGAGCTAGTGGGCTAAGATTTGAAACAAATGATCGGTGGGAATCCAGCTTTCAGGGGAGGCCTCCCCCGAGTCTCTGGACGGCTGTGGGGCCGAGCGGCGAGCGTTAAAGCACTCAGTTTCGCTCGAGTACCATGACGACCGATTTGACTTCGGCACGACTTTAGGTCGCCTAATGTCTGCCTAGCGGGCTAGGAATTTACACAGACAAGCCTTGGGAATCCAGCTTTCAGGGGAGGCCTCTTCCTAGCCTCTCGGAGGTCGTGGGCCCGAACGGCGAGCGTCAAAGCACTCGGTTTTGCTCCAGTAGTAGGCCTTTATTGACTAAATTGTAACATGACAACCTATGTGACTTTGGCAGGACTTTTTAGCGCTTACTTTTGACCTAGTGCGCTAAGATTTGAAACAAACGATCGGTGGGAATCCAGCTTTCAGGGGAGTCCTCCCCCGAGTCTCTGGACGGCTTTGGGGCCGAGCGGCGAGCGTTAAAGCACTCAGTTTCGCTCGAGTACCATGACACCGATTTAACTTCGGCACGACTTTAGGTCGCCTAATTTCTGCCTAGCGGGCTAGGAATTTACACAGACAAGCCTTGGGAATCCAGCTTTCAAGGGAGGCCTCTTCCAAGCCTCTCGGAGCTCGTGAGGCCAAACGGCGAGCGTCAAAGCACTCGGTTTCGCTCCAGTAGTAGGCTTTTATTGACTAAATTGTAACATGACGACCTATGTGATTTTGGCAGGACTTTTTAGCGCCTACTTTTCAGCTACTGGGCGAAGATTTGAAACAAACGATCGGTGGGAATCCAGCTTTCAGGGGAGGCCTCTTCCAAGCCTCTCGGAGGTCGTGGGGCCGAACGGCGAGCGTCAAAGCACTCGTTTTCGCTCCAGTAGTAGGCCTTTATTGACTAAATTGTAACATGACGACCTATGTGATTTTGGCAGGACTTTTTAGCGCTTACTTTTGAGCTAGTGGGCTAAGATTTGAAACACATTATCGGTGGGAATCCAGCTTTCAGGGGAGTCCTCCCCCGAGTCTCTGGACGGCTGTGGGGGCGAGCGGCGAGCGTTAAAGCACTCGGTTTCGCTCGAGTACCATGACGACCGATTTGACTTCGGCACGACTTTAGGTCGCCTAATTTCTGCCTAGCGGGCTAGGAATTTACACAGACAAGCCTTGGGAATCCAGCTTTCAAGGGAGGCCTCTTCCAAGCCTCTCGAAACTCGTGAGGCCGAACGGCGAGCGTCAAAGCACTTTGTTTCGCTCCAGTAGAAGGCTTTTATTGACTAAATTGTAACATGACGACCTATGTGACTTTGGCAGGACGTTTTAGCGCTTACTTTAGACCTAGTGCGCTAAGATTTGAAACAAACGATCGGTGGGAATCGAGTTTTCAGGGGTGGCCTCCCCCGAGTCTCTGGACAGCTGTGGGGCCGAACGGCGAGCGGCAAAGCACTCGGTTTCTCTCCAGTAGTTGGCCTTTATTGACTAAATTGTAATGTGACGACCTGTGATTTTGGAAGGACTTTTTAGCGCCTACCTTTGAGCTAGTGGGCTAAGATTTGAAACAAACGATCGGTGGGAATCCAGCTTTCAGGGGAGTCCTCTTCCAAGCCTCTCGGAGGTCGTGGGGCCGAACGGCGAGCGTCAAAGCACTCGGTTTCGCTCCAGTAGTAGGCCTTTATTGACTAAATTGTAACATGACAACCTATGTGACTTTGGCAGGACTTTTTAGCGCTTACTTTTGACCTAGTGCGCTAAGATTTGAAACAAACGATCGGTGGGAATCCAGCTTTCAGGGGAGTCCTCCCCCGAGTCTCTGGACGGCTTTGGGGCCGAGCGGCGAGCGTTAAAGCACTCAGTTTCGCTCGAGTACCATGACGACCGATTTGACTTCGGCACGACTTTAGGTCGCCTAATTTCTGCCTAGCGGGCTAGGAATTTACACAGACAAGCCTTGGGAATCCAGCATTAAAGGGAGGCCTCTTCCAAGCCTCTCGGAGCTCGTGAGGCCGAACGGCGAGCGTCAAAGCACTCGGTTTCGCTCCAGTAGTAGGCTTTTATTGACTAAATTGTAACATGACGACCTATGTGACTCTGGCATGACCTTTTAGCGCCTACTTTTGAGCTAGTGGGCTAAGATTTGAAACAAACGATCGGTGGGAATCCAGCTTTCAGGGGACGCCTCCCCCGAGTCTCTGGACGGCTGTGGGGCAGAGTGGCGAGCGTTAAAGCACTCAGTTTCGGTCCAGTAGTAGGCCTTTATTGACTAAATTGTAACATGACGACCTATGTGATTTTGGCAGGACTTTTTAGCGCTTACTTTTGAGCTAGTGGGCTAAGATTTGAAACACATTATCGGTGGGAATCCAGCTTTCAGGGGAGTCCTCCCCCGAGTCTCTGGACGGCTGTGGGGCCGAACGGCGAGCGGCAAAGCACTCTGTTTCTCTCCAGTAGTAGCCCTTTATTGACTAAATTGTAACGTGACGACCTGTGACTTTGGCAGGACTTTTTAGCGTCTACTTTTGAGCTAGTGGGCTAAGATTTGAAACTAATGATCGGTGGGAATCCAGTTTCAGGGGAGGCCTACCCCGAGTCTCTGGACGGCTGTGGGGCCGAGCGGCGAGCGTTAAAGCACTCAGTTTCGCTCGAGTACCATGACGACCGATTTGACTTCGGCACGACTTTAGGTCGCCTAATTTCTGCCTAGCGGGCTAGGAATTTACAAAGACAAGCCTTGGGAATCCAGCTTTCAGGGGAGGCCTCTTCCAATCCTCTCGGAGGTCGTGGGCCCGAACGGCGAGCGTCAAAGCACTCGGTTTCGCTCCAGTAGTAGGCCTTTATTGACTAAATTGTAACATGACAACCTATGTGACTTTGGCAGGACTTTTTAGCGCTTACTTTTGACCTAGTGCGCTAAGATTTGAAACAAACGATCGGTGGGAATCCAGCTTTCAGGGGAGTCCTCCCCCGAGTCTCTGGACGGCTTGGGGGCCGAGCGGCGAGCGTTAAAGCACTCAGTTTCACTCGAGTAACATGACGACCGATTTGACTTCGGCACGAATTTAGGTCGCCTAATTTCTGCCTAGCGGGCTAGGAATTTACACAGACAAGCCTTGGGAATCCAGCATTAAAGGGAGGCCTCTTCCAAGCCTCTCGGAGCTCGTGAGGCCGAACGGCGAGCGTCAAAGCACTCGGTTTCGCTCCAGTAGTAGGCTTTTATTGACTAAATTGTAACATGACGACCGATGTGATTTTGGCAGGACTTTTTAGCGCCTACTTTTCAGCGACTGGGCGAAGATTTGAAACAAAAGATCGGTGGGAATCCAGCTTTCAGGGGACGCCTCCCCCGAGTCTCTGGACGGCTGTGGGGCAGAGTGGCGAGTTTTAAAGCACTCAGTTTCGGTCCAGTAGTAGGCCTTTATTGACTAAATTGTAACATGACGACCTATGTGATTTTGGCAGGACTTTTTAGTGCTTACTTTTGATCTAGTGGGCTAAGATTTGAAACACATTATCGGTGGGAATCCAGCTTTCAGGGGAGTCCTCCCCCGAGTCTCTGGACGGCTGTGGGGCCGAGCGGCGAGCGTTAAAGCACTCGGTTTCGCTCGAGTACCATGACGACCGATTTGACTTCGGCACGACTTTAGGTCGCTTAATTTAAGCCTAGCGGGCTAGGAATTCACACAGACAATCCTTGGTAATCCAGCTTTCAGGGGATGCCTCTTCCAAGCCACTCAGAGGTTGTGGGGCCGAACGGCGAGCGTCAAAGCATTCGGTTTCGCTCCAGTAGTAGGCCTTTATTGACTAAATTGTAACATGACGACCTATGTGATTTTGGCAGGACTTTTGAGCGCCTACTTTTCAGTTACTGGGCGAAGATTTGAAACAAACGATCGGTGGGAATCCAGCTTTCAGGGGAGGCCTCTTCCCAGCCACTCAGAGGTTGTGGGGCCGAACGGCGAGCGTCAAAGCACTCGGTTTCGCTCCAGTAGTAGGCCTTTATTGACTAAATTGTAACATGACAACCTATGTGACTTTGGCAGGACTTTTTAGCGCTTACTTTTGACCTAGTGCGCTAAGATTTGAAACAAACGATCGGTGGGAATCCAGCTTTCAGGGGAGTCCTCCCCCGAGTCTCTGGACGGCTTTGGGGCCGAGCGGCGAGCGTTAAAGCACTCAGTTTCGCTCGAGTACCATGACGACCGATTTGACTTCGGCACGACTTTAGGTCACCTAATTTCTGCCTAGCGGGCTAGGAATTTACACAGACAAGCCTTGGGAATCCAGCTTTAAAGGGAGGCCTCTTCCAAGCCTCTCGGAGCTTGTGAGACCGAACGGCGAGCGTCAAAGCACTGGGTTTCGCTCCAGTAGTAGGCTTTTATTGACTAAATTGTAACATGACGACCTATATGATTTTGGCAGGACTTTTTAGCGCCTACTTTTCAGCTACTGGGCGAAGATTTGAAACAAACGATCGGTGGGAATCCAGCTTTCAGGGGAGGCCTCTTCCAAGCCTCTCGGAGGTTGTGGGGCCAAACGGCGAGCGTCAAAGCACTCGTTTTCGCTCCAGTAGTAGGCCTTTATTGACTAAATTGTAACATGACGACCTATGTGACTCTGGCATGACCTTTTAGCGCCTACTTTTGAGCTAGTGGGCTAAGATTTGAAACAAACGATCGGTGGGAATCCAGCTTTCAGGGGAGGCCTACCCCGAGTCTCTGGACGGCTGTGGGGCCGAGCGGCGAGCGTTAAAGCACTCAGTTTCGCTCGAGTACCATGACGACCGATTTGACTTCGGCACGACTTTAGGTCGCCTAATTTCTGCCTAGCGGGCTAGGAATTTACAAAGACAAGCCTTGGGAATCCAGCTTTCAGGGGAGGCCTCTTCCAATCCTCTCGGAGGTCGTGGGCCCGAACGGCGAGCGTCAAAGCACTCGGTTTCGCTCCAGTAGTAGGCCTTTATTGACTAAATTGTAACATGACAACCTATGTGACTTTGGCAGGACTTTTTAGCGCTTACTTTTGACCTAGTGCGCTAAGATTTGAAACAAACGATCGGTGGGAATCCAGCTTTCAGGGGAGTCCTCCCCCGAGTCTCTGGACGGCTTTGGGGCCGAGCGGCGAGCGTTAAAGCACTCAGTTTCGCTCGAGTACCATGACGACCGATTTGACTTCGGCACGACTTTAGGTCGCCTAATTTCTGCCTAGCGGGCTAGGAATTTACACAGACAAGCCTTGGGAATCCAGCATTAAAGGGAGGCCTCTTCCAAGCCTCTCGGAGCTCGTGAGGCCGAACGGCGAGCGTCAAAGCACTCGGTTTCGCTCCAGTAGTAGCCTTTTATTGACTAAATTGTAACATGACGACCGATGTGATTTTGGCAGGACTTTTTAGCGCCTACTTTTCAGCGACTGGGCGAAGATTTGAAACAAAAGATCGGTGGGAATCCAGCTTTCAGGGGAGTCCTCCCTCGAGTCTCTGGACGGCTTTGGGGCCGAGCGGCGAGCGTTAAAGCACTCAGTTTCGCTCGAGTACCATGACGACCGATTTGACTTCGGCACGACTTTAGGTCACCTAATTTCTGCCTAGCGGGCTAGGAATTTACACAGACAAGCCTTGGGAATCCAGCTTTAAAGGGAGGCCTCTTCCAAGTCTCTCGGAGCTCGTGAGACCGAACGGCGAGCGTCAAAGCACTGGGTTTCGCTCCAGTAGTAGGCTTTTATTGACTAAATTGTAACATGACTAACTATATGATTTTGGCAGGACTTTTTAGCGCCTACTTTTCAGCTACTGGGCGAAGATTTGAAACAAACGATCGGTGGGAATCCAGCTTTCAGGGGAGGCCTCTTCCAAGCCTCTCAGAGGTTGTGGGGCCGAACGGCGAGCGTCAAAGCACTCGTTTTCGCTCCAGTAGTAGGCCTTTATTGACTAAATTGTAACATGACGACCTATGTGACTCTGGCATGACCTTTTAGCGCCTACTTTTGAGCTAGTGGGCTAAGATTTGAAACAAACGATCGGTGGGAATCCAGCTTTCAGGGGACGCCTCCCCCGAGTCTCTGGAAGGCTGTGGGGCAGAGTGGCGAGCGTTAAAGCACTCAGTTTCGGTCCAGTAGTAGACCTTTATTGACTAAATTGTAACATGACGACCTATGTGATTTTGGCAGGACTTTTTAGCGCTTACTTTTGAGCTAGTGGGCTAAGATTTGAAACACATTATCGGTGGGAATCCAGCTTTCAGGGGAGTCCTCCCCCGAGTCTCTGGACGGCTTTGGGGCCGAGCGGCGAGCGTTAAAGCACTCAGTTTCGCTCGAGTACCATGACGACCGATTTGACTTCGGCACGACTTTAGGTCGCCTAATTTCTGCCTAGCGGGCTAGGAATTTACACAGACAAGCCTTGGGAATCCAGCATTAAAGGGAGGCCTCTTCCAAGCCTCTCGGAGCTCGTGAGGCCGAACGGCGAGCGTCAAAGCACTCGGTTTCGCTCCAGTAGTAGGCTTTTATTGACTAAATTGTAACATGACGACCGATGTGATTTTGGCAGGACTTTTTAGCGCCTACTTTTCAGCGACTGGGCGAAGATTTGAAACAAAAGATCGGTGGGAATCCAGCTTTCAGGGGACGCCTCCCCCGAGTCTCTGGACGGCTGTGGGGCAGAGTGGCGAGTTTTAAAGCACTCAGTTTCGGTCCAGTAGTAGGCCTTTATTGACTAAATTGTAACATGACGACCTATGTGATTTTGGCAGGACTTTTTAGTGCTTACTTTTGATCTAGTGGGCTAAGATTTGAAACACATTATCGGTGGGAATCCAGCTTTCAGGGGAGTCCTCCCCCGAGTCTCTGGACGGCTGTGGGGCCGAGCGGCGAGCGTTAAAGCACTCGGTTTCGCTCGAGTACCATGACGACCGATTTGACTTCGGCACGACTTTAGGTCGCTTAATTTAAGCCTAGCGGGCTAGGAATTCACACAGACAATCCTTGGTAATCCAGCTTTCAGGGGATGCCTCTTCCAAGCCACTCAGAGGTTGTGGGGCCGAACGGCGAGCGTCAAAGCATTCGGTTTCGCTCCAGTAGTAGGCCTTTATTGACTAAATTGTAACATGACGACCTATGTGATTTTGGCAGGACTTTTGAGCGCCTACTTTTCAGTTACTGGGCGAAGATTTGAAACAAACGATCGGTGGGAATCCAGCTTTCAGGGGAGGCCTCTTCCCAGCCACTCAGAGGTTGTGGGGCCGAACGGCGAGCGTCAAAGCACTCGGTTTCGCTCCAGTAGTAGGCCTTTATTGACTAAATTGTAACATGACAACCTATGTGACTTTGGCAGGACTTTTTAGCGCTTACTTTTGACCTAGTGCGCTAAGATTTGAAACAAACGATCGGTGGGAATCCAGCTTTCAGGGGAGTCCTCCCCCGAGTCTCTGGACGGCTTTGGGGCCGAGCGGCGAGCGTTAAAGCACTCAGTTTCGCTCGAGTACCATGACGACCGATTTGACTTCGGCACGACTTTAGGTCACCTAATTTCTGCCTAGCGGGCTAGGAATTTACACAGACAAGCCTTGGGAATCCAGCTTTAAAGGGAGGCCTCTTCCAAGCCTCTCGGAGCTTGTGAGACCGAACGGCGAGCGTCAAAGCACTGGGTTTCGCTCCAGTAGTAGGCTTTTATTGACTAAATTGTAACATGACGACCTATATGATTTTGGCAGGACTTTTTAGCGCCTACTTTTCAGCTACTGGGCGAAGATTTGAAACAAACGATCGGTGGGAATCCAGCTTTCAGGGGAGGCCTCTTCCAAGCCTCTCGGAGGTTGTGGGGCCAAACGGCGAGCGTCAAAGCACTCGTTTTCGCTCCAGTAGTAGGCCTTTATTGACTAAATTGTAACATGACGACCTATGTGACTCTGGCATGACCTTTTAGCGCCTACTTTTGAGCTAGTGGGCTAAGATTTGAAACAAACGATCGGTGGGAATCCAGCTTTCAGGGGAGGCCTACCCCGAGTCTCTGGACGGCTGTGGGGCCGAGCGGCGAGCGTTAAAGCACTCAGTTTCGCTCGAGTACCATGACGACCGATTTGACTTCGGCACGACTTTAGGTCGCCTAATTTCTGCCTAGCGGGCTAGGAATTTACAAAGACAAGCCTTGGGAATCCAGCTTTCAGGGGAGGCCTCTTCCAATCCTCTCGGAGGTCGTGGGCCCGAACGGCGAGCGTCAAAGCACTCGGTTTCGCTCCAGTAGTAGGCCTTTATTGACTAAATTGTAACATGACAACCTATGTGACTTTGGCAGGACTTTTTAGCGCTTACTTTTGACCTAGTGCGCTAAGATTTGAAACAAACGATCGGTGGGAATCCAGCTTTCAGGGGAGTCCTCCCCCGAGTCTCTGGACGGCTTTGGGGCCGAGCGGCGAGCGTTAAAGCACTCAGTTTCGCTCGAGTACCATGACGACCGATTTGACTTCGGCACGACTTTAGGTCGCCTAATTTCTGCCTAGCGGGCTAGGAATTTACACAGACAAGCCTTGGGAATCCAGCATTAAAGGGAGGCCTCTTCCAAGCCTCTCGGAGCTCGTGAGGCCGAACGGCGAGCGTCAAAGCACTCGGTTTCGCTCCAGTAGTAGCCTTTTATTGACTAAATTGTAACATGACGACCGATGTGATTTTGGCAGGACTTTTTAGCGCCTACTTTTCAGCGACTGGGCGAAGATTTGAAACAAAAGATCGGTGGGAATCCAGCTTTCAGGGGAGTCCTCCCTCGAGTCTCTGGACGGCTTTGGGGCCGAGCGGCGAGCGTTAAAGCACTCAGTTTCGCTCGAGTACCATGACGACCGATTTGACTTCGGCACGACTTTAGGTCACCTAATTTCTGCCTAGCGGGCTAGGAATTTACACAGACAAGCCTTGGGAATCCAGCTTTAAAGGGAGGCCTCTTCCAAGTCTCTCGGAGCTCGTGAGACCGAACGGCGAGCGTCAAAGCACTGGGTTTCGCTCCAGTAGTAGGCTTTTATTGACTAAATTGTAACATGACTAACTATATGATTTTGGCAGGACTTTTTAGCGCCTACTTTTCAGCTACTGGGCGAAGATTTGAAACAAACGATCGGTGGGAATCCAGCTTTCAGGGGAGGCCTCTTCCAAGCCTCTCAGAGGTTGTGGGGCCGAACGGCGAGCGTCAAAGCACTCGTTTTCGCTCCAGTAGTAGGCCTTTATTGACTAAATTGTAACATGACGACCTATGTGACTCTGGCATGACCTTTTAGCGCCTACTTTTGAGCTAGTGGGCTAAGATTTGAAACAAACGATCGGTGGGAATCCAGCTTTCAGGGGACGCCTCCCCCGAGTCTCTGGAAGGCTGTGGGGCAGAGTGGCGAGCGTTAAAGCACTCAGTTTCGGTCCAGTAGTAGACCTTTATTGACTAAATTGTAACATGACGACCTATGTGATTTTGGCAGGACTTTTTAGCGCTTACTTTTGAGCTAGTGGGCTAAGATTTGAAACACATTATCGGTGGGAATCCAGCTTTCAGGGGAGTCCTCCCCCGAGTCTCTGGACGGCTGTGGGGCCGAACGGCGAGCGGCAAAGCACTCTGTTTCTCTCCAGTAGTAGGCCTTTATTGACTAAATTGTAACGTGACGACCTGTGACTTTGGCAGGACTTTTTAGCGTCTACTTTTGAGCTAGTGGGCTAAGATTTGAAACTAATGATCGGTGGGAATCCAGTTTCAGGGGAGGCCTACCCCGAGTCTCTGGACGGCTGTGGGGCCGAGCGGCGAGCGTTAAAGCACTCAGTTTCGCTCGAGTACCATGACGACCGATTTGACTTCGGCACGACTTTAGGTCGCCTAATTTCTGCCTAGCGGGCTAGGAATTTACAAAGACAAGCCTTGGGAATCCAGCTTTCAGGGGAGGCCTCTTCCAATCCTCTCGGAGGTCGTGGGCCCGAACGGCGAGCGTCAAAGCACTCGGTTTCGCTCCAGTAGTAGGCCTTTATTGACTAAATTGTAACATGACAACCTATGTGACTTTGGCAGGACTTTTTAGCGCTTACTTTTGACCTAGTGCGCTAAGATTTGAAACAAACGATCGGTGGGAATCCAGCTTTCAGGGGAGTCCTCCCCCGAGTCTCTGGACGGCTTTGGGGCCGAGCGGCGAGCGTTAAAGCACTCAGTTTCGCTCGAGTACCATGACGACCGATTTGACTTCGGCACGACTTTAGGTCGCCTAATTTCTGCCTAGCGGGCTAGGAATTTACACAGACAAGCCTTGGGAATCCAGCATTAAAGGGAGGCCTCTTCCAAGCCTCTCGGAGCTCGTGAGGCCGAACGGCGAGCGTCAAAGCACTCGGTTTCGCTCCAGTAGTAGGCTTTTATTGACTAAATTGTAACATGACGACCTATGTGACTCTGGCATGACCTTTTAGCGCCTACTTTTGAGCTAGTGGGCTAAGATTTGAAACAAACGATCGGTGGGAATCCAGCTTTCAGGGGACGCCTCCCCCGAGTCTCTGGACGGCTGTGGGGCAGAGTGGCGAGCGTTAAAGCACTCAGTTTCGGTCCAGTAGTAGGCCTTTATTGACTAAATTGTAACATGACGACCTATGTGATTTTGGCAGGACTTTTTAGCGCTTACTTTTGAGCTAGTGGGCTAAGATTTGAAACACATTATCGGTGGGAATCCAGCTTTCAGGGGAGTCCTCCCCCGAGTCTCTGGACGGCTGTGGGGCCGAACGGCGAGCGGCAAAGCACTCTGTTTCTCTCCAGTAGTAGGCCTTTATTGACTAAATTGTAACGTGACGACCTGTGACTTTGGCAGGACTTTTTAGCGTCTACTTTTGAGCTAGTGGGCTAAGATTTGAAACTAATGATCGGTGGGAATCCAGTTTCAGGGGAGGCCTACCCCGAGTCTCTGGACGGCTGTGGGGCCGAGCGGCGAGCGTTAAAGCACTCAGTTTCGCTCGAGTACCATGACGACCGATTTGACTTCGGCACGACTTTAGGTCGCCTAATTTCTGCCTAGCGGGCTAGGAATTTACAAAGACAAGCCTTGGGAATCCAGCTTTCAGGGGAGGCCTCTTCCAATCCTCTCGGAGGTCGTGGGCCCGAACGGCGAGCGTCAAAGCACTCGGTTTCGCTCCAGTAGTAGGCCTTTATTTACTAAATTGTAACATGACAACCTATGTGACTTTGGCAGGACTTTTTAGCGCTTACTTTTGACCTAGTGCGCTAAGATTTGAAACAAACGATCGGTGGGAATCCAGCTTTCAGGGGAGTCCTCCCCCGAGTCTCTGGACGGCTTTGGGGCCGAGCGGCGAGCGTTAAAGCACTCAGTTTCGCTCGAGTACCATGACGACCGATTTGACTTCGGCACGACTTTAGGTCGCCTAATTTCTGCCTAGCGGGCTAGGAATTTACACAGACAAGCCTTGGGAATCCAGCATTAAAGGGAGGCCTCTTCCAAGCCTCTCGGAGCTCGTGAGGCCGAACGGCGAGCGTCAAAGCACTCTGTTTCGCTCCAGTAGTAGGCTTTTATTGACTAAATTGTAACATGACGACCTATGTGACTCTGGCATGACCTTTTAGCGCCTACTTTTGAGCTAGTGGGCTAAGATTTGAAACAAACGATCGGTGGGAATCCAGCTTTCAGGGGACGCCTCCCCCGAGTCTCTGGACGGCTGTGGGGCAGAGTGGCGAGCGTTAAAGCACTCAGTTTCGGTCCAGTAGTAGGCCTTTATTGACTAAATTGTAACATGACGACCTATGTGATTTTGGCAGGACTTTTTAGCGCTTACTTTTGAGCTAGTGGGCTAAGATTTGAAACACATTATCGGTGGGAATCCAGCTTTCAGGGGAGTCCTCCCCCGAGTCTCTGGACGGCTGTGGGGCCGAACGGCGAGCGGCAAAGCACTCTGTTTCTCTCCAGTAGTAGGCCTTTATTGACTAAATTGTAACGTGACGACCTGTGACTTTGGCAGGACTTTTTAGCGTCTACTTTTGAGCTAGTGGGCTAAGATTTGAAACTAATGATCGGTGGGAATCCAGTTTCAGGGGAGGCCTACCCCGAGTCTCTGGACGGCTGTGGGGCCGAGCGGCGAGCGTTAAAGCACTCAGTTTCGCTCGAGTACCATGACGACCGATTTGACTTCGGCACGACTTTAGGTCGCCTAATTTCTGCCTAGCGGGCTAGGAATTTACAAAGACAAGCCTTGGGAATCCAGCTTTCAGGGGAGGCCTCTTCCAATCCTCTCGGAGGTCGTGGGCCCGAACGGCGAGCGTCAAAGCACTCGGTTTCGCTCCAGTAGTAGGCCTTTATTGACTAAATTGTAACATGACAACCTATGTGACTTTGGCAGGACTTTTTAGCGCTTACTTTTGACCTAGTGCGCAAAGATTTGAAACAAACGATCGGTGGGAATCCAGCTTTCAGGGGAGTCCTCCCCCGAGTCTCTGGGCGGCTTTGGGGCCGAGCGGCGAGCGTTAAAGCACTCAGTTTCGCTCGAGTACCATGACGACCGATTTGACTTCGGCACGACTTTAGGTCGCCTAATTTCTGCCTAGCGGGCTAGGAATTTACACAGACAAGCCTTGGGAATCCAGCATTAAAGGGAGGCCTCTTCCAAGCCTCTCGGAGCTCGTGAGGCCGAACGGCGAGCGTCAAAGCACTCGGTTTCGCTCCAGTAGTAGGCTTTTATTGACTAAATTGTAACATGACGACCGATGTGATTTTGGCAGGACTTTTTAGCGCCTACTTTTCAGCGACTGGGCGAAGATTTGAAACAAAAGATCGGTGGGAATCCAGCTTTCAGGGGACGCCTCCCCCGAGTCTCTGGACGGCTGTGGGGCAGAGTGGCGAGTTTTAAAGCACTCAGTTTCGGTCCAGTAGTAGGCCTTTATTGACTAAATTGTAACATGACGACCTATGTGATTTTGGCAGGACTTTTTAGCGCTTACTTTTGACCTAGTGCGCTAAGATTTGAAACAAACGATCGGTGGGAATCCAGCTTTCAGGGGAGTCCTCCCCCGAGTCTCTGGACGGCTTTGGGGCCGAGCGGCGAGCGTTAAAGCACTCAGTTTCGCTCGAGTACCATGACGACCGATTTGACTTCGGCACGACTTTAGGTCACCTAATCTCTGCCTAGCGGGCTAGGAATTTACACAGACAAGCTTTGGGAATCCAGCTTTAAAGGGAGGCCTCTTCCAAGCCTCTCGGAGCTCGTGAGACCGAACGGCGAGCGTCAAAGCACTGGGTTTCGCTCCAGTAGTAGGCTTTTATTGACTAAATTGTAACATGACGACCTATATGATTTTGGCAGGACTTTTTAGCGCCTACTTTTCAGCTACTGGGCGAAGATTTGAAACAAACGATCGGTGGGAATCCAGCTTTCAGGGGAGGCCTCTTCCAAGCCTCTCGGAGGTTGTGGGGCCAAACGGCGAGCGTCAAAGCACTCGTTTTCGCTCCAGTAGTAGGCCTTTATTGACTAAATTGTAACATGACGACCTATGTGACTCTGGCATGACCTTTTAGCGCCTACTTTTGAGCTAGTGGGCTAAGATTTGAAACAAACGATCGGTGGGAATCCAGCTTTCAGGGGAGGCCTACCCCGAGTCTCTGGACGGCTGTGGGGCCGAGCGGCGAGCGTTAAAGCACTCAGTTTCGCTCGAGTACCATGACGACCGATTTGACTTCGGCACGACTTTAGGTCGCCTAATTTCTGCCTAGCGGGCTAGGAATTTACACAGACAAGCCTTGGGAATCCAGCATTAAAGGGAGGCCTCTTCCAAGCCTCTCGGAGCTCGTGAGGCCGAACGGCGAGCGTCAAAGCACTCGGTTTCGCTCCAGTAGTAGGCTTTTATTGACTAAATTGTAACATGACGACCGATGTGATTTTGGCAGGACTTTTTAGCGCCTACTTTTCAGCGACTGGGCGAAGATTTGAAACAAAAGATCGGTGGGAATCCAGCTTTCAGGGGACGCCTCCCCCGAGTCTCTGGACGGCTGTGGGGCAGAGTGGCGAGTTTTAAAGCAATCAGTTTCGCTCCAGTAGTAGGCCTTTATTGACTAAATTGTAACATGACAACCTATGTGACTTTGGCAGGACTTTTTAGCGCTTACTTTTGACCTAGTGCGCTAAGATTTGAAACAAACGATCGGTGGGAATCCAGCTTTCAGGGGAGTCCTCCCCCGAGTCTCTGGACGGCTTTGGGGCCGAGCGGCGAGCGTTAAAGCACTCAGTTTCGCTCGAGTACCATGACGACCGATTTGACTTCGGCACGACTTTAGGTCACCTAATTTCTGCCTAGCGGGCTAGGAATTTACACAGACAAGCCTTGGGAATCCAGCTTTAAAGGGAGGCCTCTTCCAAGCCTCTCGGAGCTCGTGAGACCGAACGGCGAGCGTCAAAGCACTGGGTTTCGCTCCAGTAGTAGGCTTTTATTGACTAAATTGTAACATGACGACCTATATGATTTTGGCAGGACTTTTTAGCGCCTACTTTTCAGCTACTGGGCGAAGATTTGAAACAAACGATCGGTGGGAATCCAGCTTTCAGGGGAGGCCTCTTCCAAGCCTCTCGGAGGTTGTGGGGCCGAACGGCGAGCGTCAAAGCACTCGTTTTCGCTCCAGTAGTAGGCCTTTATTGACTAAATTGTAACATGACGACCTATGTGACTCTGGCATGACCTTTTAGCGCCTACTTTTGAGCTAGTGGGCTAAGATTTGAAACAAACGATCGGTGGGAATCCAGCTTTCAGGGGACGCATCCCCCGAGTCTCTGGACGGCTGTGGGGCAGAGTGGCGAGCGTTAAAGCACTCAGTTTCGGTCCAGTAGTAGGCCTTTATTGACTAAATTGTAACATGACGACCTATGTGATTTTGGCAGGACTTTTTAGCGCTTACTTTTGAGCTAGTGGGCTAAGATTTGAAACACATTATCGGTGGGAATCCAGCTTTCAGGGGAGTCCTCCCCCGAGTCTCTGGACGGCTGTGGGGCCGAACGGCGAGCGGCAAAGCACTCTGTTTCTCTCCAGTAGTAGGCCTTTATTGACTAAATTGTAACGTGACGACCTGTGACTTTGGCAGGACTTTTTAGCGTCTACTTTTGAGCTAGTGGGCTAAGATTTGAAACTAATGATCGGTGGGAATCCAGTTTCAGGGGAGGCCTACCCCGAGTCTCTGGACGGCTGTGGGGCCGAGCGGCGAGCGTTAAAGCACTCAGTTTCGCTCGAGTACCATGACGACCGATTTGACTTCGGCACGACTTTAGGTCACCTAATTTCTGCCTAGCGGGCTAGGAATTTACAAAGACAAGCCTTGGGAATCCAGCTTTCAGGGGAGGCCTCTTCCAATCCTCTCGGAGGTCGTGGGCCCGAACGGCGAGCGTCAAAGCACTCGGTTTCGCTCCAGTAGTAGGCCTTTATTGACTAAATTGTAACATGACAACCTATGTGACTTTGGCAGGACTTTTTAGCGCTTACTTTTGACCTAGTGCGCTAAGATTTGAAACAAACGATCGGTGGGAATCCAGCTTTCAGGGGAGTCCTCCCCCGAGTCTCTGGACGGCTTGGGGGCCGAGCGGCGAGCGTTAAAGCACTCAGTTTCACTCGAGTAACATGACGACCGATTTGACTTCGGCACGAATTTAGGTCGCCTAATTTCTGCCTAGCGGGCTAGGAATTTACACAGACAAGCCTTGGGAATCCAGCATTAAAGGGAGGCCTCTTCCAAGCCTCTCGGAGCTCGTGAGGCCGAACGGCGAGCGTCAAAGCACTCGGTTTCGCTCCAGTAGTAGGCTTTTATTGACTAAATTGTAACATGACGACCGATGTGATTTTGGCAGGACTTTTTAGCGCCTACTTTTCAGCGACTGGGCGAAGATTTGAAACAAAAGATCGGTGGGAATCCAGCTTTCAGGGGACGCCTCCCCCGAGTCTCTGGACGGCTGTGGGGCAGAGTGGCGAGTTTTAAAGCACTCAGTTTCGGTCCAGTAGTAGGCCTTTATTGACTAAATTGTAACATGACGACCTATGTGATTTTGGCAGGACTTTTTAGCGCTTACTTTTGACCTAGTGCGCTAAGATTTGAAACAAACGATCGGTGGGAATCCAGCTTTCAGGGGAGTCCTCCCCCGAGTCTCTGGACGGCTTTGGGGCCGAGCGGCGAGCGTTAAAGCACTCAGTTTCGCTCGAGTACCATGACGACCGATTTGACTTCGGCACGACTTTAGGTCACCTAATCTCTGCCTAGCGGGCTAGGAATTTACACAGACAAGCCTTGGGAATCCAGGTTTAAAGGGAGGCCTCTTCCAAGCCTCTCGGAGCTCGTGAGACCGAACGGCGAGCGTCAAAGCACTGGGTTTCGCTCCAGTAGTAGGCTTTTATTGACTAAATTGTAACATGACGACCTATATGATTTTGGCAGGACTTTTTAGCGCCTACTTTTCAGCTACTGGGCGAAGATTTGAAACAAACGATCGGTGGGAATCCAGCTTTCAGGGGAGGCCTCTTCCAAGCCTCTCGGAGGTTGTGGGGCCAAACGGCGAGCGTCAAAGCACTCGTTTTCGCTCCAGTAGTAGGCCTTTATTGACTAAATTGTAACATGACGACCTATGTGACTCTGGCATGACCTTTTAGCGCCTACTTTTGAGCTAGTGGGCTAAGATTTGAAACAAACGATCGGTGGGAATCCAGCTTTCAGGGGAGGCCTACCCCGAGTCTCTGGACGGCTGTGGGGCCGAGCGGCGAGCGTTAAAGCACTCAGTTTCGCTCGAGTACCATGACGACCGATTTGACTTCGGCACGACTTTAGGTCGCCTAATTTCTGCCTAGCGGGCTAGGAATTTACACAGACAAGCCTTGGGAATCCAGCATTAAAGGGAGGCCTCTTCCAAGCCTCTCGGAGCTCGTGAGGCCGAACGGCGAGCGTCAAAGCACTCGGTTTCGCTCCAGTAGTAGGCTTTTATTGACTAAATTGTAACATGACGACCGATGTGATTTTGGCAGGACTTTTTAGCGCCTACTTTTCAGCGACTGGGCGAAGATTTGAAACAAAAGATCGGTGGGAATCCAGCTTTCAGGGGACGCCTCCCCCGAGTCTCTGGACGGCTGTGGGGCAGAGTGGCGAGTTTTAAAGCAATCAGTTTCGCTCCAGTAGTAGGCCTTTATTGACTAAATTGTAACATGACAACCTATGTGACTTTGGCAGGACTTTTTAGCGCTTACTTTTGACCTAGTGCGCTAAGATTTGAAACAAACGATCGGTGGGAATCCAGCTTTCAGGGGAGTCCTCCCCCGAGTCTCTGGACGGCTTTGGGGCCGAGCGGCGAGCGTTAAAGCACTCAGTTTCGCTCGAGTACCATGACGACCGATTTGACTTCGGCACGACTTTAGGTCACCTAATTTCTGCCTAGCGGGCTAGGAATTTACACAGACAAGCCTTGGGAATCCAGCTTTAAAGGGAGGCCTCTTCCAAGCCTCTCGGAGCTCGTGAGACCGAACGGCGAGCGTCAAAGCACTGGGTTTCGCTCCAGTAGTAGGCTTTTATTGACTAAATTGTAACATGACGACCTATATGATTTTGGCAGGACTTTTTAGCGCCTACTTTTCAGCTACTGGGCGAAGATTTGAAACAAACGATCGGTGGGAATCCAGCTTTCAGGGGAGGCCTCTTCCAAGCCTCTCGGAGGTTGTGGGGCCGAACGGCGAGCGTCAAAGCACTCGTTTTCGCTCCAGTAGTAGGCCTTTATTGACTAAATTGTAACATGACGACCTATGTGACTCTGGCATGACCTTTTAGCGCCTACTTTTGAGCTAGTGGGCTAAGATTTGAAACAAACGATCGGTGGGAATCCAGCTTTCAGGGGACGCATCCCCCGAGTCTCTGGACGGCTGTGGGGCAGAGTGGCGAGCGTTAAAGCACTCAGTTTCGGTCCAGTAGTAGGCCTTTATTGACTAAATTGTAACATGACGACCTATGTGATTTTGGCAGGACTTTTTAGCGCTTACTTTTGAGCTAGTGGGCTAAGATTTGAAACACATTATCGGTGGGAATCCAGCTTTCAGGGGAGTCCTCCCCCGAGTCTCTGGACGGCTGTGGGGCCGAACGGCGAGCGGCAAAGCACTCTGTTTCTCTCCAGTAGTAGGCCTTTATTGACTAAATTGTAACGTGACGACATGTGACTTTGGCAGGACTTTTTAGCGTCTACTTTTGAGCTAGTGGGCTAAGATTTGAAACTAATGATCGGTGGGAATCCAGTTTCAGGGGAGGCCTACCCCGAGTCTCTGGACGGCTGTGGGGCCGAGCGGCGAGCGTTAAAGCACTCAGTTTCGCTCGAGTACCATGACGACCGATTTGACTTCGGCACGACTTTAGGTCACCTAATTTCTGCCTAGCGGGCTAGGAATTTACAAAGACAAGCCTTGGGAATCCAGCTTTCAGGGGAGGCCTCTTCCAATCCTCTCGGAGGTCGTGGGCCCGAACGGCGAGCGTCAAAGCACTCGGTTTCGCTCCAGTAGTAGGCCTTTATTGACTAAATTGTAACATGACAACCTATGTGACTTTGGCAGGACTTTTTAGCGCTTACTTTTGACCTAGTGCGCTAAGATTTGAAACAAACGATCGGTGGGAATCCAGCTTTCAGGGGAGTCCTCCCCCGAGTCTCTGGACGGCTTGGGGGCCGAGCGGCGAGCGTTAAAGCACTCAGTTTCACTCGAGTAACATGACGACCGATTTGACTTCGGCACGAATTTAGGTCGCCTAATTTCTGCCTAGCGGGCTAGGAATTTACACAGACAAGCCTTGGGAATCCAGCATTAAAGGGAGGCCTCTTCCAAGCCTCTCGGAGCTCGTGAGGCCGAACGGCGAGCGTCAAAGCACTCGGTTTCGCTCCAGTAGTAGGCTTTTATTGACTAAATTGTAACATGACGACCGATGTGATTTTGGCAGGACTTTTTAGCGCCTACTTTTCAGCGACTGGGCGAAGATTTGAAACAAAAGATCGGTGGGAATCCAGCTTTCAGGGGACGCCTCCCCCGAGTCTCTGGACGGCTGTGGGCCCGAACGGCGAGCGTCAAAGCACTCGGTTTCGCTCCAGTAGTAGGCCTTTATTGACTAAATTGTAACATGACAACCTATGTGACTTTGGCAGGACTTTTTAGCGCTTACTTTTGACCTAGTGCGCTAAGATTTGAAACAAACGATCGGTGGGAATCCAGCTTTCAGGGGAGTCCTCCCCCGAGTCTCTGGACGGCTTGGGGGCCGAGCGGCGAGCGTTAAAGCACTCGGTTTCGCTCGAGTACCATGACGACCGATTTGACTTCGGCACGACTTTAGGTCGCTTAATTTAAGCCTAGCGGGCTAGGAATTCACACAGACAATCCTTGGGAATCCAGCTTTCAGGGGATGCCTCTTCCAAGCCACTCAGAGGTTGTGGGGCCGAACGGCGAGCGTCAAAGCATTCGGTTTCGCTCCAGTAGTAGGCCTTTATTGACTAAATTGTAACATGACGACCTATGTGATTTTGGCAGGACTTTTGAGCGCCTACTTTTCAGTTACTGGGCGAAGATTTGAAACAAACGATCGGTGGGAATCCAGCTTTCAGGGGAGGCCTCTTCCCAGCCACTCAGAGGTTGTGGGGCCGAACGGCGAGCGTCAAAGCACTCGGTTTCGCTCCAGTAGTAGGCCTTTATTGACTAAATTGTAACATGACAACCTATGTGACTTTGGCAGGACTTTTTAGCGCTTACTTTTGACCTAGTGCGCTAAGATTTGAAACAAACGATCGGTGGGAATCCAGCTTTCAAGGGAGTCCTCCCCCGAGTCTCTGGACGGCTTTGGGGCCGAGCGGCGAGCGTTAAAGCACTCAGTTTCGCTCGAGTACCATGACGACCGATTTGACTTCGGCACGACTTTAGGTCACCTAATTTCTGCCTAGCGGGCTAGGAATTTACACAGACAAGCCTTGGGAATCCAGCTTTAAAGGGAGGCCTCTTCCAAGCCTCTCGGAGCTTGTGAGACCGAACGGCGAGCGTCAAAGCACTGGGTTTCGCTCCAGTAGTAGGCTTTTATTGACTAAATTGTAACATGACGACCTATATGATTTTGGCAGGACTTTTTAGCGCCTACTTTTCAGCTACTGGGCGAAGATTTGAAACAAACGATCGGTGGGAATCCAGCTTTCAGGGGAGGCCTCTTCCAAGCCTCTCGGAGGTTGTGGGGCCAAACGGCGAGCGTCAAAGCACTCGTTTTCGCTCCAGTAGTAGGCCTTTAATGACTAAATTGTAACATGACGACCTATGTGACTCTGGCATGACCTTTTAGCGCCTACTTTTGAGCTAGTGGGCTAAGATTTGAAACAAACGATCGGTGGGAATCCAGCTTTCAGGGGAGGCCTACCCCGAGTCTCTGGACGGCTGTGGGGCCGAGCGGCGAGCGTTAAAGCACTCAGTTTCGCTCGAGTACCATGACGACCGATTTGACTTCGGCACGACTTTAGGTCGCCTAATTTCTGCCTAGCGGGCTAGGAATTTACAAAGACAAGCCTTGGGAATCCAGCTTTCAGGGGAGGCCTCTTCCAATCCTCTCGGAGGTCGTGGGCCCGAACGGCGAGCGTCAAAGCACTCGGTTTCGCTCCAGTAGTAGGCCTTTATTGACTAAATTGTAACATGATGACCTATGTGATTTTGGCAGGACTTTTTAGCGCCTACTTTTCAGCTACTGGGCTAAGATTTGAAACAAACAATCGGTGGGAATCCAGCTTTCAGGGGACGCCTCCCCCGAGTCTCTGGACGGCGGTGGGGCAGAGTGGCGAGCGTTAAAGCACTCAGTTTCGGTCCAGTAGTAGTCCTTTATTGACTAAATTGTAACATGACGACCTATGTGATTTTGGCAGGACTTTTTAGTGCTTACTTTTGAGCTAGTGGGCTAAGATTTGAATCACATTATCGGTGGGAATCCAGCTTTCAGGGGAGTCCTCCCCCGAGTCTCTGGACGGCTGTGGGGCCGAGCGGCGAGCGTTAAAGCACTCCGTTTCGCTCGAGTACCATGACGACCAATTTGACTTCGGCACGACTTTAGGTCGCTTAATTTCCGCCTAGCTGGCTAGGAATTCACACAGACAATCCTTGGGAATCCAGCTTTCAGGGGAGGCCTCTTCCAAGCCGCTCAGAGGTCGTGGGGTCGAACGGCGAGCGTCAAAGCACTCGGTTTCGCTCCAGTAGTAGGCTTTTATTGACTAAATTGTAACATGACGACCTATGTGATTTTGGCAGGACTTTTTAGCACCTACTTTTCAGCTACTGGGCGAAGATTTGAAACAAACGATCGGTGGGAATCCAGCTTTCAGGGGAGGCCTCTTCCAAGCCTCTCGGAGGTCGTGGGGCCGAACGGCGAGCGTCAAAGCACTCGTTTTCGCTCCAGTAGTAGGCCTTTATTGACGAAATTGTAACATGACGACCTATGTGACTTTGGCATGACTTTTAGCGCCTACTTTTGAGCTAGTGGGCTAAGATTTGAAACAAACGATCGGTGGGAATCCAGCTTTCAGGGGACGCCTCCCCCGAGTCTCTGGACGGCTGTGGGGCAGAGTGGCGAGCGTTAAAGCACTAAGTTTCGGTCCAGTAGTAGGCCTTTATTGACTAAATTGTAACATGACGACCTATGTGATTTTGGCAGGACTTTTTAGCGCTTACTTTTCATCTACTGGGCTAAGATTTGAAAGAAACGATCGGTGGGAATCCAGCTTTCAGGGGAGGCCTCTTCCAAGCCTCTCGGAGGTTGTGGGGCCGAACGGCGAGCGTCAAAGCACTCGGTTTCTCTCCAGTAGGAGGCCTTTATTGACTAAATTGTAACGTGACGACCTGTGATTTTGGCAGGACTTTTTAGCGCCTACTTTTGAGCTAGTGGGCTAAGATTTGAAACAAATGATCGGTGGGAATCCAGCTTTCAGGGGAGGCCTCCCCCGAGTCTCTGGACGGCTATGGGGCCGAGCGGCAAGCGTTAAAGCACTCAGTTTCGCTCGAGTACCATGACGACAGATTTGACTTCGGCACGACTTTAGGTCGCTTAATTTCAGCCTAGCGGGCTAGGAAATCACACAGACAATCCTTGGGAATCCAGCTTTCAGGGGAGGCCTCTTCCAAGCCTCTCAGAGGTTGTGGGGCCGAACGGCGAGCGTCAAAGCACTCGGTTTCGCTCCAGTAGGAGGCCTTTATTGACTAAATTGTAACATGACGACCTATGTGATTTTGGCAGGACTTTTTAGCGCCTACTTTTCAGCTACTGGGCTAAGATTTGAAACAAACGATCGGTGGGAATCCAGCTTTCAGGCGAGGCCTCTTCCAAGCCTCTCGGAGGTCGTGGGGCCGAACGGCGAGCGTCAAAGCACTCGGTTTCTCTCCAGTAGTAGGCCTTTATTGACTAAATTGTAACGTGACGACCTGTGACTTTGGCAGGACTTTTTAGCGCCTACTTTTGAGCTAGTGGCCTAAGATTTGAAACAAATGATCGGTGGGAATCCAACTTTCAGGGGAGGCCTCCCCCGAGTCTCTGGACGGCTATGGGGCCGAGCGGCAAGCGTTAAAGCACTCAGTTTCGCTCGAGTACCATGACGACCGATTTGACTTCGGCACGACTTTAGGTCGCTTAATTTCAGCCTAGCGGGCTAGGAAATCACACAGACAATCCTTGGGAATCCAGCTTTCAGGGGAGGCCTCTTCCAAGCCTCTCAGAGGTCGTGGGGCCGAACGGCGAGCGTCAAAGCACTCGGTTTCGCTCCAGTAGGAGGCCTTTATTGACTAAATTGTAACATGACGACCTATGTGATTTTGGCAGGACTTTTTAGCGCCTACTTTTCAGCTACTGGGCTAAGATTTGAAACAAACGATCGGTGGGAATCCAGCTTTCAGGCGAGGCCTCTTCCAAGCCTCTCGGAGGTCGTGGGGCCGAACGGCGAGCGTCAAAGCACTCGGTTTCTCTCCAGTAGTAGGCCTTTATTGACTAAATTGTAACGTGACGACCTGTGACTTTGGCAGGACTTTTTAGCGCCTACTTTTGAGCTAGTGGGCTAAGATTTGAAACAAATGATCGGTGGGAATCCAGCTTTCAGGGGAGGCCTCCCCCGAGTCTCTGGACGACTATGGGGCCGAGCGGCAAGCGTTAAAGCACTCAGTTTCGCTCGAGTACCATGACGACCGATTTGACTTCGGCACGACTTTAGGTCGCTTAATTTCAGCCTAGCGGGCTAGGAATTCACACAGACAATCCTTGGGAATCCAGCTTTCAGTGTCGGCCACTTCCAAGCCTCTCAGAGGTCGTGGGGCCGAACGGCGAGCATCAAAGCACTCGGTTTCGCTCCAGTAGGAGGCCTTTATTGACTAAATTGTAACATGACGACCTATGTGATTTTGGCAGGACTTTTTAGCGCCTACTTTTCAGCTACTGGGCTAAGATTTGAAACAAACGATCGGTGGGAATCCAGCTTTCAGGGGAGGCCTCTTCCAAGCCTCTCGGAGGTCGTGGGGCCGAACGGCGAGCGTCAAAGCACTCGGTTTCGCTCCAGTAGGAGGCCTTTATTGACTAAATTGTAACATGACAACCTATGTGACTTTGGCAGGACTTTTTAGCGCTTACTTTTGACCTAGTGCGCTAAGATTTGAAACAAATTATCGGTGGGAATCCAGCTTTCAGGGGAGTCCTCCCCCGAGTCTCTGGACGGCTGTGGGGCCGAGCGGCGAGCGTTAAAGCACTCAGTTTCGCTCGAGTACCATGACGACCGATTTGACTTCGGCACGACTTTAGGTCGCTTAATTTCAGCCTAGCGGGCTAGGAATTCACACAGACATTCCTTGGGAATCCAGCTTTCGGAGGAGGCCTCTTCCAAGCCTCTCAGAGGTCTTGGGGCCGAACGGCGAGCGTCTAAGCACTCGGTATCGCTCCAGTAGAAGGCCTTTATTGACTAAATTGTAACATGATGACCTATGTGATTTTGGCAGGACTTTTTAGCGCCTACTTTTCAGCTACTGGGCTAAGATTTGAAAAAAAACGATCGGTGGGAATCCAGCTTTCAGGGGAGGCCTCTTCCAAGCCTCACGGAGGTTGTGGGGCCGAACGGCGTGCGTTAAAGCACTCAGTTTGGGTCCAGTAGTAGGCCTTTATTGACTAAATTGTAACATAACGACCTACGTGATTTTGGCAAGACTTTTTAGCGCTTACCTTTGAGCTAGTGGGCTAAGATTTGAAACAAATTATCGGTGGGAATCCAGCTTTCAGGGGAGTCCTCCCCCGAGTCTCTGGACGGCTGTGGGGCCAAGCGGCGAGCGTTAAAGCAGTCAGTCTCGCTCGAGTAACATGACGACCGATTTGACTTCGGCACGACTTTAGGTCGCTTAATTTCAGCCTAGTGGGCTAGGAATTGACACAGACAATCCTTGGGAATCCAGCTTTCAGGGGAGGCCTCTTCCAAGCCTCTCGGAGGTCGTGGGGCCGAACGGCGAGCGTCATAGCATTCGGTTTCTCTCCAGTAGTAGGTCTTTATTGACTAAATTGTAACATGACGACCTATGTGATTTTGGCAGGACTTTTTAGCGCTTACTTTTCAGCTACTGGGCTAAGATTTGAAAGAAACGATCGGTGGGAATCCAGCTTTCAGGGGAGGCCTCTTCCAAGCCTCTCGGAGGTCGTGGGGCCGAACGGCGAGCGTCAAAGCACTCGTTTTTGCTCCAGTAGTAGGCCTTTATTGACTAAATTGTAACATGACGACCTATGTGACTTTGGCAAGACTTTTTAGCGCCTACTTTTGAGCTAGTGGGCTAAGATTTGAAACAAACGATCGGTGGGAATCCAGCTTTCAGGGGACGCCTCCCCCGGGTCGCTGGGCGGCTGTGGGGCAGAGTGGCGAGCGTTAAAGCACTCAGTTTCGGTCCAGTAGTAGGCCTTTATTGACTAAATTGTAGGTCGATTAATTTCAGCCTAGCGGGCTAGGAATTCACACAGACAATCCTTGGGAATCCAGCTTTCAGGGGAGGCCTCCCCCGAGTCTCTGGACGGCTATGGGGCCGAGCGGCAAGCGTTAAAGCACTCAGTTTCGCTCGAGTACCATGACGACCGATTTGACTTCGGCACGACTTTAGGTCGCTTAATTTCTGCCTAGCGGGCTAGGAATTCACACAGACAATCCTTGGGAATCCAGCTTTCAGTGTAGGCCACTTCCAAGCCTCTCAGAGGTCGTGGGGCCGAACGGCGAGCGTCAAAGCACTCTGTTTCGCTCCAGTAAGAGGCCTTTATTGACTAAATTGTAACATGACGACCTATGTGATTTTGGCAGGACTTTTTAGCGCCTACTTTTCAGCTACTGGGCTAAGATTTGAAACAAACGATCGGTGGGAATCCAGCTTTCAGGGGAGGCCTCTTCCAAGCCTCTCGGAGGTCGTGGGGCCGAACGGCGAGCGTCAAAGCACTCGGTTTCGCTCCAGTAGGAGGCCTTTATTGACTAAATTGTAACATGACAACCTATGTGACTTTGGCAGGACTTTTTAGCGCTTACTTTTGACCTAGTGTGCTAAGATTTGAAACAAATTATCGGTGGGAATCCAGCTTTCAGGGGAGTCCTCCCCCGAGTCTCTGGACGGCTGTGGGGCCGAGCGGCGAGCGTTAAAGCACTCAGTTTCGCTCGAGTACCATGACGACCGATTTGACTTCGGCACGACTTTAGGTCGCTTAATTTCAGCCTAGCGGGCTAGGAATTCACACAGACATTCCTTGGGAATCCAGCTTTCAGGGGAGGCCTCTTCCAAGCCTCTCAGAGGTCTTGGGGCCGAACGGCGAGCGTCAAAGCACTCGGTATCGCTCCAGTAGAAGGCCTTTATTGACTAAATTGTAACATGATGACCTATGTGATTTTGGCAGGACTTTTTAGCGACTACTTTTCAGCTACTGGGCTAAGATTTGAAAGAAACGATCGGTGGGAATCCAGCTTTCAGGGGAGGCCTCTTCCAAGCCTCTCGGGGGTCATGGGCCCGAACGGCGAGCGTCAAAGTACTCTGTTTCGCTCCAGTAGTAGGCCTTTATTGACTAAATTGTAACGTGACGACCTGTGACTTTGGCAGGACTTTCTAGCGCCTACTTTTGAACTAGTGGGCTAAGATTTGAAACAAACGATCGGTGGGAATCCAGCTTTCAGGGGAGGCCTCCCCCGAGTCTCTGCACGGCTGTGGGGCCGAGCGGCGAGCATTAAAGCACTCAGTTTCGCTCGAGTACCATGGCGACCGATTTGACTTCGGCACGACTTTAGGTCGCCTAATTTCTGCCTAGCGGGCTAGGTATTTACACAGACAAGCATTGGGAATCCAGCTTTCAAGGGAGGCCTCTTCCAAGCCTCTCGGAGTTCGTGAGGCCGAACGGTGAGCGTCAAAGCACTCGGTTTCGCTCCAGTAGTAGGCTTTTATTGACTAAATTGTAACATGACGACCTATGTGATTTTGGGAGGACTTTTTAGCGCTTACTTTCGAGCTAGTGGGCTAAGATTTGAAACAAATGATCGGTGTGAATCCAGCTTTCAGGGGAGGCCTCCCCCGAGTCTCTGGACGGCTGTGGGGGCGAACGGCGAGCGTCAAAGCACTCTGTTTCTCTCCAGTAGTTGGCCATTATTGACTAAATTGTAACATGACGACCTATGTGACTTTGGCAGGACTTTTTAGCGCCTACTTTTGAGCTAGTGGGCTAAGATTTGAAACAAACGATCGGTGGGAATCCAGCTTTCAGGGGACGCCTCCCCCGAGTCTCTGGACGGCGGTGGGGCAGAGTGGCGAGCGTTAAAGCACTCAGTTTCGGTCCAGTAGTAGGCCTTTATTGACTAAATTGTAACATGACGACCTATGTGATTTTGGCAGGACTTTTTAGCGCCTACTTTTGAGCTAGTGGGCTAAGATTTGAAACAAACGATCGGTGGGAATCCAGCTTTCAGGGGAGGCCTCCCCCGAGTCTCTGGACTGCTGTGGGGACGAGCGGCGAGCGTTAAAGCACTCAGTTTCGGTCCAGTAGAAGGCCTTTATTGACTAAATTGTAACATGACGACCTATGTGATTTTGGCAGGACTTTTTAGCGCTTACTTTTCAGCTACTGGGCTAAGATTTGAAAGAAACGATCGGTGGGAATCCAGCTTTCAGGGGAGGCCTCTTCCAAGCCTCTCGGAGGTCGTGGGGCCGAACGGCGAGCGTCAAAGCACTCGTTTTTGCTCCAGTAGTAGGCCTTTATTGACTAAATTGTAACATGACGACCTATGTGACTTTGGCAAGACTTTTTAGCGCCTACTTTTGAGCTAGTGGGCTAAGATTTGAAACAAACGATCGGTGGGAATCCAGCTTTCAGGGGACGCCTCCCCCGGGTCGCTGGGCGGCTGTGGGGCAGAGTGGCGAGCGTTAAAGCACTCAGTTTCGGTCCAGTAGTAGGCCTTTATTGACTAAATTGTAGGTCGATTAATTTCAGCCTAGCGGGCTAGGAATTCACACAGACAATCCTTGGGAATCCAGCTTTCAGGGGAGGCCTCCCCCGAGTCTCTGGACGGCTATGGGGCCGAGCGGCAAGCGTTAAAGCACTCAGTTTCGCTCGAGTACCATGACGACCGATTTGACTTCGGCACGACTTTAGGTCGCTTAATTTCAGCCTAGCGGGCTAGGAATTCACACAGACAATCCTTGGGAATCCAGCTTTCAGTGTAGGCCACTTCCAAGCCTCTCAGAGGTCGTGGGGCCGAACGGCGAGCGTCAAAGCACTCTGTTTCGCTCCAGTAAGAGGCCTTTATTGACTAAATTGTAACATGACGACCTATGTGATTTTGGCAGGACTTTTTAGCGCCTACTTTTCAGCTACTGGGCTAAGATTTGAAACAAACGATCGGTGGGAATCCAGCTTTCAGGGGAGGCCTCTTCCAAGCCTCTCGGAGGTCGTGGGGCCGAACGGCGAGCGTCAAAGCACTCGGTTTCGCTCCAGTAGGAGGCCTTTATTGACTAAATTGTAACATGACAACCTATGTGACTTTGGCAGGACTTTTTAGCGCTTACTTTTGACCTAGTGTGCTAAGATTTGAAACAAATTATCGGTGGGAATCCAGCTTTCAGGGGAGTCCTCCCCCGAGTCTCTGGACGGCTGTGGGGCCGAGCGGCGAGCGTTAAAGCACTCAGTTTCGCTCGAGTACCATGACGACCGATTTGACTTCGGCACGACTTTAGGTCGCTTAATTTCAGCCTAGCGGGCTAGGAATTCACACAGACATTACTTGGGAATCCAGCTTTCGGGGGAGGCCTCTTCCAAGCCTCTCAGAGGTCTTGGGGCCGAACGGCGAGCGTCAAAGCACTCGGTATCGCTCCAGTAGAAGGCCTTTATTGACTAAATTGTAACATGACAACCTATGTGACTTTGGCAGGAATTTTTTGCGCCTACTTTTCAGCTACTGGGCTAAGATTTGAAATGAACGATCGGTGGGAATCCAGCTTTCAGGGGAGTCCTCCCCCGAGTCTCTGGACGGCTGTGGGGCCGAGCGGCGAGCGTTAAAGCACTCAGTTTCGCTCGAGTACCATGACGACCGATTTGACTTCGGCACGACTTTAGGTCGCTTAATTTCAGCCTAGCGGGCTAGGAATTCACACAGACATTCCTTGGGAATCCAGCTTTCGGGGGAGGCCTCTTCCAAGCCTCTCAGAGGTCTTGGGGCCGAACGGCGAGCGTCAAAGCACTCGGTATCGCTCCAGTAGAAGGCCTTTATTGACTAAATTGTAACATGATGACCTATGTGATTTTGGCAGGACTTTTTAGCGACTACTTTTCAGCTACTGGGCTAAGATTTGAAAGAAACGATCGGTGGGAATCCAGCTTTCAGGGGAGGCCTCTTCCAAGCCTCTCGGGGGTCATGGGCCCGAACGGCGAGCGTCAAAGTACTCTGTTTCGCTCCAGTAGTAGGCCTTTATTGACTAAATTGTAACGTGACGACCTGTGACTTTGGCAGGGCTTTCTAGCGCCTACTTTTGAGCTAGTGGGCTAAGATTTGAAACAAACGATCGGTGGGAATCCAGCTTTCAGGGGAGGCCTCCCCCGAGTCTCTGCACGGCTGTGGGGCCGAGCGGCGAGCATTAAAGCACTCAGTTTCGCTCGAGTACCATGGCGACCGATTTGACTTCGGCACGACTTTAGGTCGCCTAATTTCTGCCTAGCGGGCTAGGTATTTACACAGACAAGCATTGGGAATCCAGCTTTCAAGGGAGGCCTCTTCCAAGCCTCTCGGAGTTCGTGAGGCCGAACGGTGAGCGTCAAAGCACTCGGTTTCGCTCCAGTAGTAGGCTTTTATTGACTAAATTGTAACATGACGACCTATGTGATTTTGGGAGGACTTTTTAGCGCTTACTTTCGAGCTAGTGGGCTAAGATTTGAAACAAATGATCGGTGTGAATCCAGCTTTCAGGGGAGGCCTCCCCCGAGTCTCTGGACGGCTGTGGGGGCGAACGGCGAGCGTCAAAGCACTCGGTTTCTCTCCAGTAGTTGGCCATTATTGACTAAATTGTAACATGACGACCTATGTGACTTTGGGAGGACTTTTTAGCGCTTACTTTAGAGCTAGTGGGCTAAGATTTGAAACAAACGATCGGTGGGAATCCAGCTTTCAGGGGAGGCCTCCCCCGAGTCTCTGGACGGCTGTGGGGGCGAGCGTCAAAGCACTCGGTTTCTCTCCAGTAGTAGGCCTTTATTGACTAAATTGTAACATGACGACGTATGTGATTTTGGCAGGACTTTTTAGCGCCTACTTTTCAGCTACTGGGTGAGGATTTGAAACAAACGATCGGTGGGAATCCAGCTTTCAGGGGAGGCCTCTTCCAAGCCTCTCGGAGGTCGTGGGGACGAACGGCGAGCGTCAAAGCACTCGGTTTCTCTCCAGTAGTAGGCCTTTATTGACTAAATTGTAACATGACGACCTATGTGACTTTGGCAGGACTTTTTAGCACCTACTTTTGTGCTAGTGGGCTAAGATTTGAAACAAACGATCGGTGGGAATCCAGCTTTCAGGCGAGGCCTCCCCCGAGTCTCTGGACGGCTGTGGGGGCGAACGGCGAGCGTCAAAGCACTCGGTTTCTCTCCAGTAGTAGACCTTTATTGACTAAATTGTAACATGACGACCTATGTGACTTTGGCATGACTTTTTAGCGCCTACTTTCGAGCTAGTGGGCTAAGATTTGAAACAAACGGTCGGTGGGAATCCAGCTTTCAGGGGAGGCCTCCCCCGAGTCTCTGGACTGCTGTGGGGACGAGCGGCGAGCATTAAAGCACTCAGTTTCGCTCGAGTACCATGACGACCGATTTGACTTCGGCACGACTTTAGGTCGCTTAATTTCAGCCTAGCGGGCTAGGAATTCACACAGACATTCCTTGGGAATCCAGCTTTCGGGGGAGGCCTCTTCCAAGCCTCTCAGAGGTCTTGGGGCCGAACGGCGAGCGTCAAAGCACTCGGTATCGCTCCAGTAGAAGGCCTTTATTGACTAAATTGTAACATGATGACCTATGTGATTTTGGCAGGACTTTTTAGCGACTACTTTTCAGCTACTGGGCTAAGATTTGAAAGAAACGATCGGTGGGAATCCAGCTTTCAGGGGAGGCCTCTTCCAAGCCTCTCGGGGGTCATGGGCCCGAACGGCGAGCATCAAAGTACTCTGTTTCGCTCCAGTAGTAGGCCTTTATTGACTAAATTGTAACGTGACGACCTGTGACTTTGGCAGGACTTTCTAGCGCCTACTTTTGAGCTAGTGGGCTAAGATTTGAAACAAACGATCGGTGGGAATCCAGCTTTCAGGGGAGGCCTCCCCCGAGTCTCTGCACGGCTGTGGGGCCGAGCGGCGAGCATTAAAGCACTCAGTTTCGCTCGAGTACCATGGCGACCGATTTGACTTCGGCACGACTTTAGGTCGCCTAATTTCTGCCTAGCGGGCTAGATATTTACACAGACAAGCATTGGGAATCCAGCTTTCAAGGGAGGCCTCTTCCAAGCCTCTCGGAGTTCGTGAGGCCGAACGGTGAGCGTCAAAGCACTCGGTTTCGCTCCAGTAGTAGGCTTTTATTGACTAAATTGTAACATGACGACCTATGTGACTTTGGCAGGACTTTTTAGCGCTTACTTTAGAGCTAGTGGGCTAAGATTTGAAACAAACGATCGGTGGGAATCCAGCTTTCAGGGGAGGCCTCCCCCGAGTCTCTGGACGGCTGTGGGGGCGAGCGTCAAAGCACTCGGTTTCTCTCCAGTAGTAGGCCTTTATTGACTAAATTGTAACATGACGACGTATGTGATTTTGGCAGGACTTTTTAGCGCCTACTTTTCAGCTACTGGGTGAGGATTTGAAACAAACGATCGGTGGGAATCCAGCTTTCAGGGGAGGCCTCTTCCAAGCCTCTCGGAGGTCGTGGGGACGAACGGCGAGCGTCAAAGCACTCGGTTTCTCTCCAGTAGTAGGCCTTTATTGACTAAATTGTAACATGACGACCTATGTGACTTTGGCAGGACTTTTTAGCACCTACTTTTGTGCTAGTGGGCTAAGATTTGAAACAAACGATCGGTGGGAATCCAGCTTTCAGGCGAGGCCTCCCCCGAGTCTCTGGACGGCTGTGGGGGCGAACGGCGAGCGTCAAAGCACTCGGTTTCTCTCCAGTAGTAGACCTTTATTGACTAAATTGTAACATGACGACCTATGTGACTTTGGCATGACTTTTTAGCGCCTACTTTCGAGCTAGTGGGCTAAGATTTGAAACAAACGGTCGGTGGGAATCCAGCTTTCAGGGGAGGCCTCCCCCGAGTCTCTGGACTGCTGTGGGGACGAGCGGCGAGCGTTAAAGCACTCAGTTTCGGTCCAGTAGGAGGCCTTTATTGACTAAATTGTAACATGACGACCTATGTGATTTTGGCAGGGCTTTTTAGCGCTTACTTTTAAGCTACTGGGTTAAGATTTTAAACAAACGATCGGTGGGAATCCAGCTTTCAGGGGAGGCCTCCCCCGAGTCTCTGGACAGCTGTGGGGCCAAATGGCGAGCGTCAAAGCACTCGGTTTCTCTCCAGTAGTAGGCCTTTATTGACTAAATTGTAACGTGACGACCTGTGACTTTGGCAGGACTTTTTAGCGCCTACTTTTGAGCTAGTGGGCTAAAATTTGAAACAAACGATCGGTGGGAATCCAGCTTTCAGGGGAGGCCTCTTCCAAGCCTCTCGGAGGTCGTGGGGCCGAACGGCGAGCGTCAAAGCACTCGTTTTTGCTCCAGTAGTAGGCCTTTATTGACTAAATTGTAACATGACGACCTATGTGACTTTGGCAAGACTTTTTAGCGCCTACTTTTGAGCTAGTGGGCTAAGATTTGAAACAAACGATCGGTGGGAATCCAGCTTTCAGGGGAGGCCTCTTCCAAGCCTCTCGGAGGTCGTGGGGCCGAACGGCGAGCGTCACAGCACTCGGTTTCGCTCCAGTAGGAGGCCTTTATTGACTAAATTGTAACATGACAACCTATGTGACTTTGGCAGGACTTTTTAGCGCTTACTTTTGACCTAGTGCGCTAAGATTTGAAACAAATTATCGGTGGGAATCCAGCTTTCAGGGGAGTCCTCCCCCGAGTCTCTGGACGGCTGTGGGGCCGAGCGGCGAGCGTTAAAGCACTCAGTTTCGCTCGAGTACCATGACGACCGATTTGACTTCGGCACGACTTTATGTCGCTTAATTTCAGCCTAGCGGGCTAGGAATTCACACAGACATTACTTGGGAATCCAGCTTTCGGGGGAGGCCTCTTCCAAGCCTCTCAGAGGTCTTGGGGCCGAACGGCGAGCGTCAAAGCACTCGGTATCGCTCCAGTAGAAGGCCTTTATTGACTAAATTGTAACATGACAACCTATGTGACTTTGGCAGGAATTTTTTGCGCCTACTTTTCAGCTACTGGGCTAAGATTTGAAATGAACGATCGGTGGGAATCCAGCTTTCAGGGGAGTCCTCCCCCGAGTCTCTGGACGGCTGTGGGGCCGAGCGGCGAGCGTTAAAGCACTCAGTTTCGCTCGAGTACCATGACGACCAATTTGACTTCGGCACGACTTTAGGTCGCTTAATTTCCGCCTAGCGGGCTAGGAATTCACACAGACAACCCTTGGGAATCCAGCTTTCAGGGGAGGCCTCTTCCAAGCCGCTCAGAGGTCGTGGGGTCGAACGGCGAGCGTCAAAGCACTCGGTTTCGCTCCAGTAGTAGGCTTTTATTGACTAAATTGTAACATGACGACCTATGTGATTTTGGCAGGACTTTTTAGCACCTACTTTTCAGCTAGTGGGCTAAGATTTGAAACAAACGATCGGTGGGAATCCAGCTTTCAGGGGAGGCCTCCCCCGAGTCTCTGCACGGCTGTGGGGCCGAGCGGCGAGCATTAAAGCACTCAGTTTCGCTCGAGTACCATGGCGACCGATTTGACTTCGGCACAACTTTAGGTCGCCTAATTTCTGCCTAGCGGGCTAGGTATTTACACAGACAAGCATTGGGAATCCAGCTTTCAAGGGAGGCCTCTTCCAAGCCTCTCGGAGTTCGTGAGGCCGAACGGTGAGCGTCAAAGCACTCGGTTTCGCTCCAGTAGTAGGCTTTTATTGACTAAATTGTAACATGACGACCTATGTGACTTTGGGAGGACTTTTTAGCGCTTACTTTCGAGCTAGTGGGCTAAGATTTGAAACAAATGATCGGTGTGAATCCAGCTTTCAGGGGAGGCCTCCCCCGAGTCTCTGGACGGCTGTGGGGGCGAACGGCGAGCGTCAAAGCACTCGGTTTCTCTCCAGTAGTTGGCCATTATTGACTAAATTGTAATATGACGACCTATGTGACTTTGGCAGGACTTTTTAGCGCTTACTTTAGAGCTAGTGGGCTAAGATTTGAAACAAACGATCGGTGGGAATCCAGCTTTCAGGGGAGGCCTCCCCCGAGTCTCTGGACGGCTGTGGGGGCGAGCGTCAAAGCACTCGGTTTCTCTCCAGTAGTAGGCCTTTATTGACTAAATTGTAACATGACGACGTATGTGATTTTGGCAGGACTTTTTAGCGCCTACTTTTCAGCTACTGGGTGAGGATTTGAAACAAACGATCGGTGGGAATCCAGCTTTCAGGGGAGGCCTCTTCCAAGCCTCTCGGAGGTCGTGGGGGCGAACGGCGAGCGTCAAAGCACTCGGTTTCTCTCCAGTAGTAGGCCTTTATTGACTAAATTGTAACATGACGACCTATGTGACTTTGGCAGGACTTTTTAGCACCTACTTTTGTGCTAGTGGGCTAAGATTTGAAACAAACGATCGGTGGGAATCCAGCTTTCAGGCGAGGCCTCCCCCGAGTCTCTGGACGGCTGTGGGGGCGAACGGCGAGCGTCAAAGCACTCGGTTTCTCTCCAGTAGTAGACCTTTATTGACTAAATTGTAACATGACGACCTATGTGACTTTGGCATGACTTTTTAGCGCCTACTTTCGAGCTAGTGGGCTAAGATTTGAAACAAACGGTCGGTGGGAATCCAGCTTTAAGGGGAGGCCTCCCCCGAGTCTCTGGACTGCTGTGGGGACGAGCGGCGAGCGTTAAAGCACTCAGTTTCGGTCCAGTAGGAGGCCTTTATTGACTAAATTGTAACATGACGACCTATGTGATTTTGGCAGGACTTTTTAGCGCCCACTTTTCAGTTACTGGGCGAAGATTTGAAACAAACGATCGGTGGGAATCCAGCTTTCAGGGGAGGCCTCTTCCAAGCCTCTCGGAGGTCGTGGGGCCGAACGGCGAGCGTCATAGCTCTCGGTTTCTCTCCAGTAGTAGGCCTTTATTTACTAAATTGTAACATGACGACCTATGTGACTTTGGCAAGACTTTTTAGCGCCTACTTTTGAGCTAGTGGGCTAAGATTTGAAACAAACGATCGGTGGGAATCCAGCTTTCAGGGGAGGCCTCCCCCGAGTCTCTGGACGGCTGTGGGGACAAGCGGCGAGCGTTAAAGCACTCAGTTTCGGTCCAGTAGAAGGCCTTTATTGACTAAATTGTAACATGACGACCTATGTGATTTTGGAAGGACTTTTTAGCGCTTACTTTTCAGCTACTGGGCTAAGATTTGAAAGAAACGATCGGTGGGAATCCAGCTTTCAGGGGAGGCCTCTTCCAAGCCTCTCGGGGGTCGTGGGCCCGAACGGCGAGCGTCAAAGTACTCTGTTTCGCTCCAGTAGTAGGCCTTTATTGACTAAATTGTAACGTGACGACCTGTGACTTTGGCAGGACTTTCTAGCGCCTACTTTTGAGCTAGTGGGCTAAGATTTGAAACAAACGATCGGTGGGAATCCAGCTTTCAGGGGAGGCCTCCCCCGAGTCTCTGCACGGCTGTGGGGCCGAGCGGCGAGCATTAAAGCACTCAGTTTCGTTCGAGTACCATGGCGACCGATTTGACTTCGGCACAACTTTAGGTCGCCTAATTTCTGCCTAGCGGGCTAGGTATTTACACAGACAAGCATTGGGAATCCAGCTTTCAAGGGAGGCCTCTTCCAAGCCTCTCGGAGTTCGTGAGGACAAACGGTGAGCGTCAAAGCACTCGGTTTCGCTCCAGTAGTAGGCTTTTATTGACTAAATTGTAACATGACGACCTATGTGACTTTGGGAGGACTTTTTAGCGCTTACTTTCGAGCTAGTGGGCTAAGATTTGAAACAAATGATCGGTGTGAATCCAGCTTTCAGGGGAGACCTCCCCCGAGTCTCTGGACGGCTGTGGGGGCGAACGGCGAGCGTCAAAGCACTCGGTTTCTCTCCAGTAGTTGGCCATTATTGACTAAATTGTAATATGACGACCTATGTGACTTTGGCAGGACTTTTTAGCGCTTACTTTAGAGCTAGTGGGCTAAGATTTGAAACAAACGATCGGTGGGAATCCAGCTTTCAGGGGAGGCCTCCCCCGAGTCTCTGGACGGCTGTGGGGGCGAGCGTCAAAGCACTCGGTTTCTCTCCAGTAGTAGGCCTTTATTGACTAAATTGTAACATGACGACGTATGTGATTTTGGCAGGACTTTTTAGCGCCTACTTTTCAGCTACTGGGTGAGGATTTGAAACAAACGATCGGTGGGAATCCAGCTTTCAGGGGAGGCCTCTTCCAAGCCTCTCGGAGGTCGTGGGGGCGAACGGCGAGCGTCAAAGCACTCTGTTTCTCTCCAGTAGTAGGCCTTTATTGACTAAATTGTAACATGACGACCTATGTGACTTTGGCAGGACTTTTTAGCACCTACTTTTGTGCTAGTGGGCTAAGATTTGAAACAAACGATCGGTGGGAATCCAGCTTTCAGGCGAGGCCTCCCCCGAGTCTCTGGACGGCTGTGGGGGCGAACGGCGAGCGTCAAAGCACTCGGTTTCTCTCCAGTAGTAGACCTTTATTGACTAAATTGTAACATGACGACCTATGTGACTTTGGCATGACTTTTTAGCGCCTACTTTCGAGCTAGTGGGCTAAGATTTGAAACAAACGGTCGGTGGGAATCCAGCTTTAAGGGGAGGCCTCCCCCGAGTCTCTGGACTGCTGTGGGGACGAGCGGCGAGCGTTAAAGCACTCAGTTTCGGTCCAGTAGGAGGCCTTTATTGACTAAATTGTAACACGACGACCTATGTGATTTTGGCAGGACTTTTTAGCGCCCACTTTTCAGTTACTGGGCGAAGATTTGAAACAAACGATCGGTGGGAATCCAGCTTTCAGGGGAGGCCTCTTCCAAGCCTCTCGGAGGTCGTGGGGCCGAACGGCGAGCGTCATAGCTCTCGGTTTCTCTCCAGTAGTAGGCCTTTATTTACTAAATTGTAACATGACGACCTATGTGACTTTGGCAAGACTTTTTAGCGCCTACTTTTGAGCTAGTGGGCTAAGATTTGAAACAAACGATCGGTGGGAATCCAGCTTTCAGGGGAGGCCTCCCCCGAGTCTCTGGACGGCTGTGGGGACAAGCGGCGAGCGTTAAAGCACTCAGTTTCGGTCCAGTAGAAGGCCTTTATTGACTAAATTGTAACATGACGACCTATGTGATTTTGGAAGGACTTTTTAGCGCTTACTTTTCAGCTACTGGGCTAAGATTTGAAAGAAACGATCGGTGGGAATCCAGCTTTCAGGGGAGGCCTCTTCCAAGCCTCTCGGAGGTCGTGGGGGCGAACGGCGAGCGTCAAAGCACTCTGTTTCTCTCCAGTAGTAGGCCTTTATTGACTAAATTGTAACATGACGACCTATGTGACTTTGGCAGGACTTTTTAGCACCTACTTTTGTGCTAGTGGGCTAAGATTTGAAACAAACGATCGGTGGGAATCCAGCTTTCAGGCGAGGCCTCCCCCGAGTCTCTGGACGGCTGTGGGGGCGAACGGCGAGCGTCAAAGCACTCGGTTTCTCTCCAGTAGTAGACCTTTATTGACTAAATTGTAACATGACGACCTATGTGACTTTGGCATGACTTTTTAGCGCCTACTTTCGAGCTAGTGGGCTAAGATTTGAAACAAACGGTCGGTGGGAATCCAGCTTTAAGGGGAGGCCTCCCCCGAGTCTCTGGACTGCTGTGGGGACGAGCGGCGAGCGTTAAAGCACTCAGTTTCGGTCCAGTAGGAGGCCTTTATTGACTAAATTGTAACATGACGACCTATGTGATTTTGGCAGGACTTTTTAGCGCCCACTTTTCAGTTACTGGGCGAAGATTTGAAACAAACGATCGGTGGGAATCCAGCTTTCAGGGGAGGCCTCTTCCAAGCCTCTCGGAGGTCGTGGGGCCGAACGGCGAGCGTCATAGCTCTCGGTTTCTCTCCAGTAGTAGGCCTTTATTTACTAAATTGTAACATGACGACCTATGTGACTTTGGCAAGACTTTTTAGCGCCTACTTTTGAGCTAGTGGGCTAAGATTTGAAACAAACGATCGGTGGGAATCCAGCTTTCAGGGGAGGCCTCCCCCGAGTCTCTGGACGGCTGTGGGGACAAGCGGCGAGCGTTAAAGCACTCAGTTTCGGTCCAGTAGAAGGCCTTTATTGACTAAATTGTAACATGACGACCTATGTGATTTTGGAAGGACTTTTTAGCGCTTACTTTTCAGCTACTGGGCTAAGATTTGAAAGAAACGATCGGTGGGAATCCAGCTTTCAGGGGAGGCCTCTTCCAAGCCTCTCGGGGGTCGTGGGCCCGAACGGCGAGCGTCAAAGTACTCTGTTTCGCTCCAGTAGTAGGCCTTTATTGACTAAATTGTAACGTGACGACCTGTGACTTTGGCAGGACTTTCTAGCGCCTACTTTTGAGCTAGTGGGCTAAGATTTGAAACAAACGATTGGTGGGAATCCAGCTTTCAGGGGAGGCCTCCCCTGAGTCTCTGCACGGCTGTGGGGCCGAGCGGCGAGCATTAAAGCACTCAGTTTCGCTCGAGTACCATGGCGACCGATTTGACTTCGGCACAACTTTAGGTCGCCTAATTTCTGCCTAGCGGGCTAGGTATTTACACAGACAAGCATTGGGAATCCAGCTTTCAAGGGAGGCCTCTTCCAAGCCTCTCGGAGTTTGTGAGGCCGAACGGTGAGCGTCAAAGCACTCGGTTTCGCTCCAGTAGTAGGCTTTTATTGACTAAATTGTAACATGACGACCTATGTGACTTTGGGAGGACTTTTTAGCGCTTACTTTCGAGCTAGTGGGCTAAGATTTGAAACAAATGATCGGTGTGAATCCAGCTTTCAGGGGAGGCCTCCCCCGAGTCTCTGGACGGCTGTGGGGGCGAACGGCGAGCGTCAAAGCACTCGGTTTCTCTCCAGTAGTTGGCCATTATTGACTAAATTGTAACATGACGACCTATGTGACTTTGGCAGGACTTTTTAGCGCTTACTTTAGAGCTAGTGGGCTAAGATTTGAAACAAACGATCGGTGGGAATCCAGCTTTCAGGGGAGGCCTCCCCCGAGTCTCTGGACGGCTGTGGGGGCGAGCGTCAAAGCACTCGGTTTCTCTCCAGTAGTAGGCCTTTATTGACTAAATTGTAACATGACGACGTATGTGATTTTGGCAGGACTTTTTAGCGCCTACTTTTCAGCTACTGGGTGAGGATTGGAAACAAACGATCGGTGGGAATCCAGCTTTCAGGCGAGGCCTCCCCCGAGTCTCTGGACGGCTGTGGGGGCGAACGGCGAGCGTCAAAGCACTCGGTTTCTCTCCAGTAGTAGACCTTTATTGACTAAATTGTAACATGACGACCTATGTGACTTTGGCATGACTTTTTAGCGCCTACTTTCGAGCTAGTGGGCTAAGATTTGAAACAAACGGTCGGTGGGAATCCAGCTTTCAGGGGAGGCCTCCCCCGAGTCTCTGGACTGCTGTGGGGACGAGCGGCGAGCGTTAAAGCACTCAGTTTCGGTCCAGTAGGAGGCCTTTATTGACTAAATTGTAACATGACGACCTATGTGATTTTGGCAGGACTTTTTAGCGCTTACTTTTCAGCTACTGGGTTAAGATTTGAAACAAACGATCGGTGGGAATCCAGCTTTCAGGGGAGGCCTCCCCCGAGTCTCTGGACAGCTGTGGGGCCGAATGGCGAGCGTCAAAGCACTCGGTTTCTCTCCAGTAGTAGGCCTTTATTGACTAAATTGTAACGTGACGACCTGTGACTTTGGCAGGACTTTTTAGCGCCTACTTTTCAGCTACTGGGCTAAGATTTGAAACAAACGATCGGTGGGAATCCAGCTTTCAGGGGAGGCCTCTTCCAAGCCTCTCGGAGGTCGTGGGGCCGAACGGCGAGCGTCAAAGCACTCGGTTTCGCTCCAGTAGGAGGCCTTTATTGACTAAATTGTAACATGACAACCTATGTGACTTTGGCAGGACTTTTTAGCGCTTACTTTTGACCTAGTGCGCTAAGATTTGAAACAAATTATCGGTGGGAATCCAGCTTTCAGGGGAGTCCTCCCCCGAGTCTCTGGACGGCTGTGGGGCCGAGCGGCGAGCGTTAAAGCACTCAGTTTCGCTCGAGTACCATGACGACCGATTTGACTTCGGCACGACTTTAGGTCGCTTAATTTCAGCCTAGCGGGCTAGGAATTCACACAGACATTCCTTGGGAATCCAGCTTTCGGAGGAGGCCTCTTCCAAGCCTCTCAGAGGTCTTGGGGCCGAACGGCGAGCGTCTAAGCACTCGGTATCGCTCCAGTAGAAGGCCTTTATTGACTAAATTGTAACATGATGACCTATGTGATTTTGGCAGGACTTTTTAGCGCCTACTTTTCAGCTACTGGGCTAAGATTTGAAAAAAAACGATCGGTGGGAATCCAGCTTTCAGGGGAGGCCTCTTCCAAGCCTCACGGAGGTTGTGGGGCCGAACGGCGTGCGTTAAAGCACTCAGTTTGGGTCCAGTAGTAGGCCTTTATTGACTAAATTGTAACATAACGACCTACGTGATTTTGGCAAGACTTTTTAGCGCTTACCTTTGAGCTAGTGGGCTAAGATTTGAAACAAATTATCGGTGGGAATCCAGCTTTCAGGGGAGTCCTCCCCCGAGTCTCTGGACGGCTGTGGGGCCAAGCGGCGAGCGTTAAAGCAGTCAGTCTCGCTCGAGTAACATGACGACCGATTTGACTTCGGCACGACTTTAGGTCGCTTAATTTCAGCCTAGTGGGCTAGGAATTGACACAGACAATCCTTGGGAATCCAGCTTTCAGGGGAGGCCTCTTCCAAGCCTCTCGGAGGTCGTGGGGCCGAACGGCGAGCGTCATAGCATTCGGTTTCTCTCCAGTAGTAGGTCTTTATTGACTAAATTGTAACATGACGACCTATGTGATTTTGGCAGGACTTTTTAGCGCTTACTTTTCAGCTACTGGGCTAAGATTTGAAAGAAACGATCGGTGGGAATCCAGCTTTCAGGGGAGGCCTCTTCCAAGCCTCTCGGAGGTCGTGGGGCCGAACGGCGAGCGTCAAAGCACTCGTTTTTGCTCCAGTAGTAGGCCTTTATTGACTAAATTGTAACATGACGACCTATGTGATTTTGGAAGGACTTTTTAGCGCTTACTTTTCAGCTACTGGGCTAAGATTTGAAAGAAACGATCGGTGGGAATCCAGCTTTCAGGGGAGGCCTCTTCCAAGCCTCTCGGGGGTCGTGGGCCCGAACGGCGAGCGTCAAAGTACTCTGTTTCGCTCCAGTAGTAGGCCTTTATTGACTAAATTGTAACGTGACGACCTGTGACTTTGGCAGGACTTTCTAGCGCCTACTTTTGAGCTAGTGGGCTAAGATTTGAAACAAACGGTCGGTGGGAATCCAGCTTTAAGGGGAGGCCTCCCCCGAGTCTCTGGACTGCTGTGGGGACGAGCGGCGAGCGTTAAAGCACTCAGTTTCGGTCCAGTAGGAGGCCTTTATTGACTAAATTGTAACATGACGACCTATGTGATTTTGGCAGGACTTTTTAGCGCCCTACTTTTCAGTTACTGGGCGAAGATTTGAAACAAACGATCGGTGGGAATCCAGCTTTCAGGGGAGGCCTCTTCCAAGCCTCTCGGAGGTCGTGGGGCCGAACGGCGAGCGTCATAGCTCTCGGTTTCTCTCCAGTAGTAGGCCTTTATTTACTAAATTGTAACATGACGACCTATGTGACTTTGGCAAGACTTTTTAGCGCCTACTTTTGAGCTAGTGGGCTAAGATTTGAAACAAACGATCGGTGGGAATCCAGCTTTCAGGGGAGGCCTCCCCCGAGTCTCTGGACGGCTGTGGGGGCGAACGGCGAGCGTCAAAGCACTCGGTTTCTCTCCAGTAGTTGGCCATTATTGACTAAATTGTAACATGACGACCTATGTGACTTTGGCAGGACTTTTTAGCGCTTACTTTAGAGCTAGTGGGCTAAGATTTGAAACAAACGATCGGTGGGAATCCAGCTTTCAGGGGAGGCCTCCCCCGAGTCTCTGGACGGCTGTGGGGGCGAGCGTCAAAGCACTCGGTTTCTCTCCAGTAGTAGGCCTTTATTGACTAAATTGTAACATGACGACGTATGTGATTTTGGCAGGACTTTTTAGCGCCTACTTTTCAGCTACTGGGTGAGGATTGGAAACAAACGATCGGTGGGAATCCAGCTTTCAGGCGAGGCCTCCCCCGAGTCTCTGGACGGCTGTGGGGGCGAACGGCGAGCGTCAAAGCACTCGGTTTCTCTCCAGTAGTAGACCTTTATTGACTAAATTGTAACATGACGACCTATGTGACTTTGGCATGACTTTTTAGCGCCTACTTTCGAGCTAGTGGGCTAAGATTTGAAACAAACGGTCGGTGGGAATCCAGCTTTCAGGGGAGGCCTCCCCCGAGTCTCTGGACTGCTGTGGGGACGAGCGGCGAGCGTTAAAGCACTCAGTTTCGGTCCAGTAGGAGGCCTTTATTGACTAAATTGTAACATGACGACCTATGTGATTTTGGCAGGACTTTTTAGCGCTTACTTTTCAGCTACTGGGTTAAGATTTGAAACAAACGATCGGTGGGAATCCAGCTTTCAGGGGAGGCCTCCCCCGAGTCTCTGGACAGCTGTGGGGCCGAATGGCGAGCGTCAAAGCACTCGGTTTCTCTCCAGTAGTAGGCCTTTATTGACTAAATTGTAACGTGACGACCTGTGACTTTGGCAGGACTTTTTAGCGACTACTTTTCAGCTACTGGGCTAAGATTTGAAAGAAACGATCGGTGGGAATCCAGCTTTCAGGGGAGGCCTCCCCTGAGTCTCTGCACGGCTGTGGGGCCGAGCGGCGAGCATTAAAGCACTCAGTTTCGCTCGAGTACCATGGCGACCGATTTGACTTCGGCACAACTTTAGGTCGCCTAATTTCTGCCTAGCGGGCTAGGTATTTACACAGACAAGCATTGGGAATCCAGCTTTCAAGGGAGGCCTCTTCCAAGCCTCTCGGAGTTTGTGAGGCCGAACGGTGAGCGTCAAAGCACTCGGTTTCGCTCCAGTAGTAGGCTTTTATTGACTAAATTGTAACATGACGACCTATGTGACTTTGGGAGGACTTTTTAGCGCTTACTTTCGAGCTAGTGGGCTAAGATTTGAAACAAATGATCGGTGTGAATCCAGCTTTCAGGGGAGGCCTCCCCCGAGTCTCTGGACGGCTGTGGGGGCGAACGGCGAGCGTCAAAGCACTCGGTTTCTCTCCAGTAGTTGGCCATTATTGACTAAATTGTAACATGACGACCTATGTGACTTTGGCAGGACTTTTTAGCGCTTACTTTAGAGCTAGTGGGCTAAGATTTGAAACAAACGATCGGTGGGAATCCAGCTTTCAGGGGAGGCCTCCCCCGAGTCTCTGGACGGCTGTGGGGGCGAGCGTCAAAGCACTCGGTTTCTCTCCAGTAGTAGGCCTTTATTGACTAAATTGTAACATGACGACGTATGTGATTTTGGCAGGACTTTTTAGCGCCTACTTTTCAGCTACTGGGTGAGGATTGGAAACAAACGATCGGTGGGAATCCAGCTTTCAGGCGAGGCCTCCCCCGAGTCTCTGGACGGCTGTGGGGGCGAACGGCGAGCGTCAAAGCACTCGGTTTCTCTCCAGTAGTAGACCTTTATTGACTAAATTGTAACATGACGACCTATGTGACTTTGGCATGACTTTTTAGCGCCTACTTTCGAGCTAGTGGGCTAAGATTTGAAACAAACGGTCGGTGGGAATCCAGCTTTCAGGGGAGGCCTCCCCCGAGTCTCTGGACTGCTTTGGGGACGAGCGGCGAGCGTTAAAGCACTCAGTTTCGGTCCAGTAGGAGGCCTTTATTGACTAAATTGTAACATGACGACCTATGTGATTTTGGCAGGACTTTTTAGCGCTTACTTTTCAGCTACTGGGTTAAGATTTGAAACAAACGATCGGTGGGAATCCAGCTTTCAGGGGAGGCCTCCCCCGAGTCTCTGGACAGCTGTGGGGCCGAATGGCAAGCGTCAAATCACTCGCTTTCTCTCCAGTAGTAGGCCTTTATTGACTAAATTGTAACGTGACGACCTGTGACTTTGGCAGGACTTTTTAGCGCCTACTTTTGAGCTAGTGGGCTAAGATTTGAAACAAACGATCGGTGGGAATCCAGCTTTCAGGGGAGGCCTCTTCCAAGCCTCTCGGAGGTCGTGGGGCCGAACGGCGAGCGTCAAAGCACTCGTTTTGGCTCCAGTAGTAGGCCTTTATTGACTAAATTGTAACATGACGACCTATGTGACTTTGGCAGGACTTTTTAGCGCTTACTTTTGACCTAGTGCGCTAAGATTTGAAACAAATTATCGGTGGGAATCCAGCTTTCAGGGGAGTCCTCCCCCGAGTCTCTGGACGGCTGTGGGGCCGAGCGGCGAGCGTTAAAGCACTCAGTTTCGCTCGAGTACCATGACGACCGATTTGACTTCGGCCACGACTTTAGGTCGCTTAATTTCAGCCTAGCGGGCTAGGAATTCACACAGACAATCCTTGGGAATCCAGCTTTCAGTGTAGGCCACTTCCAAGCCTCTCAGAGGTCGTGGGGCCGAACGGCGAGCGTCAAAGCACTCTGTTTCGCTCCAGTAGGAGGCCTTTATTGACTAAATTGTAACATGACGACCTATGTGATTTTGGCAGGACTTTTTAGCGCCTACTTTTCAGCTACTGGGCTAAGATTTGAAACAAACGATCGGTGGGAATCCAGCTTTCAGGGGAGGCCTCTTCCAAGCCTCTCGGAGGTCGTGGGGCCGAGCGGCGAGCGTTAAAGCACTCAGTTTCGGTCCAGTAGGAGGCCTTTATTGACTAAATTGTAACATGACGACCTATGTGATTTTGGCAGGACTTTTTAGCGCCCACTTTTCAGTTACTGGGCGAAGATTTGAAACAAACGATCGGTGGGAATCCAGCTTTCAGGGGAGGCCTCTTCCAAGCCTCTCGGAGGTCGTGGGGCCGAACGGCGAGCGTCATAGCTCTCGGTTTCTCTCCAGTAGTAGGCCTTTATTTACTAAATTGTAACATGACGACCTATGTGACTTTGGCAAGACTTTTTAGCGCCTACTTTTGAGCTAGTGGGCTAAGATTTGAAACAAACGATCGGTGGGAATCCAGCTTTCAGGGGAGGCCTCCCCCGAGACTCTGGACGGCTGTGGGGACAAGCGGCGAGCGTTAAAGCACTCAGTTTCGGTCCAGTAGAAGGCCTTTATTGACTAAATTGTAACATGACGACCTATGTGATTTTGGAAGGACTTTTTAGCGACTTACTTTTCAGCTACTGGGCTAAGATTTGAAAGAAACGATCGGTGGGAATCCAGCTTTCAGGGGAGGCCTCTTCCAAGCCTCTCGGGGGTCGTGGGCCCGAACGGCGAGCGTCAAAGTACTCTGTTTCGCTCCAGTAGTAGGCCTTTATTGACTAAATTGTAACGTGACGACCTGTGACTTTGGCAGGACTTTCTAGCGCCTACTTTTGAGCTAGTGGGCTAAGATTTGAAACAAACGATTGGTGGGAATCCAGCTTTCAGGGGAGGCCTCCCCTGAGTCTCTGCACGGCTGTGGGGCCGAGCGGCGAGCATTAAAGCACTCAGTTTCGCTCGAGTACCATGGCGACCGATTTGACTTCGGCACAACTTTAGGTCGCCTAATTTCTGCCTAGCGGGCTAGGTATTTACACAGACAAGCATTGGGAATCCAGCTTTCAAGGGAGGCCTCTTCCAAGCCTCTCGGAGTTTGTGAGGCCGAACGGTGAGCGTCAAAGCACTCGGTTTCGCTCCAGTAGTAGGCTTTTATTGACTAAATTGTAACATGACGACCTATGTGACTTTGGGAGGACTTTTTAGCGCTTACTTTCGAGCTAGTGGGCTAAGATTTGAAACAAATGATCGGTGTGAATCCAGCTTTCAGGGGAGGCCTCCCCCGAGTCTCTGGACGGCTGTGGGGGCGAACGGCGAGCGTCAAAGCACTCGGTTTCTCTCCAGTAGTTGGCCATTATTGACTAAATTGTAACATGACGACCTATGTGACTTTGGCAGGACTTTTTAGCGCTTACTTTAGAGCTAGTGGGCTAAGATTTGAAACAAACGATCGGTGGGAATCCAGCTTTCAGGGGAGGCCTCCCCCGAGTCTCTGGACGGCTGTGGGGGCGAGCGTCAAAGCACTCGGTTTCTCTCCAGTAGTAGGCCTTTATTGACTAAATTGTAACATGACGACGTATGTGATTTTGGCAGGACTTTTTAGCGCCTACTTTTCAGCTACTGGGTGAGGATTGGAAACAAACGATCGGTGGGAATCCAGCTTTCAGGCGAGGCCTCCCCCGAGTCTCTGGACGGCTGTGGGGGCGAACGGCGAGCGTCAAAGCACTCGGTTTCTCTCCAGTAGTAGACCTTTATTGACTAAATTGTAACATGACGACCTATGTGACTTTGGCATGACTTTTTAGCGCCTACTTTCGAGCTAGTGGGCTAAGATTTGAAACAAACGGTCGGTGGGAATCCAGCTTTCAGGGGAGGCCTCCCCCGAGTCTCTGGACTGCTGTGGGGACGAGCGGCGAGCGTTAAAGCACTCAGTTTCGGTCCAGTAGGAGGCCTTTATTGACTAAATTGTAACATGACGACCTATGTGATTTTGGCAGGACTTTTTAGCGCTTACTTTTCAGCTACTGGGTTAAGATTTGAAACAAACGATCGGTGGGAATCCAGCTTTCAGGGGAGGCCTCCCCCGAGTCTCTGGACAGCTGTGGGGCCGAATGGCGAGCGTCAAAGCACTCGGTTTCTCTCCAGTAGTAGGCCTTTATTGACTAAATTGTAACGTGACGACCTGTGACTTTGGCAGGACTTTTTAGCGCCTACTTTTGAGCTAGTGGGCTAAGATTTGAAACAAACGATCGGTGGGAATCCAGCTTTCAGGGGAGGCCTCTTCCAAGCCTCTCGGAGGTCGTGGGGCCGAACGGCGAGCGTCAAAGCACTCGTTTTGGCTCCAGTAGTAGGCCTTTATTGACTAAATTGTAACATGACGACCTATGTGACTTTGGCAGGACTTTTTAGCACCTACTTTTGTGCTAGTGGGCTAAGATTTGAAACAAACGATCGGTGGGAATCCAGCTTTCAGGCGAGGCCTCCCCCGAGTCTCTGGACGGCTGTGGGGGCGAACGGCGAGCGTCAAAGCACTCGGTTTCTCTCCAGTAGTAGACCTTTATTGACTAAATTGTAACATGACGACCTATGTGACTTTGGCATGACTTTTTAGCGCCTACTTTCGAGCTAGTGGGCTAAGATTTGAAACAAACGGTCGGTGGGAATCCAGCTTTCAGGGGAGGCCTCCCCCGAGTCTCTGGACTGCTGTGGGGACGAGCGGCGAGCGTTAAAGCACTCAGTTTCGGTCCAGTAGGAGGCCTTTATTGACTAAATTGTAACATGACGACCTATGTGATTTTGGCAGGACTTTTTAGCGCCCACTTTTCAGTTACTGGGCGAAGATTTGAAAGAAACGATCGGTGGGAATCCAGCTTTCAGGGGAGGCCTCTTCCAAGCCTCTCGGGGGTCGTGGGCCCGAACGGCGAGCGTCAAAGTACTCTGTTTCGCTCCAGTAGTAGGCCTTTATTGACTAAATTGTAACGTGACGACCTGTGACTTTGGCAGGACTTTCTAGCGCCTACTTTTGAGCTAGTGGGCTAAGATTTGAAACAAACGATCGGTGGGAATCCAGCTTTCAGGGGAGGCCTCCCCCGAGTCTCTGCACGGCTGTGGGGCCGAGCGGCGAGCATTAAAGCACTCAGTTTCGCTCGAGTACCATGGCGACGGATTTGACTTCGGCACAACTTTAGGTCGCCTAATTTCTGCCTAGCGGGCTAGGTATTTACACAGACAAGCATTGGGAATCCAGCTTTCAAGGGAGGCCTCTTCCAAGCCTCTCGGAGTTCGTGAGGCCGAACGGTGAGCGTCAAAGCACTCGGTTTCGCTCCAGTAGTAGGCTTTTATTGACTAAATTGTAACATGACGACCTATGTGACTTTGGGAGGACTTTTTAGCGCTTACTTTCGAGCTAGTGGGCTAAGATTTGAAACAAATGATCGGTGTGAATCCAGCTTTCAGGGGAGGCCTCCCCCGAGTCTCTGGACGGCTGTGGGGGCGAACGGCGAGCGTCAAAGCACTCGGTTTCTCTCCAGTAGTTGGCCATTATTGACTAAATTGTAACATGACGACCTATGTGACTTTGGAAGGACTTTTTAGCGCTTACTTTAGAGCTAGTGGGCTAAGATTTGAAACAAACGATCGGTGGGAATCCAGCTTTCAGGGGAGGCCTCCCCCGAGTCTCTGGACGGCTGTGGGGGCGAGCGTCAAAGCACTCGGTTTCTCTCCAGTAGTAGGCCTTTATTGACTAAATTGTAACATGACGACGTATGTGATTTTGGCAGGACTTTTTAGCGCCTACTTTTCAGCTACTGGGTGAGGATTTGAAACAAACGATCGGTGGGAATCCAGCTTTCAGGGGAGGCCTCTTCCAAGCCTCTCGGAGGTCGTGGGGGCGAACGGCGAGCGTCAAAGCACTCGGTTTCTCTCCAGTAGTAGGCCTTTATTGACTAAATTGTAACATGACGACCCATGTGACTTTGGCAGGACTTTTTAGCACCTACTTTTGTGCTAGTGGGCTAAGATTTGAAACAAACGATCGGTGGGAATCCAGCTTTCAGGCGAGGCCTCCCCCGAGTCTCTGGACGGCTGTGGGGGCGAACGGCGAGCGTCAAAGCACTCGGTTTCTCTCCAGTAGTAGACCTTTATTGACTAAATTGTAACATGACGACCTATGTGACTTTGGCATGACTTTTTAGCGCCTACTTTCGAGCTAGTGGGCTAAGATTTGAAACAAACGATCGGTGGGAATCCAGCTTTCAGGGGAGGCCTCCCCCGAGTCTCTGGACAGCTGTGGGGCCGAATGGCGAGCGTCAAAGCACTCGGTTTCTCTCCAGTAGTAGGCCTTTATTGACTAAATTGTAACGTGACGACCTGTGACTTTGGCAGGACTTTTTAGCGCCTACTTTTGAGCTAGTGGGCTAAGATTTGAAACAAACGATCGGTGGGAATCCAGCTTTCAGGGGAGGCCTCTTCCAAGCCTCTCGGAGGTCGTGGGGCCGAACGGCGAGCGTCAAAGCACTCGTTTTTGCTCCAGTAGTAGGCCTTTATTGACTAAATTGTAACATGACGACCTATGTGACTTTGGCAAGACTTTTTAGCGCTTACTTTTGAGCTAGTGGGCTAAGATTTGAAACAAACGATCGGTGGGAATCCAGCTTTCAGGGGACGCCTCCCCCGGGTCTCTGGGCGGCTGTGGGGCAGAGTGGCGAGCGTTAAAGCACTCAGTTTCGGTCCAGTAGTAGGCCTTTATTGACTAAATTATAGGTCGATTAATTTCAGCCTAGCGGGCTAGGAATTCACACAGACAATCCTTGGGAATCCAGCTTTCAGGGGAGGCCTCTTCCAAGCCTCTCAGAGGTCGTGGGGCCGAACGGCGAGCGTCAAAGCACTCTGTTTCGCTCCAGTGGTAGGCCTTTATTGACTAAATTGTAACATGACGACCTATGTGATTTTGGCAGGACTTTTTAGCGCTTACTTTTGAGCTAGTGGGCTACGATTTGAAAGAAACGATCGGTGGGAATCCAGCTTTCAGGGGACGCCTCCCCCGAGTCTCTGGGCGGCTGTGGGGCAGAGTGGCAAGCGTTAAAGCACTCAGTTTCGCTCCAGTAGTAGGCCTTTATTGACTAAATTGTAACATGACGACCTATGTGATTTTGGCAGGACCTTTTAGCGCTTACTTTTGAGCTAGTGGGCTAAGATTTGAAACAAACGATCGGTGGGAATCCAGCTTTCAGGGGAGGCCTCTTCCAAGCCTCTCGGAGGTCGTGGGGCCAAACGGCGAGCGTCAAAGCACTCGTTTTCGCTCCAGTAGTAGGCCTTTATTGACTAAATTGTAACATGACGACCTGTGTGACTTTGGCATGACTTTGTAGCGCCTACTTTTGAGCTAGTGGGCTAAGATTTGAAACAAACGATCGGTGGGAATCCAGCTTTCAGGGGACGCCTCCCCCGAGTCTCTGGACGGCTGTGGGGCAGAGTGGCGAGCGTTAAAGCACTCAGTTTCGCTCGAGTACCATGACGACCGATTTGACGTCGGCACGACTTTAGGTCGCCTAATTTCTGCCTAGCGGGCTAGAAATTTACACAGACAAGCCTTGGGAATCCAGCTTTTAGGGGACACCTCTTCCAAGCCTCTCGGAGGTTGTGGGCCCGAACGGCGAGCGTCAAAGCACTCGGTTTCGCTCCAGTAGTAGGCCTTTATTGACTAAATTGTAACATGACAACCTATGTGACTTTGGCAGGACTTTTTAGCGCTTACTTTTGACCTAGTGCGCTAAGATTTGAAACAAACGATCGGTGGGAATCCAGCTTTCAAGGGAGTCCACCCCCGAGTCTCTGGACGGCTTTGGGGCCGAGCGGCGAGCGTTAAAGCACTCAGTTTCGCTCGAGTACCATGACGACCGATTTGACGTCGGCACGACTTTAGGTCGCCTAATTTCTACCTAGCGGGCTAGGAATTTACACAGACAAGCCTTGGGAATCCAGCTTTTAGGGGACACCTCTTCCAAGCCTCTCGGAGGTTGTGGGCCCGAACGGCGAGCGTCAAAGCACTCGGTTTCGCTCCAGTAGTAGGCCTTTATTGACTAAATTGTAACATGACAACCTATGTGACTTTGGCAGGACTTTTTAGCGCTTACTTTTGACCTAGTGCGCTAAGATTTGAAACAATCGATCGGTGGGAATCCAGCTTTCAAGGGAGTCCTCCCCCGAGTCTCTGGACGGCTTTGGGGCCGAGCGGCGAGCGTTAAAGCACTCAGTTTCGCTCGAGTACCATAACGACCGATTTTACTTCGGCACGACTTTAGGTCGCCTACTTTCTGCCTAGCGGGCTAGGAATTTACACAGACAAGCCTTGGGAATCCAGCTTTCAAAGGAGGCCTCTTCCAAGCCTCTCGGAGCTCGTGAGGCCGAACGGCGAGCATCAAAGCACTCGGTTTCGCTCCAGTAGGAGGCTTTTTTTGACTAAATTGTAACATGACGACCTATGTGACTTTGGCAGGACTTTTTAGCGCTTACTTTAGAGCTAGTGGGCTAAGATTTGAAAGAAACGATCGGTGGGAATCCAGCTTTCAGGGGACGCCTCCCCCGAGTCTCTGGGCGGCTGTGGGGCAGAGTGGCAAGCGTTAAAGCACTCAGTTTCGGTCCAGTAGTAGGCCTTTATTGACTAAATTGTAACATGACGACCTATGTGATTTTGGCAGGACTTTTTAGCGCTTACTTTTGAGCTAGTGGGCTAAGATTTGAAACAAACGATCGGTGGGAATCCAGCTTTCAGGGGAGGCCTCTTCCAAGCCTCTCGGAGGTCGTGGGGCCAAACGGCGAGCGTCAAAGCACTCGTTTTCGCTCCAGTAGTAGGCCTTTATTGACTAAATTGTAACATGGCGACCTGTGTGACTTTGGCATGACTTTGTAGCGCCTACTTTTGAGCTAATGGGCTAAGATTTGAAACAAACGATCGGTGGGAATCCAGCTTTCAGCGGACGCCTCCCCCGAGTCTCTGGACGGCTGTGGGGCAGAGTGGCGAGCGTTAAAGCACTCAGTTTCGCTCGAGTACCATGACGACCGATTTGACGTCGGCACGACTTTAGGTCGCCTAATTTCTGCCTAGCGGGCTAGGAATTTACACAGACAAGCCTTGGGAATCCAGCTTTTAGGGGACACCTCTTCCAAGCCTCTCGGAGGTTGTGGGCCCGAACGGCGAGCGTCAAAGCACTCGGTTTCGCTCCAGTAGTAGGCCTTTATTGACTAAATTGTAACATGACAACCTATGTGACTTTGGCAGGACTTTTTAGCGCTTACTTTTGACCTAGTGCGCTAAGATTTGAAACAAACGATCGGTGGGAAGCCAGCTTTCAAGGGAGTCCTCCCCCGAGTCTCTGGACGGCTTTGGGGCCGAGCGGCGAGCGTTAAAGCACTCAGTTTCGCTCGAGTACCATAACGACCGATTTTACTTCGGCATGACTTTAGGTCGCCTAATTTCTGCCTAGCGGGCTAGGAATTTACACAGACAAGCCTTGGGAATCCAGCTTTCAAAGGAGGCCTCTTCCAAGCCTCTCGGAGTTCGTGAGGCCGAACGGCGAACGTCAAAGCACTCGGTTTCGCTCCAGTAGGAGGCTTTTATTGACTAAATTGTAACATGACGACCTATGTGACTTTGGCAGGACTTTTTAGCGCTTACTTTAGAGCTAGTGGGCTAAGATTTGAAACAAACGATCGGTGGGAATCCAGCTTTCAGGGGAGGCCTCCCCCGAGTCTCTGGACTGCTGTGGGGGCGAACAGCGAGCGTCAAAGCACTCGTTTTCGCTCCAGTAGTAGGCCTTTATTGACTAAATTGTAACAAGACGACCTATGTGACTTTGGCATGACTTTTTAGCGCCTACTTTTGAGCTAGTGGGCTAAGATTTGAAACAAACGATCGGTGGGAATCCAGCTTTCAGGGGACGCCTCCCTCGAGTCTCTGGGCGGCTGTGGGGCAGAGTGGCAAGCGTTAAAGCACTCAGTTTCGGTCCAGTAGTAGGCCTTTATTGACTAAATTGTAACATGACGACCTATGTGATTTTGGCAGGACTTTTTAGCGCTTACTTTTGAGCAAGTGGGCTAAGATTTGAATCAAATTATCGGTGGGAATCCAGCTTTCAGGGGAGTCCTCCCCCGAGTCTCTGGACGGCTGTGGGGCCGAGCGGCGAGCGTTAAAGCACTCAGTTTCGCTCGAGTACCATGACGACCGATTTGACTTCGGCACGACTTTAGGTCGCTTAATTTCAGCCTAGCGGGCTAGGAATTTACACAGACAATCCTTGGGAATCCAGCTTTCAGGGGAGGCCTCTTCCAAGCCTCTCAGAGGTCGTGGGGCCGAACGGCGAGCGTCAAAGCGCTCGGTTTCGCTCCAGTAGTAGGCCTTTATTGACTAAATTGTAACATGACGACCTATGTGACTTTGGCAGGACTTTTTAGCGCTTACTTTTGAGCTAGTGGGCTAAGATTTGAAACAAACTATCGGTGGGAATCCAGCTTTCAGGGGAGGCCTCCCCCGAGTCTCTGGACAGCTGTGGGGGCGAGCGTCAAAGCACTCGGTTTCTCTCCAGTAGTTGGCCTTTTTTGACTAAATTGTAACATGACGACCTATGTGACTTTGGCAGGACTTTTTAGCGCTTACTTTAGAGCTAGTGGGCTAAGATTTGAAACAAACGATCGGTCGGAATCCAGCTTTCAGGGGACGTCTCCCCCGAGTCTCTGGACGGCTGTGGGGCAGAGTGGCGAGCGTTAAAGCACTCAGTTCCGGTCCAGTAGTAGGCCTTTATTGACTAAATTGTAACATGACGACCTGTGTGACTTTGGCATGACTTTTTAGCGCCTACTTTTGAGCTAGTGGGCTAAGATTTGAAACAAACGATCGGTGTGAATCCAGCTTTCAGGGGACGCCTCCCCCGAGTCTCTGGACGGCTGTGGGGCAGAGTGGCGAGCGTTAAAGCACTCAGTTTCGCTCAAGTACCATGACGACCAATTTGACTTCGGCACGACTTTAGGTCGCCTAATTTCTGCCTAGTGGGCTAGGAATTTACACAGACAAGCCTTGGGAATCCAGCTTTCAGGGGATGCCTCTTCCAAGCCTCTCGGAGGTTGTGGGCCCGAACGGCGAGCGTCAAAGCACTCGGTTTCGCTCCAGTAGTAGGCCTTTATTGACTAAATTGTTACATGACAACCTATGTGACTTTGGCAGAACTTTTTAGCGCTTACTTTTGTCCTAGTGCGCTAAGATTTGAAACAAACGATCGGTGGGAATCCAGCTTTCAGGGGACGCCTCCCCCGAGTCTCTGGGCGGCTGTGGGGCAGAGTGGCAAGCGTTAAAGCACTCAGTTTCGGTCCAGTAGTAGGCCTTTATTGACTAAATTGTAACATGACGACCTATGTGATTTTGGCAGGACTTTTTAGCGCTTACTTATGAGCAAGTGGGCTAAGATTTGAATCAAATTATCGGTGGGAATCCAGCTTTCAGGGGAGTCCTCCCCCGAGTCTCTGGACGGCTGTGGGGCCGAGCGGCGAGCGTTAAAGCACTCAGTTTCGCTCGAGTACCATGACGACCGATTTGACTTCGGCACGACTTTAGGTCGCTTAATTTCAGCCTAGCGGGCTAGGAATTCACACAGACAATCCTTGGGAATCCAGCTTTCAGGGAAGGCCTCTTCCAAGCCTCTCAGAGGTCGTGGGGCCGAACGGCGAGCGTCAAAGCGCTCGGTTTCGCTCCAGTAGTAGGCCTTTATTGACTAAATTGTAACATGACGACCTATGTGACTTTGGCAGGACTGTTTAGCGCTTACTTTTGAGCTAGTGGGCTAAGATTTGAAACAAACTATCGGTGGGAATCCAGCCTTCAGGGGAGGCCTCCCCCGAGTCTCTGGACGGCTGTGGGGGCGAACGGCGAGCGTCAAAGCACTCGGTTTCTCTCCAGTAGTTGGCCTTTTTTGACTAAATTGTAACATGACGACCTATGTGACTTTGGCAGGACTTTTTAGCGCTTACTTTAGAGCTAGTGGGCTAAGATTTGAAACAAACGATCGGTGGGAATCCAGCTTTCAGGGGACGCCTCCCCCGAGTCTCTGGACGCTGTGGGGGCGAACGGCGAGCGTCAAAGCACTCGGTTTCTCTCCAGTAGTTGGCCTTTATTGACTAAATTGTAACATGACGACCAATGTGATTTTGGCAGGACTTTTTAGCGCCTACTTTTCAGCTACTGAGCGAAGATTTGAAACAAACGATCGGTGGGAATCCAGGTTTCAGAGGACGCCTCCCCCGAGTCTCTGGACGGCTGTGGGGCAGAGTGGCGAGCGTTAAAGCACTCAGTTTCGCTCGAGTACCATGACGACCGATTTGACTTCGGCACGACTTTAGGTCGCCTAATTTCTGCCTAGCGGGCTAGGAATTTACACAGACAAGCCTTGGGAATCCAGCTTTCAGGGGATACCTCTTCCAAGCCTCTCGGAGGTTGTGGGCCCGAACGGCGACCGTCAAAGCACTCGGGTTCGCTCCAGTAGTCGGCCTTTATTGACTAAATTGTAACATGACAACCTATGTGACTTTGGCAGGACTTTTTAGCGCCTACTTTTCAGTTACTGGGCGAAGATTTGAAACAAACGATCGGTGGGAATCCAGCTTTCAGGGGACGCCTCCCCCGAGTCTCTGGGCGGCTGTGGGGCAGAGTGGCAAGCGTTAAAGCACTCAGTTTCGGTCCAGTAGTAGGCCTTTATTGACTAAATTGTAACATGACGACCTATGTGATTTTGGCAGGACTTTTTAGCGCTTACTTATGAGCAAGTGGGCTAAGATTTGAATCAAATTATCGGTGGGAATCCAGCTTTCAGGGGAGTCCTCCCCCGAGTCTCTGGACGGCTGTGGGGCCGAGCGGCGAGCGTTAAAGCACTCAGTTTCGCTCGAGTACCATGACGACCGATTTGACTTCGGCACGACTTTAGGTCGCTTAATTTCAGCCTAGCGGGCTAGGAATTCACACAGACAATCCTTGGGAATCCAGCTTTCAGGGAAGGCCTCTTCCAAGCCTCTCAGAGGTCGTGGGGCCGAACGGCGAGCGTCAAAGCGCTCGGTTTCGCTCCAGTAGTAGGCCTTTATTGACTAAATTGTAACATGACGACCTATGTGACTTTGGCAGGACTGTTTAGCGCTTACTTTTGAGCTAGTGGGCTAAGATTTGAAACAAACTATTGGTGGGAATCCAGCTTTCAGGGGAGGCCTCCCCCGAGTCTCTGGACGGCTGTGGGGGCGAACGGCGAGCGTCAAAGCACTCGGTTTCTCTCCAGTAGTTGGCCTTTTTTGACTAAATTGTAACATGACGACCTATGTGACTTTGGCAGGACTTTTTAGCGCTTACTTTAGAGCTAGTGGGCTAAGATTTGAAACAAACGATCGGTGGGAATCCAGCTTTCAGGGGACGCCTCCCCCGAGTCTCTGGACGCTGTGGGGGCGAACGGCGAGCGTCAAAGCACTCGGTTTCTCTCCAGTAGTTGGCCTTTATTGACTAAATTGTAACATGACGACCAATGTGATTTTGGCAGGACTTTTTAGCGCCTACTTTTCAGCTACTGAGCGAAGATTTGAAACAAACGATCGGTGGGAATCCAGGTTTCAGAGGACGCCTCCCCCGAGTCTCTGGACGGCTGTGGGGCAGAGTGGCGAGCGTTAAAGCACTCAGTTTCGCTCGAGTACCATGACGACCGATTTGACTTCGGCACGACTTTAGGTCGCCTAATTTCTGCCTAGCGGGCTAGGAATTTACACAGACAAGCCTTGGGAATCCAGCTTTCAGGGGATACCTCTTCCAAGCCTCTCGGAGGTTGTGGGCCCGAACGGCGAGCGTCAAAGCACTCGGGTTCGCTCCAGTAGTCGGCCTTTATTGACTAAATTGTAACATGACAACCTATGTGACTTTGGCAGGACTTTTTAGCGCCTACTTTTCAGTTACTGGGCGAAGATTTGAAACAAACGATCGGTGGGAATCCAGCTTTCAGGGGACGCCTCCCCCGAGTCTCTGGGCGGCTGTGGGGCAGAGTGGCAAGCGTTAAAGCACTCAGTTTCGGTCCAGTAGTAGGCCTTTATTGACTAAATTGTAACATGACGACCTATGTGATTTTGGCAGGACTTTTTAGCGCTTACTTATGAGCAAGTGGGCTAAGATTTGAATCAAATTATCGGTGGGAATCCAGCTTTCAGGGGAGTCCTCCCCCGAGTCTCTGGACGGCTGTGGGGCCGAGCGGCGAGCGTTAAAGCACTCAGTTTCGCTCGAGTACCATGACGACCGATTTGACTTCGGCACGACTTTAGGTCGCTTAATTTCAGCCTAGCGGGCTAGGAATTCACACAGACAATCCTTGGGAATCCAGCTTTCAGGGAAGGCCTCTTCCAAGCCTCTCAGAGGTCGTGGGGCCGAACGGCGAGCGTCAAAGCGCTCGGTTTCGCTCCAGTAGTAGGCCTTTATTGACTAAATTGTAACATGACGACCTATGTGACTTTGGCAGGACTGTTTAGCGCTTACTTTTGAGCTAGTGGGCTAAGATTTGAAACAAACTATTGGTGGGAATCCAGCTTTCAGGGGAGGCCTCCCCCGAGTCTCTGGACGGCTGTGGGGGCGAACGGCGAGCGTCAAAGCACTCGGTTTCTCTCCAGTAGTTGGCCTTTTTTGACTAAATTGTAACATGACGACCTATGTGACTTTGGCAGGACTTTTTAGCGCTTACTTTAGAGCTAGTGGGCTAAGATTTGAAACAAACGATCGGTGGGAATCCAGCTTTCAGGGGACGCCTCCCCCGAGTCTCTGGACGCTGTGGGGGCGAACGGCGAGCGTCAAAGCACTCGGTTTCTCTCCAGTAGTTGGCCTTTATTGACTAAATTGTAACATGACGACCAATGTGATTTTGGCAGGACTTTTTAGCGCCTACTTTTCAGCTACTGAGCGAAGATTTGAAACAAACGATCGGTGGGAATCCAGGTTTCAGAGGACGCCTCCCCCGAGTCTCTGGACGGCTGTGGGGCAGAGTGGCGAGCGTTAAAGCACTCAGTTTCGCTCGAGTACCATGACGACCGATTTGACTTCGGCACGACTTTAGGTCGCCTAATTTCTGCCTAGCGGGCTAGGAATTTACACAGACAAGCCTTGGGAATCCAGCTTTCAGGGGATACCTCTTCCAAGCCTCTCGGAGGTTGTGGGCCCGAACGGCGAGCGTCAAAGCACTCGGGTTCGCTCCAGTAGTCGGCCTTTATTGACTAAATTGTAACATGACAACCTATGTGACTTTGGCAGGACTTTTTAGCGCCTACTTTTCAGTTACTGGGCGAAGATTTGAAACAAACGATCGGTGGGAATCCAGCTTTCAGGGGAGTCCTCCACTGAGTCTCTGGACGGCTTTGGGGCCGAGCGGCGAGCGTTAAAGCACTCAGTTCCGGTCCAGTAGTAGGCCTTTATTGACTAAATTGTAACATGACGACCTATGTGATTTTGGCAGGACTTTTTAGCGCTTACTTTTGAGCTAGTGGGCTAAGATTTGAAACAAACGATCGGTAGGAATCCAGCTTTCACGGGAGGCCTCCCCCGAGTGTCTGGACGCTGTGGGGGCGAACGGCGAGTGTCAAAGCACTCGGTTTCTCTCCAGTAGTTGGCCTTTATTGACTAAATTGTAACATGACGACCTATGTGATTTTGGCAGGACTTTTTAGCGCCTACTTTTCATCTACTGGGCGAAGATTTGAAACAAACGATCGGTGGGAATCCAGCTTTCAGGGGAGGCCTCTTCCAAGTCTCTCGGAGGTTGTTGGAGCCGAACGGCGAGCGTCAAAGCACTCGTTTTCGCTCCAGTAGTAGGCCTTTATTGACTAAATTGTAACATGACGACCTGTGTGACTTTGGCATGACTTTTTAGCGCCTACTTTTGAGCTAGTGGGCTAAGATTTGAAACAAACGATCGGTGTGAATCCAGCTTTCAGGGGACGCCTCCCCCGAGTCTCTGGACGGCTGTGGGGCAGAGTGGCGAGCGTTAAAGCACTCAGTTTCGCTCGAGTACCATGATGACCAATTTGACTTCGGCACGACTTTAGGTCGCCTAATTTCTGCCTAGTGGGCTAGGAATTTACACAGACAAGCCTTGGGAATCCAGCTTTCAGGGGATGCCTCTTCCAAGCCTCTCGGAGGTTGTGGGCCCGAACGGCGAGCGTCAAAGCACTCGGTTTCGCTCCAGTAGGAGGCTTTTATTGACTAAATTGTAACATGACGACCTATGTGACTTTGGCAGGACTTTTTAGCGCTTACTTTAGAGCTAGTGTGCTAAGATTTGAAACAAACGATCGGTGGGAATCCAGCTTTCAGGGGAGGCCTCCCCCGAGTCTCTGGACTGCTGTGGGGGCGAACGGCGAGCGTCAAAGCACTCGGTTTCTCTCCAGTAGTTGGCCTTTATTGACTAAATTGTAACATGACGACCTATGTGATTTTGGCAGGACTTTTTAGCGCCTACTTTTCAGTTACTGGGCGAAGATTTGAAACAAACGATCGGTGGGAATCCAGCTTTCAGGGGAGTCCTCCACCGAGTCTCTGGACGGCTTTGGGGCCGAGCGGCGAGCGTTAAAGCACTCAGTTTCGCTCGAGTACCATGACGACCGATTTGACTTCGGCACGACTTTAGGTCGCCTAATTTCTGCCTAGCGGGATAGGAATTTACACAGACAAGCCATGGGAATCCAGCTTTCAAGGGAGGCCTCTTCCAAGCCTCTTGGAGCTCGTGAGGCCGAACGGCGAGCGTCAAAGCACTCGGTTTCGCTCCAGTAGTAGGCTTTTATTGACTAAATTGTAACATGACGACCTATGTGACTTTGGCAGGACTTTTTAGCGCTTACTTTTGAGCTAGTGGGCTAAGATTTGAAACAAACTATCGGTGAGAATCCAGCTTTCAGGGGAGGCCTCCCCCGAGTCTCTGGACGGCTGTGGGGGCGAACGGCGAGCGTCAAAGCACTCGGTTTCTCTCCAGTAGTTGGCCTTTTTTGACTAAATTGTAACATGACGACCTATGTGACTTTGGCAGGACTTTTTAGTGCTTACTTTAGAGCTAGTGGGCTAAGATTTGAAACAAACGATCGGTGGGAATACAGCTTTCAGGCGACGCATCCCCCGAGTCTCTGGACGGCTGTGGGGCAGAGTGGCGAGCGTTAAAGCACTCAGTTCCGGTCCAGTAGTAGGCCTTTATTGACTAAATTGTAACATGACGACCTATGTGATTTTGGCAGGACTTTTAAGTGCTTACTTTTGAGCTACTGGGCTAAGATTTGAAACAAACAATCGGTGGGAATCCAGCTTTCCGGGGAGGCCTCCCCCGAGTCTCTGGACGCTGTGGAGGCGAACGGCGACCGTCAAAGCACTCGGTTTCTCTCCAGTAGTTGGCCTTTATTGACTAAATTGTAACATGACGACCAATGTGATTTTGGCAGGACTTTTTAGCGCCTACTTTTCAGCTACTGGGCGAAGATTTGAAACAAACGATCGGTGGGAATCCAGCTTTCAGAGGACGCCTCCCCCGAGTCTCTGGACGGCTGTGGGGCAGAGTGGCGAGCGTTAAAGCACTCTGTTTCGCTCGAGTACCATGACGACCGATTTGACTTCGGCACGACTTTAGGTCGCCTAATTTCTGCCTAGTGGGCTAGGAATTTACACAGACAAGCCTTGGGAATCCAGCTTTCAGGGGATGCCTCTTCCAAGCCTCTCGGAGGTTGTGGGCCCGAACAGCGTGCGTCAAAGCACTCGGTTTCGCTCCAGTAGTAGGCCTTTATTGACTAAATTGTAACATGACGACCTATGTGACTTTGGCAGGACTTTTTAGCGCTTACTTTAGAGCTAGTGTGCTAAGATTTGAAACAAACGATCGGTGGGAATCCAGCTTTCAGGGGAGGCCTCCCCCGAGTCTCTGGACTGCTGTGGGGGCGAACGGCGAGCGTTAAAGCACTCAGTTCCGATCCAGTAGTAGGCCTTTATTGACTAAATTGTAACATGACGACCTAGGTGATTTTGGCAGGACTTTTTAGCGCTTACTTTTGAGCTAGTGGGCTAAGATTTGAAACAAACGATCGGTAGGAATCCAGCTTTCAGGGGAGGCCTCCCCCGAGTGTCTGGACGCTGTGGGGGCGAACGGCGAGCGTCAAAGCACTCGTTTTCGCTCCAGTAGTAGGCCTTTATTGACTAAATTGTAACATGACGACCTGTGTGACTTTGGCATGACTTTTTAGCGCATACTTTTGAGCTAGTGGGCTAAGATTTGAAACAAACGATCGGTGGGAATCCAGCTTTCAGGGGACGCCTCCCCCGAGTCTCTGGACAGCTGTGGGGCAGAGTGGCGAGCGTTAAAGCACTCAGTTTCGCTCGAGTACCATGACGACCAATTTGACTTCGGCACGACTTTAGGTCGCCTAATTTCGCTTAGTGGGCTAGGAATTTACACAGACAAGCCTTGGGAATCCAGCTTTCAGGGGATGCCTCTTCCAAGCCTCTCGGAGGTTGTGGGCCCGAACGGCGAGCGTCAAAGCACTCGGTTTCCCTCCAGTAGTAGGCCTTTATTGACTAAATTGTAACATGACGACCTATGTGATTTTGGCAGGACTTTTTAGCGCTTACTTTTGAGCTAGTGGGCTAAGATTTGAAACAAACGATCGGTGGGAATCCAGCTTTCCGGGGAGGCCTCCCCCGAGTCTCTGGACGCTGTGGAGGCGAACGGCGACCATCAAAGCACTCGGTTTCGCTCCAGTAGGAGGCTTTTATTGACTAAATTGTAACATGACGACTTATGTGACTTTGGCAGGACTTTTTAGCGCTTACTTTAGAGCTAGTGGGCTAAGATTTGAAAGAAACGATCGGTGGGAATCCAGCTTTCAGGGGACGCCTCCCCCGAGTCTCTGGACAGCTGTGGGGCAGAGTGGCGAGCGTTAAAGCACTCAGTTTCGCTCGAGTACCATGACGACCGATTTGACTTCGGCACGACTTTAGGTCGCCTAATTTCTGCCTAGCGGGCTAGGAATTTACACAGACAAGCCTTGGGAATCCAGCTTTCAGGGGATGCCTCTTCCAAGCCTCTCGGAGGTTGTGGGCCCGAACGGCGAGCGTCAAAGCACTCGGTTTCGCTCCAGTAGTAGGCCTTTATTGACTAAATTGTAACATGACGACCTATGTGATTTTGGCAATACTTTTTAGCGCCTACTTTTGAGCTAGTGGGCTAAGATTTGAAACAAACGATCGGTGGGAATCCAGCTTTCAGGGGAGGCCTCCCCCGAGTCTCTGGACGGCTGTGGGGCCGAGCGGCGAGCGTTAAAGCACTCAGTTTCGGTCCAGTAGGAGGCCTTTATTGATTAAATTGTAACATGACGACCTATGTGATTTTGGCAGGACATTTCAGCGCTTACTTTTCAGCTACTGGGCTAAGATTTGAAAGAAACGATCGGTGGGAATCCAGCTTTCAGGGGAGGCCTCTTCTAAGCCTCTCGGAGGTCGTGGGCCCGAACGGCGACCGTCAAAGCACTCGGTTTCGCTCCAGTAGTAGGCCTTTATTGACTAAATTGTAACATGACAACCTATGTGACTTTGGCAGGACCTTTTAGCGCCTACTTTTGAGCTAGTGGGCTAAGATTTGAAAAAAACGATCGGTGGGAATCCAGCTTTCAGGGGAGGCCTCCCCCGAGTCTCTGGACGGCTGTGGGGCCGAGCGGCGAGCGTTAAAGCACTCAGTTTCGCTCGAGTACCATGACGACCGATTTGACTTCGGCACGACTTTAGGTCGCCTAATTTCTGCCTAGCGGGCTAGGAATTTACACAGACAAGCCTTGGGAATCCAGCTTTCAAGGGAGGCTTCTTCCAAGCCTCTCGGAGCTCGTGAGGCCCAACGGTAAGCGTCAAAGCACTCTGTTTCGCTCCAGTAGTAGGCCTTTATTGACTAAATTGTAACATGACGACCTATGTGACTTTGGCAGGACTTTTTAGCGCTTACTTTAGAGCTAGTGGGCTAAGATTTGAAACAAACGATCGGTGGGAATCCAGCTTTCAGGGGAGGCCTCTTCCAAGCCTCTCGGAGGTTGTGGGGCCGAATGGCGAGCGTCAAAGCACTCGTTTTCGCTCCAGTAGTAGGCCTTTATTGACTAAATTGTAACATGACGACCTATGTGACTTTGGCAGGACTTTTTAGCGCTTACTTTTGAGCTAGTGGGCTAAGATTTGAAACACATTATCGGTGGGAATCCAGCTTTCAGGGGAGTCCTCCCCCGAGTCTCTGGACGGCTGTGGGGCCGAGCGGCGAGCGTTAAAGCACTCAGTTTCGCTCGAGTACCATGACGACCGATTTGACTTCGGCACGACTTTAGGTCGCCTAATTTCTGCCTAGCGGGCTAGGAATTTACACAGACAAGCCTTGGGAATCCAGCTTTCAGGGGAGGCCTCTTCCAAGCCTCTCGGAGGTCGTGCGCCCGAACGGCGAGCGTCAAAGCACTCGGTTTCTCTCCAGTAGTTGGCCTTTATTGACTAAATTGTAACATGACGACCTATGTGATTTTGGCAGGACTTTTTAGCGCCTACTTTTCAGCTACTGGGCGAAGATTTGAAACAAACGATCGGTGGGAATCCAGCCTTCAGGGGAGGCCTCTTCCAAGCCTCTCAGAGGTCGTGGGGCCGAACGGCGAGCGTCAAAGCACTCGTTTTCGCTCCAGTAGTAGGCCTTTATTGACTAAATTGTAACATGACGACCTATGTGATTTTGGCATGACTTTTTAGCGCCTACTTTTGAGCTAGTGGGCTAAGATTTGAAACAAACGATGGGTGGGAATCCAGCTTTCAAGGGACGCCTCCCTCGAGTCTCTGGACGGCTGTGGGGCAAAGTGGCGAGCGTTAAAGCACTCAGTTTCGCTCGAGTACCATGACGACCGATTTGACTTCGGCACGACTTTAGGTCACCTAATTTCTGCCTAGCGGGCTAGGAATTTACACAGACAAGCCTTGGGAATCCAGCTTTCACGGGAGGCCTCTTCCAAGCCTCTCGGAGCTCGTGAGGCCGAACGGTGAGCGTCAAAGCACTCGGTTTCGCTCCAGTAGTAGGCTTTTATTGACTAAATTGTAACATGACGACCTATGTGACTTTGGCAGGACTTTTTAGCGCTGACTTTTGAGCTAGTGGGCTAAGATTTGAAACAAACGATCGGTAGGAATCCAGCTTTCAGGGGAGGCCTCCCCCGAGTGTCTGGACGCTGTGGGGGCGAACGGCGAGTGTCAAAGCACTCGGTTTCTCTCCAGTAGTTGGCCTTTATTGACTAAATTGTAACATGACGACCTATGTGATTTTGGCAGGACTTTTTAGCGCCTACTTTTCATCTACTGGGCGAAGATTTGAAACAAACGATCGGTGGGAATCCAGCTTTCAGGGGAGGCCTCTTCCAAGTCTCTCGGAGGTTGTTGGAGCCGAACGGCGAGCGTCAAAGCACTCGTTTTCGCTCCAGTAGTAGGCCTTTATTGACTAAATTGTAACATGACGACCTGTGTGACTTTGGCATGACTTTTTAGCGCCTACTTTTGAGCTAGTGGGCTAAGATTTGAAACAAACGATCGGTGTGAATCCAGCTTTCAGGGGACGCCTCCCCCGAGTCTCTGGACGGCTGTGGGGCAGAGTGGCGAGCGTTAAAGCACTCAGTTTCGCTCGAGTACCATGACGACCAATTTGACTTCGGCACGACTTTAGGTCGCCTAATTTCTGCCTAGTGGGCTAGGAATTTACACAGACAAGCCTTGGGAATCCAGCTTTCAGGGGATGCCTCTTCCAAGCCTCTCGGAGGTTGTGGGCCCGAACGGCGAGCGTCAAAGCACTCGGTTTCGCTCCAGTAGGAGGCTTTTATTGACTAAATTGTAACATGACGACCTATGTGACTTTGGCAGGACTTTTTAGCGCTTACTTTAGAGCTAGTGTGCTAAGATTTGAAACAAACGATCGGTGGGAATCCAGCTTTCAGGGGAGGCCTCCCCCGAGTCTCTGGACTGCTGTGGGGGCGAACGGCGAGCGTCAAAGCACTCGGTTTCTCTCCAGTAGTTGGCCTTTATTGACTAAATTGTAACATGACGACCTATGTGATTTTGGCAGGACTTTTTAGCGCCTACTTTTCAGTTACTGGGCGAAGATTTGAAACAAACGATCGGTGGGAATCCAGCTTTCAGGGGAGTCCTCCACCGAGTCTCTGGACGGCTTTGGGGCCGAGCGGCGAGCGTTAAAGCACTCAGTTTCGCTCGAGTACCATGACGACCGATTTGACTTCGGCACGACTTTAGGTCGCCTAATTTCTGCCTAGCGGGCTAGGAATTTACACAGACAAGCCATGGGAATCCAGCTTTCAAGGGAGGCCTCTTCCAAGCCTCTTGGAGCTCGTGAGGCCGAACGGCGAGCGTCAAAGCACTCGGTTTCGCTCCAGTAGTAGGCTTTTATTGACTAAATTGTAACATGACGACCTATGTGACTTTGGCAGGACTTTTTAGCGCTTACTTTTGAGCTAGTGGGCTAAGATTTGAAACAAACTATCGGTGAGAATCCAGCTTTCAGGGGAGGCCTCCCCCGAGTCTCTGGACGGCTGTGGGGGCGAACGGCGAGCGTCAAAGCACTCGGTTTCTCTCCAGTAGTTGGCCTTTTTTGACTAAATTGTAACATGACGACCTATGTGACTTTGGCAGGACTTTTTAGTGCTTACTTTAGAGCTAGTGGGCTAAGATTTGAAACAAACGATCGGTGGGAATCCAGCTTTCAGGGGACGCATCCCCCGAGTCTCTGGACGGCTGTGGGGCAGAGTGGCGAGCGTTAAAGCACTCAGTTCCGGTCCAGTAGTAGGCCTTTATTGACTAAATTGTAACATGACGACCTATGTGATTTTGGCAGGACTTTTTAGTGCTTACTTTTGAGCTACTGGGCTAAGATTTGAAACAAACAATCGGTGGGAATCCAGCTTTCCGGGGAGGCCTCCCCCGAGTCTCTGGACGCTGTGGAGGCGAACGGCGACCGTCAAAGCACTCGGTTTCTCTCCAGTAGTTGGCCTTTATTGACTAAATTGTAACATGACGACCAATGTGATTTTGGCAGGACTTTTTAGCGCCTACTTTTCAGCTACTGGGCGAAGATTTGAAACAAACGATCGGTGGGAATCCAGCTTTCAGAGGACGCCTCCCCCGAGTCTCTGGACGGCTGTGGGGCAGAGTGGCGAGCGTTAAAGCACTCTGTTTCGCTCGAGTACCATGACGACCGATTTGACTTCGGCACGACTTTAGGTCGCCTAATTTCTGCCTAGTGGGCTAGGAATTTATACAGACAAGCCTTGGGAATCCAGCTTTCAGGGGATGCCTCTTCCAAGCCTCTCGGAGGTTGTGGGCCCGAACGGCGTGCGTCAAAGCACTCGGTTTCGCTCCAGTAGTAGGCCTTTATTGACTAAATTGTAACATGACGACCTATGTGACTTTGGCAGGACTTTTTAGCGCTTACTTTAGAGCTAGTCTGCTAAGATTTGAAACAAACGATCGGTGGGAATCCAGCTTTCAGGGGAGGCCTCCCCCGAGTCTCTGGACTGCTGTGGGGGCGAACGGCGAGCGTTAAAGCACTCAGTTCCGATCCAGTAGTAGGCCTTTATTGACTAAATTGTAACATGACGACCTAGGTGATTTTGGCAGGACTTTTTAGCGCTTACTTTTGAGCTAGTGGGCTAAGATTTGAAACAAACGATCGGTAGGAATCCAGCTTTCAGGGGAGGCCTCCCCCGAGTCTCTGGACGCTGTGGGGGCGAACGGCGAGCGTCAAAGCACTCGTTTTTGCTCCAGTAGTAGGCCTTTATTGACTAAATTGCAACATGACGACCTGTGTGAGTTTGGCATGACTTTTTAGCGCATACTTTTGAGCTAGTGGGCTAAGATTTGAAACAAACGATCGGTGGGAATCCAGCTTTCAGGGGACGCCTCCCCCGAGTCTCTGGACAGCTGTGGGGCAGAGTGGCGAGCGTTAAAGCACTCAGTTTCGCTCGAGTACCATGACGACCAATTTGACTTCGGCACGACTTTAGGTCGCCTAATTTCGCCTAGTGGGCTAGGAATTTACACAGACAAGCCTTGGGAATCCAGCTTTCAGGGGATGCCTCTTCCAAGCCTCTCGGAGGTTGTGGGCCCGAACGGCGAGCGTCAAAGCACTCGGTTTCCCTCCAGTAGTAGGCCTTTATTTGCCTCATTGTTCCCCTTCCTCCACTCTTTGACTTTTTGGCCGTCCTTTTTCACCATCTTCCTTTTTGCTCTAGTGTGCCTCCTCTTTTCCCCCCCCTTTCGTGTTCCTCTCCGCTTTCCGGGGCTGCCTCACCCCGCTTTCTCTTTCCGCTTTTGTCGTCGACCCTTCTCCCCTCCCCTCCCTCTGTTTTCTGCTCCCTTCGTCGTGCTTTTCTTTCCTCCCTTGTTTGCGCCCTGCCTCCCCCTCTTTTCCCTTTTGCCTTCCTTTTTCGCGTCTTCCATTTCGCTCTCGTGTGTACTCCTCTATTTCCCCCCCTCTGACGTGTTTCCTCCCGCTTCCTTGGCCTCCTCCCACCTAGTTCTTCTTTCCCCTCTTTTTTTCCGCTTTTCTCTCGTTTCCCTCCCTGCCGAGTTTTCTGTGCATCACTGCTTCCCCTGCCTCCCTCTTTTCCTTCTTCCCGCCCTTTCGTTTCCTCCTCCTTTGCTTCCTCTGTCGTTCTCGTCCTTTCCCCCTCCCCGTCCTTGTTCCTCCCGCCGCTTTCCGTTTCTGCCTCTTCCCCTCCTCTCTTCGTGTTGTTTGCCCGCCCCACAGGCTCTCGTATCCCACTCACCTCGTAGTTTTTCAGGTCGTCCCGTGCGTCGTCCTTTAATTTCACTCCACATTGTGTCCCCTGGCCGCCCCACCCTCTTTTCCTTAATGTCAACGGCCTTTTTTCGTCGTCTTGCCATTTCTCTCTGTCGTTTTGGCTCCGCTTTTCCCCCCCTCTTCTTTATTTACCTCCCTCTTTCCTTTTCTTTCCCTCCCCTCATCGTCGTCGTGTTCCTTCTTTTTTTTCCTCCCGTCGTCTCTTTTACGCTAGCTCCACCCGTCATCTCCTTTCTTTGTCTTTCCATCCCCTTTTATTTTGTCCCCTTCCGCTAACCCTCTTTTCTTTTTGGCCGCCTTTTTTCTTTGCTTCCCGTTTTTCCGCCTTCCGCCGCTTTTTCCTTTTGGCCGTCCTATTTCCCTCTCGTTGTTGCCTTTTGTCGTCTCTTTCGACTCCGTCTTTTCCCCCCCCTCTTCGTGTGTATCCTCCCTCTTTCCTTGTCTTGCCTCCCCCGCTTCTCTTTCCTCTTTTTTGTCTCCCCTCCTCTCTTCCCCTACTTTCTAAATTGTAACATGACAACCTATGTGACTTTGGCAGGACCTTTTAGCGCCAACTTTTGAGCTAGTGGGCTAAGATTTGAAACAAACGATCGGTGGGAATCCAGCTTTCAGGGGAGGCCTCCCCCGAGTCTCTGGACGGCTGTGGGGCCGAGCGGCGAGCGTTAAAGCACTCAGTTTCGCTCGAGTACCATGACGACCGATTTGACTTCGGCACGACTTTAGGTCGCCTAATTTCTGCCTAGCGGGCTAGGAATTTACACAGACAAGCCTTGGGAATCCAGCTTTCAAGGGAGGCCTCTTCCAAGCCTCTCGGAGTTCGTGAGGCCCAACGGTGAGCGTCAAAGCACTCTGTTTCGCTCCAGTAGTAGGCTTTTATTGACTAAATTGTAACATGACGACCTATGTGATTTTGGCAGGACTTTTTAGCAGCTACTTTTGAGCTAGTGGGCTAAGATTTGAAACAAACGATCGGTGGGAATCCAGCTTTCAAGGGACGCCTCCCTCGAGTCTCTGGACGGCTGTGGGGCAAAGTGGCGAGCGTTAAAGCACTCAGTTTCGCTCGAGTACCATGACGACCGATTTGACTTCGGCACGACTTTAGGACGCCTAATTTCTGCCTAGCGGGCTAGGAATTTACACAGACAAGCCTTGGGAATCCAGCTTTCACGGGAGGCCTCTTCCAAGCCTCTCGGAGCTCGTGAGGCCGAACGGTGAGCGTCAAAGCACTCGGTTTCGCTCCAGTAGTAGGCTTTTATTGACTAAATTGTAACATGACGACCTATGTGATTTTGGCAGGACTTTTTAGCGCTGACTTTTGAGCTAGTGGGCTAAGATTTTAAACAAACGATCGGTGGGAATCCAGCTTTCAGGGGAGGCCTCCCCCGAGTCTCTGGACGGCTGTGGGGGCGAACGGCGAGCGTCAAAGACTTTAGGTCGCCTAATTTCTGCCTAGCGGGCTAGGAATTTACACAGACAAGCCTTGGGAATCCAGCTTTCAAGGGAGGCCTCTTCCAAGACTCTCGGAGCTCGTGAGGCCGAACGGTGAGCGTCAAAGCACTCGTTTTCGCTCCAGTAGTAGGCTTTTATTGACTAAATTGTAACATGACGACCTATGTGACTTTGGCAGGACTTTTTAGCGCTGACTTTTGAGCTAGTGGGCTAAGATTTTAAACAAACGATCGGTGGGAATCCAGCTTTCAGGGGAGGCCTCCCCCGAGTCTCTGGACGGCTGTGGGGGCGAACGGCGAGCGTCAAAGACTTTAGGTCGCCTAATTTCTGCCTAGCGGGCTAGGAATTTACACAGACAAGCCTTGGGAATCCAGCTTTCAGGGGAGGCCTCTTCCAAGCCTCTCAGAGGTCGTGGGGCCGAACGGCGAGCGTCAAAGCACTCGGTTTCGCTCCAGTAGTAGGCCTTTATTGACTAAATTGTAACATGACGACCTATGTGATTTTGGCAGGACTTTTTAGCGCCTACTTTTGAGCTAGTGGGCTAAGATTTGAAACAAACGATCGGTGGGAATCCAGCTTTCAGGGGGGGCCTCCCCCGAGTCTCTGGACGGCTGTGGGGCCGAGCGGCGAGCGTTAAAGCACTCAGTTTCGGTCCAGTAGGAGGCCTTTATTGACTAAATTGTAACATGACGACCTATGTGATTTTGGCAGGACATTTCAGCGCTTACTTTTCAGCTACTGGGCTAAGATTTGAAAGAAACGATCGGTGGGAATCCAGCTTTCAGGGGAGGCCTCTTCCAAGCCTCTCGGAGGTCGTGGGCCCGAACGGCGAGCGTCAAAGCACTTGGTTTCGCTCCAGTAGTAGGCCTTTATTGACTAAATTGTAACATGACAACCTATGTGACTTTGGCAGGACCTTTTAGCGCCTACTTTTGAGCTAGTGGGCTAAGATTTGAGAGAAACGATCGGTGGGAATCCAGCTTTCAGGGGAGGCCTCTTCCAAGCCTCTCGGAGGTCGTGGGCCCGAACGGCGAGCGTCAAAGCACTCGGTTTCGCTCCAGTAGTAGGCCTTTATTGACTAAATTGTAACATGACAACCTATGTGACTTTGGCAGGACCTTTTAGCGCCTACTTTTGAGCTAGTGGGCTAAGATTTGAAACAAACGATCGGTGGGAATCCAGCTTTCAGGGGAGGCCTCCCCCGAGTCTCTGGACGGCTGTGGGGCCGAGCGGCGAGCGTTAAAGCACTCAGTTTCGCTCGAGTACCATGACGACCGATTTGACTTCGGCACGACTTTAGGTCGCCTAATTTCTGCCTAGCGGGCTATGAATTTACACAGACAAGCCTTGGGAATCCAGCTTTCAAGGGAGGCCTCTTCCAAGCCTCTCGGAGCTCGTGAGGCCCAACGGTAAGCGTCAAAGCACTCTGTTTCGCTCCAGTAGTAGGCCTTGATTGACTAAATTGTAACATGACGACCTATGTGACTTTGGTAGGACTTTTTAGCGCTTACTTTAGAGCTAGTGGGCTAAGATTTGAAACAAACGATCGGTGGGAATCCAGCTTTCAGGGGAGGCCGCCCCCGAGTCTCTGGACGGCTGTGGGGGCCAACGGCGAGCGTCAAAGCACTCTGTTTCTCTCCAGTAGTTGGCCTTTATTGACTAAATTGTAACATGACGACCTATGTGATTTTGGCAGGACTTTTTAGCGCCTACTTTTCAGCTACTGGGCGAAGATTTGAAACAAACGATCGGTGGGAATCCAGCCTTCAGGGGAGGCCTCTTCCAAGCCTCTCAGAGGTCGTGGGGCCGAACGGCGAGCGTCAAAGCACTCGTTTTCGCTCCAGTAGTAGGCCTTTATTGACTAAATTGTAACATGACGACCTATGTGACTTTGGCATGACTTTTTAGCGCCTACTTTTGAGCTAGTGGGCTAAGATTTGAAACAAACGATCGGTGGGAATCCAGCTTTCAAGGGACGCCTCCCTCGAGTCTCTGGACGGCTGTGGGGCAAAGTGGCGAGCGTTAAAGCACTCAGTTTCGCTCGAGTACCATGACGACCGATTTGACTTCGGCACGACTTTAGGTCGCTTAATTTCAGCCTAGTAGGCTAGGAATTCACACAGACAATCCTTGGGAATCCAGCTTTCAGGGGAGGCCTCTTCCAAGCCTCTCAGAGGTCGTGGGGCCGAACGGCAAGTGTCAAAGCACTCTGTTTCGCTCCAGAAGTAGGCCTTTATTGACTAAATTGTAACATGACGACCTATGTGATTTTGGCAGGACTTTTTAGCGCCTACTTTTGAGCTAGTGGGCTAAGATTTGAAACAAACGATCGGTGGGAATCCAGCTTTCAGGGGAGGCCTCCCCCGAGTCTCTGGACGGCTGTGGGGCAGAGCAGCGAGCGTTAAAGCACTCAGTTTCGGTCCAGTAGGAGGCCTTTATTGACTAAATTGTAACATGACGACCTATGTGATTTTGGCAGGACATTTCAGCGCTTACTTTTCAGCTACTGGGCTAAGATTTGAAAGAAACGATCGGTGGGAATCCAGCTTTCAGGGGAGGCCTCTTCCAAGCCTCTCGGAGGTCGTGGGCCCGAACGGCGTGCGTCAAAGCACTCGGTTTCGCTCCAGTAGTAGGCCTTTATTGACTAAATTGTAACATGACAACCTATGTGACTTTGGCAGGACCTTTTAGCGCCTACCTTTGAGCTAGTGGGCTAAGATTTGAAACAAGCGATCGGTGGGAATCCAGCTTTCAGGGGAGGCCTCCCCCGAGTCTCTGGACGGCTGTGGGGCCGAGCGGCGAGCGTTAAAGCACTCAGTTTCGCTCGAGTACCATGACGACCGATTTGACTTCGGCACGACTTTAGGTCGCCTAATTTCTGCCTAGCGGGCTATGAATTTACACAGACAAGCCTTGGGAATCCAGCTTTCAAGGGAGGCCTCTTCTAAGCCTCTCGGAGCTCGTGAGGCCCAACGGTGAGCGTCAAAGCACTCTGTTTCGCTCCAGTAGTAGGCTTTTATTGACTAAATTGTAACATGACGACCTATGTGACTTTGGCAGGACTTTTTAGCGCTTACTTTTGAGCTAGTGGGCTAAGATTGGAAACACAATATCGGTGGGAATCCATCTTTCAGGGGACGCCTCCCCCGAGTCTCTGGACGGATGTGGGGCAGAGTGGCGAGCGTTAAAGCACTCAGTTTCGCTCGAGTACCATGACGACCGATTTGACTTCGGCACGACTTTAGGTCGCCTAATTTCTTCTTACCGGGCTAGGAATTTACACAGACAAGCCTTGGGAATCCAGCTTTCAGGGGAGGCCTCTTCCAAGCCTCTCGGAGGTCGTGCGCCTGAACGGCGAGCGTCAAAGCACTCGGTTTCGCTCCAGTAGTAGGCCTTGATTGACTAAATTGTAACATGACGACCTATGTGACTTTGGTAGGACTTTTTAGCGCTTACTTTAGAGCTAGTGGGCTAAGATTTGAAACAAACGATCGGTGGGAATCCAGCTTTCAGGGGAGGCCGCCCCCGAGTCTCTGGACGGCTGTGGGGGCCAACGGCGAGCGTCAAAGCACTCTGTTTCTCTCCAGTAGTTGGCCTTTATTGACTAAATTGTAACATGACGACCTATGTGATTTTGGCAGGACTTTTTAGCGCCTACTTTTCAGCTACTGGGCGAAGATTTGAAACAAACGATCGGTGGGAATCCAGCCTTCAGGGGAGGCCTCTTCCAAGCCTCTCAGAGGTCGTGGGGCCGAACGGCGAGCGTCAAAGCACTCGTTTTCGCTCCAGTAGTAGGCCTTTATTGACTAAATTGTAACATGACGACCTATGTGACTTTGGCATGACTTTTTAGCGCCTACTTTTGAGCTAGTGGGCTAAGATTTGAAACAAACGATCGGTGGGAATCCAGCTTTCAAGGGACGCCTCCCTCGAGTCTCTGGACGGCTGTGGGGCAAAGTGGCGAGCGTTAAAGCACTCAGTTTCGCTCGAGTACCATGACGACCGATTTGACTTCGGCACGACTTTAGGTCGCTTAATTTCAGCCTAGTAGACTAGGAATTCACACAGACAATCCTTGGGAATCCAGCTTTCAGGGGAGGCCTCTTCCAAGCCTCTCAGAGGTCGTGGGGCCGAACGGCAAGTGTCAAAGCACTCTGTTTCGCTCCAGTAGTAGGCCTTTATTGACTAAATTGTAACATGACGACCTATGTGATTTTGGCAGGACTTTTTAGCGCCTACTTTTGAGCTAGTGGGCTAAGATTTGAAACAAACGATCGGTGGGAATCCAGCTTTCAGGGGAGGCCTCCCCCGAGTCTCTGGACGGCTGTGGGGCAGAGCAGCGAGCGTTTAAAGCACTCAGTTTCGGTCCAGTAGGAGGCCTTTATTGACTAAATTGTAACATGACGACCTATGTGATTTTGGCAGGACATTTCAGCGCTTACTTTTCAGCTACTGGGCTAAGATTTGAAAGAAACGATCGGTGGGAATCCAGCTTTCAGGGGAGGCCTCTTCCAAGCCTCTCGGAGGTCGTGGGCCCGAACGGCGTGCGTCAAAGCACTCGGTTTCGCTCCAGTAGTAGGCCTTTATTGACTAAATTGTAACATGACAACCTATGTGACTTTGGCAGGACCTTTTAGCGCCTACCTTTGAGCTAGTGGGCTAAGATTTGAAACAAACGATCGGTGGGAATCCAGCTTTCAGGGGAGGCCTCCCCCGAGTCTCTGGACGGCTGTGGGGCCGAGCGGCGAGCGTCAAAGACTTTAGGTCGCCTAATTTCTGCCTAGCGGGCTAGGAATTTACACAGACAAGCCTTGGGAATCCAGCTTTCAAGGGAGGCATCTTCCAAGACTCTCGGAGCTCGTGAGGCCGAACGGTGAGCGTCAAAGCACTCTGTTTCGCTCCAGTAGTAGGCTTTTATTGACTAAATTGTAACATGACGACCTATGTGACTTTGGCAGGACTTTTTAGCGCTTACTTTTGAGCTAGTGGGCTAAGATTGGAAACACAATATCGGTGGGAATCCAGCTTTCAGGGGACGCCTCCCCCGAGTCTCTGGACGGATGTGGGGCAGAGTGGCGAGCGTTAAAGCACTCAGTTTCGCTCGAGTACCATGACGACCGATTTGACTTCGGCACGACTTTAGGTCGCCTAATTTCTGCTTACCGGGCTAGGAATTGACACAGACAAGCCTTGGGAATCCAGCTTTCAGGGGAGGCCTCTTCCAAGCCTCTCGGAGGTCGTGCGCCTGAACGGCGACCGTCAAAGCACTCGGTTTCGCTCCAGTAGTAGGCCTTTATTGACTAAATTGTAACATGACGACCTATGTGACTTTGGCAGGACTTTTTAGCGCTTACTTTAGAGCTAGTGGGCTAAGATTTGAAACAAACGATCGGTGGGAATCCAGCTTTCAGGGGAGGCCTCCCCCGAGTCTCTGGACGGCAGTGGGGGCGAACGGCGAGCGTCAAAGCACTCGGTTTCTCTCCAGTAGTTGGCCTTTATTGACTAAATTGTAACATGACGACCTATGTGATTTTGGCAGGACTTCCAAGCCTCTCAGAGGTCGTGGGGCCGAACGGCGAGCGTCAAAGCACTCGGTTTCGCTCCAGTAGTAGGCCTTTATTGACAAAATTGTAACATGACGACCTATGTGATTTTGGCAGGACTTTTTAGCACCTACTTTTGAGCTAGTGGGCTAAGATTTGAAACAAACGATCGGTGGGAATCCAGCTTTCAAGGGACGCCTCCCTCGAGTCTCTGGACGGCTGTGGGGCAAAGTGGCGAGCGTTAAAGCACTCAGTTTCGCTCGAGTACCATGACGACCGATTTGACTTCGGCACGACTTTAGGTCGCCTAATTTCTGCCTAGCGGGCTAGGAATTTACACAGACAAGCCTTGGGAATCCAGCTTTCACGGGAGGCCTCTTCCAAGCCTCTCGGAGCTCGTGAGGCCGAACGGTGAGCGTCAAAACACTCGGTTTCGCTCCAGTAGTAGGCTTTTATTGACTAAATTGTAACATGACGACCTATGTGACTTTGGCAGGACTTTTTAGCGCTGACTTTTCAGCTAGTGGGCTAAGATTTTAAACAAACGATCGGTGGGAATCCAGTCTTCAGGGGAGGCCTCCCCCGAGTCTCTGGACGGCTGTGGGGGCGAACGGCGAGCGTCAAAGACTTTAGGTCGCCTAATTTCTGCCTAGCGGGCTAGGAATTTACACAGACAAGCCTTGGGAATCCAGCTTTCAAGGGAGGCATCTTCCAAGACTCTCGGAGCTCGTGAGGCCGAACGGTGAGCGTCAAAGCACTCGTTTTCGCTCCAGTAGTAGGCTTTTATTGACTAAATTGTAACATGACAACCTATGTGACTTTGGCAGGACTTTTTAGCGCTTACTTTAGAGCTAGTGGGCTAAGATTTGAAACAAACGATCGGTGGGAATCCAGCTTTCAGGGGAGGCCGCCCCCGAGTCTCTGGACGGCTGTGGGGGCGAACGGCGAGCGTCAAAGCACTCGGTTTCTCTCCAGTAGTTGGCCTTTATTGACTAAATTGTAACATGACGACCTATGTGATTTTGGCAGGACTTGATAGCGCCTACTTTTCAGCTACTGGGCGAAGATTTGAAACAAACGATCGGTGGGAATCCAGCTTTCAGGGGAGGCCTCTTCCAAGCCTCTCGGAGGTCGTGGGGCCGAACGGCGAGCGTCAAAGCACTCGTTTTCGCTCCAGTAGTAGGCCTTTATTGACTAAATTGTAACATGACGACCTATGTGACTTTGGCAGGACTTTTTAGCGCTTACTTTTGAGCTAGTGGGCTAAGATTTGAAACACATTATCGGTGGGAATCCAGCTTTCAGGGGAGTCCTCCCCCGAGTCTCTGGACGGCTGTGGGGCCGAGCGGCGAGCGTTAAAGCACTCAGTTTCGCTCGAATACCATGACGACCGATTTGACTTCGGCACGACTTTAGGTCGCTTAATTTCAGCCTAGTAGGCTAGGAATTCACACAGACAATCCTTGGGAATCCAGCTTTCAGGGGAGGCCTCTTCCAAGGCTCTCAGAGGTCGTGGGGCCGAACGGCGAGCGTCAAAGCACTCGGTTTCGCTCCAGTAGTAGGCCTTTATTGACTAAATTGTAACATGACGACCTATGTGATTTTGGCAGGACCTTTTAGCGCTTACTTTAGAGCTAGTGGGCTAAGATTTGAAACAAACGATCGGTGGGAATCCAGCTTTCAGGGGAGGCCTCCCCCGAGTCTCTGGACGGCTGTGGGGCCGAGCGGCGAGCGTTAAAGCACTCAGTTTCGCTCGAGTACCATGACGACCGATTTGACTTCGGCACGACTTTAGGTCGCCTAATTTCTGCCTAGCGGGCTATGAATTTACACAGACAAGCCTTGGGAATCCAGCTTTCAAGGGAGGCCTCTTCCAAGCCTCTCGGAGCTCGTGAGGCCCAACGGTAAGCGTCAAAGCACTCTGTTTCGCTCCAGTAGTAGGCCTTTATTGACTAAATTGTAACATGACGACCTATGTGACTTTGGCAGGACTTTTTAGCGCTTACTTTAGAGCTAGTGGGCTAAGATTTGAAACAAACGATCGGTGGGAATCCAGCTTTCAGGGGAGGCCGCCCCCGAGTCTCTGGACGGCTGTGGGGGCGAACGGCGAGCGTCAAAGCACTCGGTTTCTCTCCAGTAGTTGGCCTTTATTGACTAAATTGTAACATGACGACCTATGTGATTTTGGCAAGACTTGATAGCGCCTACTTTTCAGCTACTGGGCGAAGATTTGAAACAAACGATCGGTGGGAATCCAGCTTTCAGGGGAGGCCTCTTCCAAGCCTCTCGGAGGTCGTGGGGCCGAACGGCGAGCGTCAAAGCACTCGTTTTCGCTCCAGTAGTAGGCCTTTATTGACTAAATTGTAACATGACGACCTATGTGACTTTGGCAGGACTTTTTAGCGCTTACTTTTGAGCTAGTGGGCTAAGATTTGAAACACATTATCGGTGGGAATCCAGCTTTCAGGGGAGTCCTCCCCCGAGTCTCTGGACGGCTGTGGGGCCGAGCGGCGAGCGTTAAAGCACTCAGTTTCGCTCGAATACCATGACGACCGATTTGACTTCGGCACGACTTTAGGTCGCTTAATTTCAGCCTAGTAGGCTAGGAATTCACACAGACAATCCTTGGGAATCCAGCTTTCAGGGGAGGCCTCTTCCAAGCCTCTCAGAGGTCGTGGGGCCGAACGGCGAGCGTCAAAGCACTCGGTTTCGCTCCAGTAGTAGGCCTTTATTGACTAAATTGTAACATGACGACCTATGTGATTTTGGCAGGACTTTTTAGCGCCTACTTTTGAGCTAGTGGGCTAAGATTTGAAACAAACGATCGGTGGGAATCCAGCTTTCAGGGGAGGCCTCCCCCGAGTCTCTGGACGGCTGTGGGGCCGAGCGGCGAGCGTTAAAGCACTCAGTTTCGGTCCAGTAGGAGGCCTTTATTGACTAAATTGTAACATGACGACCTATGTGATTTTGGCAGGACATTTCAGCGCTTACTTTTCAGCTACTGGGCTAAGATTTGAAAGACACGATCGGTGGGATTCCAGCTTTCAGGGGAGGCCTCTTCCAAGCCTCTCGGAGGTCGTGGGCCCGAACGGCGAGCGTCAAAGCACTCGGTTTCGCTCCAGTAGTAGGCCTTCATTGACTAAATTGTAACATGACAACCTATGTGACTTTGGCAGGACCTTTTAGCGCCTACTTTTGAGCTAGTGGGCTAAGATTTGAAACAAACGATCGGTGGGAATCCAGCTTTCAGGGGAGGCCTCCCCCGAGTCTCTGGACGGCTGTGGGGCCGAGCGGCGAGCGTTAAAGCACTCAGTTTCGCTCGAGTACCATGACGACCGATTTGACTTCGGCACGACTTTAGGTCGCTTAATTTCAGCCTAGGAGGCTAGGAATTCACACAGACAATCCTTGGGAATCCAGCATTCAGGGGAGGCCTCTTCCAAGCCTCTCGGAGTTCGTGAGGCCCAACGGTGAGCGTCAAAGCACTCTGTTTCGCTGTAGTAGTAGGCTTTTATTGAATAATTGTAACATGACGACCTATGTGATTTTGGCAGGACTTTTTAGCACCTACTTTTGAGCTAGTGGGCTAAGATTTGAAACAAACGATCGGTGGGAATCCAGCTTTCAAGGGACGCCTCCCTCGAGTCTCTGGACGGCTGTGGGGCAAAGTGGCGAGCGTTAAAGCACTCAGTTTCGCTCGAGTACCATGACGACCGATTTGACTTCGGCACGACCCTAGGTCGCCTAATTTCTGCCTAGCGGGCTAGGAATTTACACAGACAAGCCTTGGGCATCCAGCTTTCACGGGAGGCCTCTTCCAAGCCTCTCGGAGCTCGTGAGGCCGAACGGTGAGCGTCAAAGCACTCGGTTTCGCTCCAGTAGTAGGCTTTTATTGACTAAATTGTAACATGACGACCTATGTGACTTTGGCAGGACTTTTTAGCGCTGACTTTTGAGCTAGTGGGCTAAGATTTTAAACAAACGATCGGTGGGAATCCAGCTTTCAGGGGAGGCCTCCCCCGAGTCTCTGGACGGCTGTGGGGGCGAACGGCGAGCGTCAAAGACTTTAGGTCGCCTAATTTCTGCCTAGCGGGCTAGGAATTTACACAGACAAGCCTTGGGAATCCAGCTTTCAAGGGAGGCCTCTTCCAAGACTCTCGGAGCTCGTGAGGCCGAACGGTGAGCGTCAAAGCACTCGTTTTCGCTCCAGTAGTAGGCTTTTATTGACTAAATTGTAACATGACGACCTATGTGACTTTGGCAGGACTTTTTAGCGCTGACTTTTGAGCTAGTGGGCTAAGATTTTAAACAAACGATCGGTGGGAATCCAGCTTTCAGGGGAGGCCTCCCCCTAGTCTCTGGACGGCTGTGGGGGCGAACGGCGAGCGTCAAAGACTTTAGGTCGCCTAATTTCTGCCTAGCGGGCTAGGAATTTACACAGACAAGCCTTGGGAATCCAGCTTTCAGCGGAGGCCTCTTCCAAGCCTCTCAGAGGTCGTGGGGCCGAACGGCGAGCGTCAAAGCACTCGGTTTCGCTCCAGTAGTAGGCCTTTGACTAAATTGTAACATGACGACCTATGTGATTTTGGCAGGACTTTTTAGCGCCTACTTTTGAGCTAGTGGGCTAAGATATGAAACAAACGATCGGTGGGAATCCAGCTTTCAGGGGAGGCCTTCCCCGAGTCTCTGGACGGCTGTGGGGCCGAGCGGCGAGCGTTAAAGCACTCAGTTTCGCTCGAGTACCATGACGACCGATTTGACTTCGGCACGACTTTAGGTCGCCTAATTTCTGCCTAGCGGGCTATGAATTTACACAGACAAGCCTTGGGAATCCAGCTTTCAAGGGAGGCCTCTTCCAAGCCTCTCGGAGCTCGTGAGGCCCAACGGTAAGCGTCAAAGCACTCTGTTTCGCTCCAGTAGTAGGCCTTTATTGACTAAATTGTAACATGACGACCTATGTGACTTTGGCAGGACTTTTTAGCGCTTACTTTAGAGCTAGTGGGTTAAGATTTGAAACAAACGATTGGTGGGAATCCAGCTTTCAGGGGAGGCCGCCCCCGAGTCTCTGGACGGCTGTGGGGGCGAACGGCGAGCGTCAAAGCACTCGGTTTCTCTCCAGTAGTTGGCCTTTATTGAGTAAATTGTAACATGACGACCTATGTGATTTTGGCAGGACTTGATAGCGTCTACTTTTCAGCTACTGGGCGAAGATTTGCAACAAACGATCGGTGGGAATCCAGCTTTCAGGGGAGGCCTCTTCCAAGCCTCTCGGAGGTCGTGGGGCCGAACGGCGAGCGTCAAAGCACTCGTTTTCGCTCCAGTAGTAGGCCTTTATTGACTAAATTGTAACATGACGACCTATGTGACTTTGGCAGGACTTTTTAGCGCTTACTTTTGAGCTAGTGGGCTAAGATTTGAAACACATTATCGGTGGGAATCCAGCTTTCAGGGGAGTCCTCCCCCGAGTCTCTGGACGGCTGTGGGGCCGAGCGGCGAGCGTTAAAGCACTCAGTTTCGCTCGAATACCATGACGACCGATTTGACTTCGGCACGACTTTAGGTCGCTTAATTTCAGCCTAGTAGGCTAGGAATTCACACAGACAATCCTTGGGAATCCAGCTTTCAGGGGAGGCCTCTTCCAAGCCTCTCAGAGGTCGTGGGGCCGAACGGCGAGCGTCAAAGCACTCGGTTTCGCTCCAGTAGTAGGCCTTTATTGACTAAATTGTAACATGACGACCTATGTGATTTTGGCAGGACTTTTTAGCGCCTACTTTTGAGCTAGTGGGCTAAGATTTGAAACAAACGATCGGTGGGAATCCAGCTTTCAGGGGAGGCCTCCCCCGAGTCTCTGGACGGCTGTGGGGCCGAGCGGCGAGCGTTAAAGCACTCAGTTTCGGTCCAGTAGGAGGCCTTTATTGACTAAATTGTAACATGACGACCTATGTGATTTTGGCAGGACATTTCAGCGCTTACTTTTCAGCTACTGGGCTAAGATTTGAAAGACACGATCGGTGGGAATCCAGCTTTCAGGGGAGGCCTCTTCCAAGCCTCTCGGAGGTCGTGGGCCCGAACGGCGAGCGTCAAAGCACTCGGTTTCGCTCCAGTAGTAGGCCTTTATTGACTAAATTGTAACATGACAACCTATGTGACTTTGGCAGGACCTTTTAGCGCCTACTTTTGAGCTAGTGGGCTAAGATTTGAAACAAACGATCGGTGGGAATACAGCTTTCAGGGGAGGCCTCCCCCGAGTCTCTGGACGGCTGTGGGGCCGAGCGGCGAGCGTTAAAGCACTCAGTTTCGCTCGAGTACCATGACGACCGATTTGACTTCGGCACGACTTTAGGTCGCCTAATTTCTGCCTAGCGGGCTAGGAATTTACACGGACAAGCCTTGGGAATCCAGCTTTCAAGGGAGGCCTCTTCCAAGACTCTCGGAGCTCGTGAGGCCGAACGGTGAGCGTCAAAGCACTCGTTTTCGCTCCAGTAGTAGGCTTTTATTGACTAAATTGTAACATGACGACCTATGTGACTTTGGCAGGACTTTTTAGCGCTGACTTTTGAGCTAGTGGGCTAAGATTTTACACAAACGATCGGTGGGAATCCAGCTTTCAGGGGAGGCCTCCCCCTAGTCTCTGGACGGCTGTGGGGGCGAACGGCGAGCGTCAAAGACTTTAGGTCGCCTAATTTCTGCCTAGCGGGCTAGGAATTTACACAGACAATCCTTGGGAATCCAGCTTTCAGCGGAGGCCTCTTCCAAGCCTCTCAGAGGTCGTGGGGCCGAACGGCGAGCGTCAAAGCACTCGGTTTCGCTCCAGTAGTAGGCCTTTGACTAAATTGTAACATGACGACCTATGTGATTTTGGCAGGACTTTTTAGCGCCTACTTTTGAGCTAGTGGGCTAAGATATGAAACAAACGATCGGTGGGAATCCAGCTTTCAGGGGAGGCCTTCCCCGAGTCTCTGGACGGCTGTGGGGCCGAGCGGCGAGCGTTAAAGCACTCAGTTTCGCTCGAGTACCATGACGACCGATTTGACTTCGGCACGACTTTAGGTCGCCTAATTTCTGCCTAGCGGGCTATGAATTTACACAGACAAGCCTTGGGAATCCAGCTTTCAAGGGAGGCCTCTTCCAAGCCTCTCGGGGCTCGTGAGGCCCAACGGTAAGCGTCAAAGCACTCTGTTTCGCTCCAGTAGTAGGCCTTTATTGACTAAATTGTAACATGACGACCTATGTGACTTTGGCAGGACTTTTTAGCGCTTACTTTAGAGCTAGTGGGTTAAGATTTGAAACAAACGATTGGTGGGAATCCAGCTTTCAGGGGAGGCCGCCCCCGAGTCTCTGGACGGCTGTGGGGGCGAACGGCGAGCGTCAAAGCACTCGGTTTCTCTCCAGTAGTTGGCCTTTATTGAGTAAATTGTAACATGACGACCTATGTGATTTTGGCAGGACTTGATAGCGTCTACTTTTCAGCTACTGGGCGAAGATTTGCAACAAACGATCGGTGGGAATCCAGCTTTCAGGGGAGGCCTCTTCCAAGCCTCTCGGAGGTCGTGGGGCCGAACGGCGAGCGTCAAAGCACTCGTTTTCGCTCCAGTAGTAGGCCTTTATTGACTAAATTGTAACATGACGACCTATGTGACTTTGGCAGGACTTTTTAGCGCTTACTTTTGAGCTAGTGGGCTAAGATTTGAAACACATTATCGGTGGGAATCCAGCTTTCAGGGGAGTCCTCCCCCGAGTCTCTGGACGGCTGTGGGGCCGAGCGGCGAGCGTTAAAGCACTCAGTTTCGCTCGAATACCATGACGACCGATTTGACTTCGGCACGACTTTAGGTCGCTTAATTTCAGCCTAGTAGGCTAGGAATTCACACAGACAATCCTTGGGAATCCAGCTTTCAGGGGAGGCCTCTTCCAAGCCTCTCAGAGGTCGTGGGGCCGAACGGCGAGCGTCAAAGCACTCGGTTTCGCTCCAGTAGTAGGCCTTTATTGACTAAATTGTAACATGACGACCTATGTGATTTTGGCAGGGCTTTTTAGCGCCTACTTTTGAGCTAGTGGGCTAAGATTTGAAACAAACGATCGGTGGGAATCCAGCTTTCAGGGGAGGCCTCCCCCGAGTCTCTGGACGGCTGTGGGGCCGAGCGGCGAGCGTTAAAGCACTCAGTTTCGGTCCAGTAGGAGGCCTTTATTGACTAAATTGTAACATGACGACCTATGTGATTTTGGCAGGACATTTCAGCGCTTACTTTTCAGCTACTGGGCTAAGATTTGAAAGACACGATCGGTGGGAATCCAGCTTTCAGGGGAGGCCTCTTCCAAGCCTCTCGGAGGTCGTGGGCCCGAACGGCGAGCGTCAAAGCACTCGGTTTCGCTCCAGTAGTAGGCCTTTATTGACTAAATTGTAACATGACAACCTATGTGACTTTGGCAGGACCTTTTAGCGCCTACTTTTGAGCTAGTGGGCTAAGATTTGAAACAAACGATCGGTGGGAATACAGCTTTCAGGGGAGGCCTCCCCCGAGTCTCTGGACGGCTGTGGGGCCGAGCGGCGAGCGTTAAAGCACTCAGTTTCGCTCGAGTACCATGACGACCGATTTGACTTCGGCACGACTTTAGGTCGCCTAATTTCTGCCTAGCGGGCTAGGAATTTACACGGACAAGCCTTGGGAATCCAGCTTTCACGGGAGGCCTCTTCCAAGCCTCTCGGAGCTCGTGATGCCGAACGGTGAGCGTCAAAGCACTCGGTTTCGCTCCAGTAGTTGGCTTTTATTGACTAAATTGTAACATGACGACCTATGTGACTTTGGCAGGACTTTTTAGCGCTTACTTTAGAGCTAGTGGGCTAAGATTTGAAACAAACGATCGGTGGGAATCCAGCTTTCAGGGGAGGCCTCCCCCGAGTCTCTGGACGGCTGTGGGGGCGAACGGCGAGCGTCAAAGTCTTTAGGTCGCCTAATTTCTGCCTAGCGGGCTAGGAATTTACACAGACAAGCCTTGGGAATCCAGCTTTCAAGGGAGGCCTCTTCCAAGACTCTCGGAGCTCGTGAGGCCGAACGGTGAGCGTCAAAGCACTCGGTTTCGCTCCAGTAGTAGGCTTTTATTGACTAAATTGTAACATGACGACCTATGTGATTTTGGCAGGACTTTTTAGCGCTTACTTTAGAGCTAGTGGGCTAAGATTTGAAACAAACGATCGGTGGGAATCCAGCTTTCAGGGGAGGCCTCCCCCGAGTCTATGGACAGCTATGGGGCCGAACGGCGAGCGGCAAAGCACTCGGTTTCTCTCCAGTAGTAGGCCTTTATTGACTAAATTGTAACATGACGACCTATGTGATTTTGGCAGGACTTTTTAGCGCTTACTTTTGAGCTAGTGGGCTAAGATTTGAAACACATTATCGGTGGGAATCCAGCTTTCAGGGGAGTCCTCCCCCGAGTCTCTGGACGACTGTGGGGCCGAACGGCGAGCGGCAAAGCACTCGGTTTCTCTCCAGTAGTAGGCCTTTATTGACTAAATTGTAACGTGACGACCTGTGACTTTGGCAGGACTTTTTAGCGTCTACTTTTGAGCTAGTGGGCTAAGATTTGAAACAAACGATGGGTGGGAATCCAGCTTTCAAGGGACGCCTCCCTCGAGTCTATGGACGGCTGTGGGGCAGAGTGGCGAGCGTTAAAGCACTCAGTTTCGCTCGAGTACCATGACGACCGATTTGACTTCGGCACAACTTTAGGTCGCCTAATTTCTGCCTAGCGGGCTAGGAATTTACACGGACAAGCCTTGGGAATCCAGCTTTCACGGGAGGCCTCTTCCAAGCCTCTCGGAGCTCGTGATGCCGAGCGGCGAGCGTTAAAGCACTCAGTTTCGCTCTGACGACCGATTTGATTTCGGCACGACTTTAGGTCGCTTAATTTCAGCCTAGCGGGCTAGGAATTCACACAGACAATCCTTGGGAATCCAGCTTTCAGGGAAGGCCTCTTCCATGCCTCTCAGAGGTCGTGGGACCGAACGGCGAGCCTCAAAGCACTCGGTTTCGCTCCAGTAGTAGGCCTTTATTGACTAAATTGTAACATGACGACCTATGTGATTTTGGCAGGACTTTTTAGCGCCTACTTTTCAGTTACTGGGCGAAGATTTGAAACAAACGATCGGTGGGAATCCAGCTTTCAGGGGAGGCCTCTTCCAAGCCTCTCGGAGGTCGTGGGGCCGAACGGCGAGCGTCATAGCACTCGGTTTCTCTCCAGTAGTAGGACTTTATTGACTAAATTGTAACATGACGACCTATGTGACTTTGGCAAGACTTTTTAGCGCCTACTTTTGAGCTAGTTGGCTAAGATTTGAAACAAACGATCGGTGGGAATCCAGCTTTCAGGGGAGGCCTCCCCCGAGTCTCTGTACGGCTGTGGGGCCGAGCGGCGAGCGTTAAAGCACTCAGTTTCGGTCCAGTAGGAGGCCTTTATTGACTAAATTGTAACATGACGACCTTTGTGATTTTGGCAGGACTTTTTAGCGCCTACTTTTCATCTACTGGGCTAAGATTTGAAAGAAACGATCGGTGGGAATCCAGCTTTCAGGGGAGGCCTCTTCCAAGCCTCTCGGAGGTCGTGGGGCCGAACGGCGAGCGTCAAAGCACTCAGTTTCGCTCCAGTAGTAGGCCTTTATTGACTAAATTGTAACATGACAACCTATGTGACTTTGGCAGGACCTTTTAGCGCTTACTTTTGACCTAGTGCGCTAAGATTTGAAACAAACGATCGGTGGGAATCCAGCTTTCAGGGGAGGCCTCCCCCGAGTCTCTGGACAGCTGTGGGGCCGAACGGCGAGCGGCAAAGCACTCGGTTTCTCTCCAGTAGTAGGCCTTTATTGACTAAATTGTAACGTGACGACCTGTGACATTGGCAGGACTTTTTAGCGCCTACTTTTGAGCTAGTGGGTTAAGATTTGAAACAAATGATCGGTGGGAATCCAGCTTTCAGGGTAGGCCTCCCCCGAGTCTCTGGACGGCTGTGGGGCCGAGCGGCGAGCGTTAAAGCACTCAGTTTCGCTCGAGTACCATGACGACCGATTTGACTTCGGCACGACTTTAGGTCGCTTAATTTCAGCCTAGTGGGCTAGGAATTCACACAGACAATCCTTGGGAATCCAGCTTTCAGGGGAGGCCTCCCCCGAGTCTCTGGACGGCTGTGGGGCCGAGCGGCGAGCGTTAAAGCACTCAGTTTCGCTCGAGTACCATGACGACCGATTTGACTTCGGCACGACTTTAGGTCGCTTAATTTCAGCCTAGTGGGATAGGAATTCACACAGACAATCCTTGGGAATCCAGCTTTCAGGGGAGGCCTCCCCCGAGTCTATGGACAGCTGTGGGGGCGAACGGCGAGCGTCAAAGTCTTTAGGTCGCCTAATTTCTGCCTAGCGGGCTAGGAATTTACACAGACAAGCCTTGGGAATCCAGCTTTCAAGGGAGGCCTCTTCCAAGACTCTCGGAGCTCGTGAGGCCGAACGGTGAGCGTCAAAGCACTCGGTTTCGCTCCAGTAGTAGGCTTTTATTGACTAAATTGTAACATGACGACCTATGTGATTTTGGCAGGACTTTTTAGCGCTTACTTTAGAGCTAGTGGGCTAAGATTTGAAACAAACGATCGGTGGGAATCCAGCTTTCAGGGGAGGCCTCCCCCGAGTCTATGGACAGCTATGGGGCCGAACGGCGAGCGGCAAAGCACTCGGTTTCTCTCCAGTAGTAGGCCTTTATTGACTAAATTGTAACATGACGACCTATGTGATTTTGGCAGGACTTTTTAGCGCTTACTTTTGAGCTAGTGGGCTAAGATTTGAAACACATTATCGGTGGGAATCCAGCTTTCAGGGGAGTCCTCCCCCGAGTCTCTGGACGACTGTGGGGCCGAACGGCGAGCGGCAAAGCACTCGGTTTCTCTCCAGTAGTAGGCCTTTATTGACTAAATTGTAACGTGACGACCTGTGACTTTGGCAGGACTTTTTAGCGTCTACTTTTGAGCTAGTGGGCTAAGATTTGAAACAAACGATGGGTGGGAATCCAGCTTTCAAGGGACGCCTCCCTCGAGTCTATGGACGGCTGTGGGGCAGAGTGGCGAGCGTTAAAGCACTCAGTTTCGCTCGAGTACCATGACGACCGATTTGACTTCGGCACGACTTTAGGTCGCCTAATTTCTGCCTAGCGGGCTAGGAATTTACACGGACAAGCCTTGGGAATCCAGCTTTCACGGGAGGCCTCTTCCAAGCCTCTCGGAGCTCGTGATGCCGAGCGGCGAGCGTTAAAGCACTCAGTTTCGCTCTGACGACCGATTTGACTTCGGCACGACTTTAGGTCGCTTAATTTCAGCCTAGCGGGCTAGGAATTCACACAGACAATCCTTGGGAATCCAGCTTTCAGGGGAGGCCTCTTCCATGCCTCTCAGAGGTCGTGGGACCGAACGGCGAGCCTCAAAGCACTCGGTTTCGCTCCAGTAGTAGGCCTTTATTGACTAAATTGTAACATGACGACCTATGTGATTTTGGCAGGACTTTTTAGCGCCTACTTTTCAGTTACTGGGCGAAGATTTGAAACAAACGATCGGTGGGAATCCAGCTTTCAGGGGAGGCCTCTTCCAAGCCTCTCGGAGGTCGTGGGGCCGAACGGCGAGCGTCATAGCACTCGGTTTCTCTCCAGTAGTAGGACTTTATTGACTAAATTGTAACATGACGACCTATGTGACTTTGGCAAGACTTTTTAGCGCCTACTTTTGAGCTAGTTGGCTAAGATTTGAAACAAACGATCGGTGGGAATCCAGCTTTCAGGGGAGGCCTCCCCCGAGTCTCTGTACGGCTGTGGGGCCGAGCGGCGAGCGTTAAAGCACTCAGTTTCGGTCCAGTAGGAGGCCTTTATTGACTAAATTGTAACATGACGACCTTTGTGATTTTGGCAGGACTTTTTAGCGCCTACTTTTCATCTACTGGGCTAAGATTTGAAAGAAACGATCGGTGGGAATCCAGCTTTCAGGGGAGGCCTCTTCCAAGCCTCTCGGAGGTCGTGGGGCCGAACGGCGAGCGTCAAAGCACTCAGTTTCGCTCCAGTAGTAGGCCTTTATTGACTAAATTGTAACATGACAACCTATGTGACTTTGGCAGGACCTTTTAGCGCTTACTTTTGACCTAGTGCGCTAAGATTTGAAACAAACGATCGGTGGGAATCCAGCTTTCAGGGGAGGCCTCCCCCGAGTCTCTGGACAGCTGTGGGGCCGAACGGCGAGCGGCAAAGCACTCGGTTTCTCTCCAGTAGTAGGCCTTTATTGACTAAATTGTAACGTGACGACCTGTGACATTGGCAGGACTTTTTAGCGCCTACTTTTGAGCTAGTGGGTTAAGATTTGAAACAAATGATCGGTGGGAATCCAGCTTTCAGGGTAGGCCTCCCCCGAGTCTCTGGACGGCTGTGGGGCCGAGCGGCGAGCGTTAAAGCACTCAGTTTCGCTCGAGTACCATGACGACCGATTTGACTTCGGCACGACTTTAGGTCGCTTAATTTCAGCCTAGTGGGATAGGAATTCAGACAGACATTCCTTGGGAATCCAGCTTTCAGGGGAAGCCTCTTCCAAGCCTCTCAGAGGTCTTGGGGCCGAACGGCGAGCGTCAAAGCACTCGGTATCGCTCCAGTAGGAGGCCTTTATTGACTAAATTGTAACATGACGACCTATGTGATTTTGGCAGGACTTTTTAGCGCTTACTTTTGACCTAGTGCGCTAAGATTTGAAACAAACGATCGGTGGGAATCCAGCTTTCGGGGGAGTCCTCCCCCGAGTCTCTGGACGGCTGTGGGGCCGAGCGGCGAGCATTAAAGCACTCAGTTTCGGTCCAGTAGGAGGCCTTTATTGACTAAATTGTAACATGACGACCTATGTGATTTTGTTAGGACTTTTTAGCGCCTACTTTTCAGCTACTGGGCTAAGATTTGAAACAAACGATCGGTGGGAATCCAGCTTTCAGGGGAGGCCTCTTCCAAGCAACTCGGAGGTTGTGGGGCCGAACGGCGAGCGTCAAAGCACTCGGTTTCGCTCCAGTAGGAGGCCTTTATTGACTAAATTGTAACATGACGACCTATGTGATTTTGGCAGGACTTTTTAGCGCCTACTTTTCAGCTACTGGGCTAAGATTTGTAACAAACGATCGGTGGGAATCCAGCTTTCAGGGGAGGCCTCTTCCAAGCCTCACAGAGGTTGTGGGGCCGAACGGCGTTGCTTAAAGCACTCAGTTTGGGTCCAGTAGTAGGCCTTTATTGACTAAATTGTAACATGACGACCTACATGATTTTGGCAGGACTTTTTAGCGCTTACTTTTGAGCTAGTGGGCTAAGATTTGAAACAAATTATTGGTGGGAATCCAGCTTTCAGGGGAATCCTACCCCGAGTCTCTGGGCGGCTGTGGGGCCGAGCGGCGAGCGTTAAAGCAGTCAGTCTCAATCGAGTAACATGACGACCGATTTGACTTCGGCACGACTTTAGGTCGCTTAATTTCAGCCTAGTGGGCTAGGAATTGACACAGACAATCCTTGGGAATCCAGCTTTCAGGGGAGGCCTCTTCCAAGCCTCTCGGAGGTCGTGGGGCCGAACGGCGAGCATCATAGCATTCGGTTTCTCTCCAGTAGTAGGTCTTTATTGACTAAATTGTAACATGACGACCTATGTGACTTTGGCAGGACTTTTTAGCGCTTACTTTTGACCTAGTGCGCTAAGATTTGAAACAAACGATCGGTGGGAATCCAGCTTTCAGGGGAGTCCTCCCCCGGGTCTCTGGACGGCTGTGGGGCCGAGCGGCGAGCGTTAAAGCAGTCAGTCTCGCTCGAGTAACATGACGACCGATTTGACTTCGGCACGACTTTAGGTCGCTTAATTTCAGCCTAGTGGGCTAGGAATTGACACAGACAATCCTTGGGAATCCAGCTTTCAGGGGAGGCGTCTTCCAAGCCTCTCGGAGGTCGTGGGGCCGAACGGCGAGCGTCATAGCATTCGGTTTCTCTCCAGTAGTAGGTCTTTATTGACTAAATTGTAACATGACGACCTATGTGACTTTGGCAGGACTTCTTAGCGCTTACTTTTCATCTACTGGGCTAGGATTTGAAAGAAACGATCGGTGGGAATCCAGCTTTCAGGGGAGTCCTCCCCCGGGTCTCTGGACGGCTGTGGGGCCGAGCGGCGAGCGTTAAAGCACTCAGTTTTGCTCGAGTACCATGACGACCGATTTGACTTCGGCACGACTTTAGGTCGCTTAATTTCAGCCTAGCGGGCTAGGAATTAACACAGACAATCCTTGGGAATCCAGCTTTCAGTGTAGGCCACTTCCTCGCCTCTCAGAGGTCGTGGGGCCGAACGGCGAGCGTCAAAGCACTCGGTTTCGCTCCAGTAGGAGGCCTTTATTGACTAAATTGTAACATGGCAACCTATGTGACTTTGGCAGGACCTTTTAGCGCTTACTTTTGACCTAGTGCGCCAAGATTTGAAACAAACGATCGGTGGGAATCCAGCTTTCAGGGAGGCCTCCCCCGAGTCTCTGGACAGCTGTGGGGCCGAACGGCGAGCGGCAAAGCACTCGGTTTCTCTCCAGTAGTAGTTCTTTATTGACTAAATTGTAACGTGACGACCTGTGATTTTGGCAGGACTTTTTAGCGCCTACTTTTGAGCTAGTGGGGTAAGATTTGAAACAAATGATCGGTGGGAATCCAGCTTTCAGGGGAGGCCTCCCCCGAGTCTCTGGACGGCTATGGGGCCGAGCGGCAAGCGTTAAAGCACTCAGTTTCGCTCGAGTACCATGACGACAGATTTGACTTCGGCACGACTTTAGGTCGCTTAATTTCAGCCTAGCGGGCTAGGAAATCACACAGACAATCCTTGGGAATCCAGCTTTCAGGGGAGGCCTCTTCCAAGCCTCTCAGAGGTCGTGGGGCCGAACGGCGAGCCTCAAAGCACTCGGTTTCGCTCCAGTAGGAGGCCTTTATTGACTAAATTGTAACATGACGACCTATGTGATTTTGGCAGGACTTTTTAGCGCCTACTTTTCAGCTACTGGGCTAAGATTTGAAACAAACGATCGGTGGGAATCCAGCTTTCAGGCGAGGCCTCTTCCAAGCCTCTCGGAGGTCGTGGGGCCGAACGGCGAGCGTCAAAGCACTCGGTTTCTCTCCAGTAGTAGGCCTTTATTGACTAAATTGTAACGTGACGACCTGTGACTTTGGCAGGACTTTTTAGCGCCTACTTTTGAGCTAGTGGGCTAAGATTTGAAATAAATGATCGTTGGGAATCCAGCTTTCAGGGGAGTCCTCCCCCGGGTCTCTGGACGGCTGTGGGGCCGAGCGGCGAGCGTTAAAGCACTCAGTTTCGCTCGAGTACCATGACGACCGATTTGACTTCGGCACGACTTTAGGTCGCTTAATTTCAGCCTAGCGGGCTAGGAATTCACACAGACAATCCTTGGGAATCCAGCTTTCAGGGGAGGCCTCTTCCATGCCTCTCAGAGGTCGTGGGACCGAACGGCGAGCGTCAAAGCACTCGGTTTCGCTCCAGTAGTAGGCCTTTATTGACTAAATTGTAACATGACGACCTATGTGATTTTGGCAGGACTTTTTAGCGCCTACTTTTCAGTTACTGGGCGAAGATTTGAAACAAACGATCGGTGGGAATCCAGCTTTCAGGGGAGGCCTCTTCCAAGCCTCTCGGAGGTCGTGGGGCCGAACGGCGAGCGTCATAGCACTCGGTTTCTCTCCAGTAGTAGGCCTTTATTGACTAAATTGTAACATGACGACCTATGTGACTTTGGCAAGACTTTTTAGCGCCTACTTTTGAGCTAGTGGGCTAAGATTTGAAACAAACGATCGGTGGGAATCCAGCTTTCAGGGGAGGCCTCCCCCGAGTCTCTGTACGGCTGTGGGGCCGAGCGGCGAGCGTTAAAGCACTCAGTTTCGGTCCAGTAGGAGGCCTTTATTGACTAAATTGTAACATGACGACCTATGTGATTTTGGCAGGACTTTTTAGCGCCTACTTTTCATCTACAGGGCTAAGATTTGAAAGAAACGATCGGTGGGAATCCAGCTTTCAGGGGAGTCCTCCCCCGGGTCTCTGGACGGCTGTGGGGCCGAGCGGCGAGCGTTAAAGCACTCAGTTTTGCTCGAGTACCATGACGACCGATTTGACTTCGGCACGACTTTAGGTCGCTTAATTTCAGCCTAGCGGGCTAGGAATTAACACAGACAATCCTTGGGAATCCAGCTTTCAGTGTAGGCCACTTCCTCGCCTCTCAGAGGTCGTGGGGCCGAACGGCGAGCGTCAAAGCACTCGGTTTCGCTCCAGTAGGAGGCCTTTATTGACTAAATTGTAACATGGCAACCTATGTGACTTTGGCAGGACCTTTTAGCGCTTACTTTTGACCTAGTGCGCCAAGATTTGAAACAAACGATCGGTGGGAATCCAGCTTTCAGGGGAGGCCTCCCCCGAGTCTCTGGACAGCTGTGGGGCCGAACGGCGAGCGGCAAAGCACTCGGTTTCTCTCCAGTAGTAGTTCTTTATTGACTAAATTGTAACGTGACGACCTGTGATTTTGGCAGGACTTTTTAGCGCCTACTTTTGAGCTAGTGGGGTAAGATTTGAAACAAATGATCGGTGGGAATCCAGCTTTCAGGGGAGGCCTCCCCCGAGTCTCTGGACGGCTATGGGGCCGAGCGGCAAGCGTTAAAGCACTCAGTTTCGCTCGAGTACCATGACGACAGATTTGACTTCGGCACGACTTTAGGTCGCTTAATTTCAGCCTAGCGGGCTAGGAAATCACACAGACAATCCTTGGGAATCCAGCTTTCAGGGGAGGCCTCTTCCAAGCCTCTCAGAGGTCGTGGGGCCGAACGGCGAGCCTCAAAGCACTCGGTTTCGCTCCAGTAGGAGGCCTTTATTGACTAAATTGTAACATGACGACCTATGTGATTTTGGCAGGACTTTTTAGCGCCTACTTTTCAGCTACTGGGCTAAGATTTGAAACAAACGATCGGTGGGAATCCAGCTTTCAGGCGAGGCCTCTTCCAAGCCTCTCGGAGGTCGTGGGGCCGAACGGCGAGCGTCAAAGCACTCGGTTTCTCTCCAGTAGTAGGCCTTTATTGACTAAATTGTAACGTGACGACCTGTGACTTTGGCAGGACTTTTTAGCGCCTACTTTTGAGCTAGTGGGCTAAGATTTGAAATAAATGATCGTTGGGAATCCAGCTTTCAGGGGAGTCCTCCCCCGGGTCTCTGGACGGCTGTGGGGCCGAGCGGCGAGCGTTAAAGCACTCAGTTTCGCTCGAGTACCATGACGACCGATTTGACTTCGGCACGACTTTAGGTCGCTTAATTTCAGCCTAGCGGGCTAGGAATTCACACAGACAATCCTTGGGAATCCAGCTTTCAGGGGAGGCCTCTTCCATGCCTCTCAGAGGTCGTGGGACCGAACGGCGAGCGTCAAAGCACTCGGTTTCGCTCCAGTAGTAGGCCTTTATTGACTAAATTGTAACATGACGACCTATGTGATTTTGGCAGGACTTTTTAGCGCCTACTTTTCAGTTACTGGGCGAAGATTTGAAACAAACGATCGGTGGGAATCCAGCTTTCAGGGGAGGCCTCTTCCAAGCCTCTCGGAGGTCGTGGGGCCGAACGGCGAGCGTCATAGCACTCGGTTTCTCTCCAGTAGTAGGCCTTTATTGACTAAATTGTAACATGACGACCTATGTGACTTTGGCAAGACTTTTTAGCGCCTACTTTTGAGCTAGTGGGCTAAGATTTGAAACAAACGATCGGTGGGAATCCAGCTTTCAGGGGAGGCCTCCCCCGAGTCTCTGTACGGCTGTGGGGCCGAGCGGCGAGCGTTAAAGCACTCAGTTTCGGTCCAGTAGGAGGCCTTTATTGACTAAATTGTAACATGACGACCTATGTGATTTTGGCAGGACTTTTTAGCGCCTACTTTTCATCTACAGGGCTAAGATTTGAAAGAAACGATCGGTGGGAATCCAGCTTTCAGGGGAGGCCTCTTCCAAGCCTCTCGGAGGTTGTGGGGCCGAACGGCGAGCGTCAAAGCACTCAGTTTCGCTCCAGTAGTAGGCCTTTATTGACTAAATTGTAACATGACAACCTATGTGACTTTGGCAGGACCTTTTAGCGCTTACTTTTGACCTAGAGCGCTAAGATTTGAAACAAACGATCGGTGGGAATCCAGCTTTCAGGGGAGGCCTCCCCCGAGTCTCTGGACAGCTGTGGGGCCGAACGGCGAGCGGCAAAGCACTCGGTTTCTCTCCAGTAGTAGTTCTTTATTGACTAAATTGTAACGTGACGACCTGTGATTTTGGCAGGACTTTTTAGCGCCTACTTTTGAGCTAGTGGGGTAAGATTTGAAACAAATGATCGGTGGGAATCCAGCTTTCAGGGGAGGCCTCCCCCGAGTCTCTGGACGGCTGTGGGGCCGAGCGGCGAGCGTTAAAGCACTCAGTTTTTCTCGAGTACCATGACGACCGATTTGACTTCGGCACGACTTTAGGTCGCTTAATTTCAGCCTAGCGGGCTAGGAATTCACACAGACAATCCTTGGGAATCCAGCTTTCAGTGTAGGCCACTTCCTTGCCTCTCAGAGGTCGTGGGGCCGAACGGCGAGCGTCAAAGCACTCGGTTTCGCTCCAGTAGGAGGCCTTTATTGACTAAATTGTAACATGACGACCTATGTGACTTTGGCAAGACGTTTTAGCGCCTACTTTTCATCTACTGGGCTAAGATTTGAAAGAAACGATCGGTGGGAATCCAGCTTTCAGGGGAGGCCTCTTCCAAGCCTCTCGGAGGTTGTGGGGCCGAACGGCGAGCGTCAAAGCACTCAGTTTCGCTCCAGTGGTAGGCCTTTATTGACTAAATTGTAACATGACAACCTATGTGACTTTGGCAGGACTTTTTAGCGCTTACTTTTGACCTAGTGCGCCAAGATTTGTAACAAACGATCGGTGGGAATCCAGCTTTCAGGGGAGGCCTCTTCCAAGCCTCACACAGGTTGTGGGGCCGAACGGCGTTGCTTAAAGCACTCAATTTGGGTCCAGTAGTAGGCCTTTATTGACTAAATTGTAAAATGACAACCTATGTGACTTTGGCAGGACTTTTTAGCGCTTACTTTTGACCTAGTGCGCTAAGATTTGAAACAAACAATCGGTGGGAATCCAGCTTTCGGGGGAGTCCTGCCCCGAGTCTCTGGACGGCTGTGGGGCCGAGCGGCGAGCGTTAAAGCACTCAGTTTCGCTCGAGTACCATGACGACCGATTTGACTTCGGCACGACTTTAGGTCGCTTAATTTCAGCCTAGTGGGATAGGAATTCACACAGACATTCCTTGGGAATCCAGCTTTCAGGGGAAGCCTCTTCCAAGCCTCTCAGAGGTCTTGGGGCCGAACGGCGAGCGTCAAAGCACTCGGTATCGCTCCAGTAGGAGTCCTTTATTGACTAAATTGTAACATGACGACCTATGTGATTTTGGCAGGACTTTTTAGCGCTTACTTTTGACCTAGTGCGCTAAGATTTGAAACAAACGATCGGTGGGAATCCAGCTTTCGGGGGAGTCCTCCCCCGAGTCTCTGTACGGCTGTGGGGCCGAGCGGTGAGCATTAAAGCACTCAGTTTCGGTCCAGTAGGAGGCCTTTATTGACTAAATTGTAACATGACGACCTATGTGATTTTGTTAGGACTTTTTAGCGCCTACTTTTCAGCTACTGGGCTAAGATTTGAAACAAACGATCGGTGGGAATCCAGCTTTCAGGGGAGTCCTCCCCCGAGTCTCTGGACTTCTTTGGGGCCGAGCAGCGAGCGTTAAAGCACTCAGTTTCGCTCGAGTACCATGACGACCGATTTGACTTCGGCACGACTTTAGGTCGCCTAATTTCTGCCTAGCGGGCTAGGAATTTACACAGACAAGCCTTGGGAATCCAGCTTTCAAGGGAGGCCTCTTCCAAGCCTCTCGGAGCTCGTGAGGCCGAACGGCGAGCGTCAAAGCACTCGGTTTCGCTCCAGTAGTAGGCCTTTATTGACTAAATTGTAACATGACGACCTATGTGATTTTGGCAGGACTTTTTAGCGCCTACTTTTCAGTTACTGGGCGAAGATTTGAAACAAACGATCGGTGGGAATCCAGCTTTCAGGGGAGGCCTCTTCCAAGCCTCTCGGAGGTCGTGGGGCCGAACGGCGAGTGTCAAAGCACTCGTTTTCGCTCCAGTAGTAGGCCTTTATTGACTAAATTGTAACATGACGACCTATGTGTTTTTGGCAGGACTTTTTAGCGCTTACTTTTGAGCTAGTGGGCTAAGATTTGAAACAAACGATCGGTGGGAATCCAGCTTTCAGGGGAGTCCTCCCCCGAGTCTCTGGACAGCTTTGGGGCCGAGCGGTGAGCGTTAAAGCACTCAGTTTCGCTCGAGTACCATGACGACCGATTTGACTTCGGCACGACTTTAGGTCGCCTAATTTCTGCCTAGCGGGCTAGGAATTTACAGACAAGCCTTGGGAATCCAGCTTTCAAGGGAGGCCTTTTCCAAGCCTCTCGGAGCTCGTGAGGCCGAACGGCGAGCGTCAAAGCACTTTGTTTCGCTCCAGAAATAGGCTTTTATTGACTAAATTGTAACATGACGACCTATTTGACTTTGGCAGGACTTTTTAGCGCTTACTTTTGAGCTACTGGGCGAAGATTTGAAACATACGATCGGTGGGAATCCAGCTTTCAGGGGAGGCCTCTTCCAAGCCTCTCGGAGGTCGTGGGGCCGAACGGCGAGCGTCAAAGCACTCGTTTTTGCTCCAGTAGTAGGCCTTTATTGACTAAATTGTAACATGACGACCTATGTCACTTTGGCATGACTTTTTAGTGCCTACTTTTGAGCTAGTGAGCTAAGATTTGAAACAAACGATCGGTGGGAATCCAGCTTTCAGGGGATGCCTCCCCCGAGTCTCTGGACGGCTGTGGGGCAGAGTGGCGAGCGTTAAAGCACTCAGTTTCGCTCGAGTACCATGACGACCGATTTGACTTCGGCACGACTTTAGGTCGCCTAATTTCTGCCTAGCGGGCTAGGAATTTACACAGACAAGCCTTGGGAATCCAGCTTTCAGGGGAGGCCTCTTCTAAGCCTCACGGAGGTCGTGGGCCCGAACGGTGAGCGTCAAAGCACTCGGTTTCGCTCCAGTAATAGGCTTTTATTGACTAAATTGTAACATGACGACCGATGTGACTTGGGCAGGACGTTTTAGCGCTTACTTTAGAGCTAGTGGGCTACGATTTGAAAAAAAACGATCGGTGGGAATCCAGCTTTCAGGGGAGGCCTCTTCCAAGCCTCTTGGAGGTCGTGGGGCCGAACGGCGACCGTCAAAGCACTCGTTTTCGCTCCAGGAGTCGGCCTTTATTGACTAAATTGTAACATGACGACCTATGTGATTTTGGCAGGACCTTTTAGCGCTTACTTTTGAGATGGTGGGCTAAGATTTGAAACACATTATCGGTGGGAATCCAGCTTTCAGGGGAGTCCTCCCCCGAGTCTCTGGACGGCTGTGGGGGCGAACGGCGAGCGTCAAAGCACTCGGTTTCTCTCCAGTAGTTGGCCTTTATTGACTAAATTGTAACATTACGACCTATGTGACTTTGGCAGGACTTTTTATCGCCTACTTTTCAGCTACTGGGCGAAGATTTGAAACAAATGATCGGTGGGAATCCAGCTTTCAGGGGAGGCCTCTTCCAAGCCTCTTGGAGGTCGTGGGGCCGAACGGCGAGCATCAAAGCACTCGTTTTCGCTCCAGGAGTCGGCCTTTATTGACTAAATTGTAACATGACGACCTATGTGATTTTGGCAGGACCTTTTAGCGCTTACTTTTGAGATAGTGGGCTAAGATTTGAAACACATTATCGGTGGGAATCCAGCTTTCAGGGGAGTCCTCCCCCGAGTCTCTGGACGGCTGTGGGGGCGAACGGCGAGCGTCAAAGCACTCGGTTTCTCTCCAGTAGTTGGCCTTTATTGACTAAATTGTAACATTACGACCTATGTGATTTTGGCAGGACTTTTTAGCCCCTACTTTTCAGCTACTGGGCGAAGATTTGAAACAAACGATCGGAGGGAATCCAGCTTTCATGGGAGTCCTTCCCGGAGTCTCTGGACGGCTTTGGGGCCGAGCGGCGAGCGTTAAAGCACTCAGTTTCGCTCGAGTACCATGACGACCGATTTGACTTCGGCACGACTTTAGGTCGCCTAATTTCTGCCTAGCGGGCTAGGAATTTACACAGACAAGCCTTGGGAATCCAGCTTTCAAGGGAGGCCTCTTCCAAGACTCTCGGAGCTTGTGAGGCCGAACGGCGAGCGTCAAAGCACTCGGTTTCGCTCCAGTAGTAGGCTTTTATTGACTAAATTGTAAAATGACGACCTATGTGACTTTGGCAGGACTTTTTAGCGCTTACTTTAGAGCTAGTGGGCTAAGATTTGAAACAAACGATCGGTGGGAATCCAGCTTTCAGGAGAGGCCTCCCCCGAGTCTCTGGACGGCTGTGGGGGCGAACGGCGAGCGTCAAAGCACTCGGTTTCTCTTCAGTAGTTGGCCTTTATTGACTAAATTGTAACATTACGACCTATGTGATTTTGGCAGGACTTTTTAGCGCCTACTTTTCAGTTACTGGGCGAAGATTTGAAACAAACGATCGGTGGGAATCCAGCTTTCAGGGGACGCCTCCCCCGAGTCTCTGGACGGCTCTGGGGCAGAGTGGCGAGCGTTAAAGCACTCAGTTTCGCTCGAGTACCATGACGACCGATTTGACTTCGGCACGACTTTAGGTCGCTTAATTTCAGCCTAGCGGGCTAGGAAATCACACAGAACGGCGAGCGTCAAAGCACTCGGTTTCTCTCCAGTAGTTGGCCTTTATTGACTAAATTGTAACATGACGACCTATGTGATTTTGGCAGGACTTTTTCGCGCCTACTTTTCAGCTTCTGGGCGAAGATTTGAAACAAACGATCGGTGGGAATCCAGCTTTCAGGGGAGGCCTCTTCCAAGCCTCTCGGAGGTCGTGGGGCCGAACGGCGAGCGTCAAAGCACTCGTTTTCGCTCCAGTAGTAGGCCTTTATTGACTAAATTGTAACATGAGGACCTCTGGGAATTTGGCGCGACTTTTAGGGTTCTTAATTTCGAACTCGTGGGGAGTGCATGTGATGACCTGCAAAGTGCACTTTATTCATCTTATAAAACCATTAAAGTAAGACAAGAACACACGGGATGTATCTTATCTTTTCATATTTCAGTCTGGTTGGCCTTCTATCAAAAATAATTGATAATAGAACATACTAAAATACTCAAATTTCTTGGTGTTTTAATCTCACAGCAAAAATACAATTTACTGGATTTAGTTTGTCGTTTTAATAGGTTTATATTATCTCATGTCCTCGACGGAGGAGCAGATGTTAGGTCACGTTTCCTTAAAGCTGACATGATCGTTTTTTGAAAGACGCTATTGTTCAAAAAAATGGACATTTAAGAGTTTACTTCTGAGTTCAGTTGAACTCTGTTGTTAACCAAAACAGGAGCACCTCCCGTCTACCACGTCAAGAGCCTCTCAGATGAATTAAGTCCACCAGTTGGGCAAATTAATGCCTCCCTCAAATTGACTCACATGACGGTGATTCAGCCTCCAGGAGAACTCTGTTGCGAACCGAAACAGCAGCATCTACCTTGCCGTGTAAACAGTCTCTTGGATTCATGAAATTGTTGACTTGGCTCACGCTTCCCTCCAATAGACACCCCACGACCACCGTAACACTATTTTTCAGATCGCAGATGTCGCAAACCAAAGCAGCAGCACCTATGGAAGAGTTTCTCAGATTAATTAATAGTGCAGAGTCTATCATCATCAGTCTTATTTTGCTTCAAACTCCACTTTTACTTGCCACACAAGGCAATACTCTTCCTCCCTCTCCCATCTGCAGTTGAGTAAATGATGACGTTTTAGCCCCTCCCCCTTACAAAAAAAAAAAAGGTGCACGTGAACTTTGTTGGAGTGCAAAAGTCAAGAGGAAATCTTCTCCGGTTTTGGGGGGCGGTCCTTGCAGGAAACTACTTCCCTCCTCCTCCTTGCACACTCCTCCACATCTGCCCCCTCCTTCCTCACTCTCGTCTTCCTCCTCTTCCTCGCGCGAGCAAATTGCAGAGTGCCGCTCAGCCTCGACCGCGCGGCTGCCGCTTGACGCCGGGGGTCCCTGCAGAGAAGCGCCCGCCCGCCTCCATGTGCGTGTCCGCTGCGTGCTGAGATCGCGGCGAGCTGCATTGTGCGGCTTGGTGGTGGAGCTCCGGAGACGGAGGAGTCGAAAGTGCGATTTTGAAGTGTTTGACAGCGCCGAGGGTTTCGTGTGGCGTTCAGGTACCCAATTAGTTGTTGTTTTGTGTTTTTTCGTTTGTTTTGTCATTTGTATGGATTCAACATTTTAAGCCAGAAATCATGAGTTTATAGTTGTTTGGTGGAATGATACGTTCAAGTAAGATTTGTAATATATGGAATTGATTTATATGGACCGTAATACTAGTTTTTCCCCATTTATCAAGTTTCTCAGCTTCTTAAAAGCTGCGTATGGAACTATTTCCGACAGAAATCATGCTGTATTTGCAGATTCTAAGGCATAAATCCTGACTTTATAGTTGTATCTTGGAATGATATGTTTAAGTAACCAATTAGATTCAAGATGCACCTGAATTAGGTGAAAAATAACTTTTTTTCGGGAAGATTTGTGGAATCTCACTGCATTATTTAGATGCATTAAAAGACTAGTTTTTCCCATTTATCAAGTTTCCCCATAAGAATTCAGCTTCTTAAAACTGTATATATAACAATTTTCTACAGAAAACATGCTCTATTTTCATATTTTAAGGCAGAAATTCCATGTATATTCCTTTATACTGAAAAAAATTGCATCTTTTGTGTCGTTTACTGCAGGAATCCTGCTGCGCTTTATACATTACTAGAGCATAGTTGTGTGCAGCAATCCCGAGTTTTAATAATGAAGCTACAGTTGAAAGTAACATTGCAATTGTATGATGCGTTCAAGTACCTCATTTGTGTTCAAGCTGAGCCTGGAGCAGGAGAAAAGACATATTCCAGTTGTTTACAACTTAAATCTTGTTGCGGTTTAACTTTTTAAGGCAGTGATTCTCAAATTTTTTCACAAAGTTGTACCTCAAAAAACAAACAAACACTTAACTCTCCAAGCTCCACCATAATCACCAACATTAAAACACGGAGGCATCCAAACATTTGATTTTTTTTTTCATTAGGCACAGTAACATGCAGAGTTTGAAAATTAACACTGTGCTTTAAAATAGAGGGAAAAAATGACTTAAGTAATTTCATTAAAATGTATTGCACGTACAAGTTAAATAAAAGTTTCACCTAAATTAATGTTTAAAAGCAAATATTTCTGAATGGTTAAAGGCAAAAATATTGTACCTAAAAGGGAAATACAACCGAACTATACTTATGTACTGTACTGGATGAAGAAAAAGAAAAGTTGAAGCCCATGTAACATTTATGCACAATGTGAACAATGAATTCAGTGATCTGTTTGGGTACCACTAGAGGGAGCCAGCATACCACAAGTGGTACTCATACCACACTATGAGAGTCAGTGTTTCAAGGCAGAGTTGTGTGCAGAAATGCTGCACTCACATTTTTTTTAAGGGTATAAATATGATGCGTTCAAGAACACAATTAGTTGTCTTGCATCTGAACTAAGAAATGATTTCTTTGACTCCAATCAAGTATTAACTAAGATTTTGCAATTTTTTTTTTGCACAATGTGCAATTAAAAGACATAACTCCCACATGCAGTGTATTCATTTGCATGTATTTACATGATACATTGTGACTCTGAACCTACATAAATGTATGACTGCCTCATGTTATTACAAATACACAAAAAATTGATAGATAGCTACTTTTGAATTCAGAAGTGACATAAAAGTTTGTTTGTTTTTCAAACTTTCGGCCTTTATTGACTAAATTGTAACATGACGACCTATGTGATTTTGGCAGGACTTTTTAGCGCCTACTTTACAGCTACTGGGCTAAGATTTAAAACAAACGATCGGTGGGAATCCAGCTTTCAGGGGAGGCCTCTTCCGAGCCTCTCGGAAGTCGTGGGGCCAAACGGCAAGCGTCAAAACACTCGGTTTCGCTCCAGTAGTTGGCCTTTATTGACTAAATTGTAACATGACGACCTATGTGACTTTGGCAGGACATTTTAGCGCCTAGTTTTGAGCTAGTGGCCTAAGATTTGAAACAAACGATCGGTGGGAATCCAGCTTTCAGGGGAGTCCTCCCCCGAGTCTCTGCACGGCTGTGGGGCCGAGCGGCGAGCGTTAAAGCACTCAGTTTCGGTCCAGTAGGAGGCCTTTATTGACTAAATTGTAACATGACGACCTATGTGATTTTGGCAGGACTTTTTAGCGCCTACTTTTCAGCTACTGGGCGAAGATTTGAAACAAACGATCGGTGGGAATCCATCTTTCAGGGGAGGCCTCTGCCAAGCCTCTCGGAGTTTCGTGGGCCCGAACGGCGAGCGTCAAAGCACTCGGTTTCGCTCCAGTAGGAGGCCTTTATTGACTAAATTGTAACATGACAACCTATGTGACTTTGGCAGGACATTTTAGCGCTTACTTTTGAGCTAGTGCGCTAAGATTTGAAACAAACGATCGGTGGGAATCCAGCTTTCAGGGGAGGCCTCCCCCGAGTCTCTGGACGGCTGTGGGGCCGAGCGGCGAGCGTTTAAGCACTCAGTTTCGGTCCAGTAGGAGGCCTTTATTGGCTAAATTGTAACATGACGACCTATGTGATTTTGGCAGGACTTTTTAGCGCCTACTTTTCAGCTACTGGGCTAAGATTTGAAACAAACGACCGGTGGGAATCCAGCTTTCAGGGGAGGCCTCTTCCAAGCCTCTCGGAGGTCGTGGGCCCGAACGGCGAGCGTCAAAGCACTCTGTTTTGCTCCAGTAGTAGGCCTTTATTGACTAAATTGTAACATGACATGACAACCTATGCTGTCACGTTTGTTTCAAATCTTAGCCCATATATTTTAGCGCTTACTTTTGAGCTAGTGCGCTAAGATTTGAAACAAACGATCGGTGGGAATCCAGCTTTCAGGGGAGGCCTCCCCCGAGTCTCTGGACAGCTGTGGGGCCGAACGGCGAGCGTCAAAGCACTCGGTTTCTCTCCAGTAGTTGGCCTTTATTGACTAAATTGTAACATGACGACCTATGTGACTTTGGAAGGGATTTTTTGCGCCTACTTTTCAGCTACTGGGCTAAGATTTGAAACAAACGATCGGTGGGAATCCAGCTTTCAGGGGAGGCCTCCCCCGAGTCTCTGGACAGCTGTGGGGCCGAACGGCGAGCGTCGAAGCACTCGGTTTCGCTCCAGTAGTAGGCCTTTATTGACTAAATTGTAACATGACAACCTATGTGACTTTGGCAGGGCTTTTTAGCGCTTACTTTTGAGCTAGTGGGCTACGATTTGAAACAAACGATCGGTGGGAATCCAGCTTTCAGGGGAGGCCTCCCCCGAGTCTCTGGACGGCTGTGGGGACAAACGGCGAGCGTCAAAGCACTCGGTTTCTCTCCAGTAGTAGGCCTTTATTGAGTAAATTGTAACCTGACGACCTATGTGATTTTGGCAGGACCTTTTAGCGCCTACTTTTCAGCTACTGGGCTAAGATTTGAAAAAAAGGATCGGTGGGAATACAGCTTTCGGGGGAGGCCTCCCCCGAGTCTCTGGACGGCTGTGGGGCCGAGCGGCGAGCGTTAAAGCTCTCAGTTTCGGTCAAGTAATAGGCCTTTATTGACTAAATTGTGACATGACGACCTATGTGATTTTGGCAGGACTTTTTTGCGCCTACTTTTCAGCTACTGGGCTAAGATTTGAAACAAACGATCGGTGGGAATCCAGCTTTCAGGGGAGGCCTCCCCTGAATCTCTGGACGGCTGTGGGGCCGAGCGGCGAGCGTTAAAGCACTCAGTTTCGGTCCAGTAATAGGCCTTTATTTACTAAATTGTAACATGACGACCTATGTGATTTTGGCAGGACTTTTTAGCGCTTACTTTTGAGCTAGTGGGCTAAGATTTAAAACACATTATCGGTGTGAATCCAGCTTTCAGGGGAGTCCTCCCCCGAGTCTCTGGACGGCTGTGGGGCCGAGCGGCGAGCGTTAAAGCACTCAGTTTCGCTCGAGTACCATGACGACCGATTTGACTTCGGCACGACTTTAGGTCGCATAATTTTAGGCTAACGGGCTAGGAATTCACACAGACAATCCTTGGGAATCCAGCTTTCAGGGGAGGCCTCCCGCGAGTCTCTGGAAGCTCTGGGGTCGAACGGCGAGCGTCAAAGCACTCGGTTTCTCTCCAGTAGTAGGCCTTTATTGACTAAATTGTAACATGACGACCTATGTGATTTTGGCAGGACTTTTTAGCGCTTACTTTTGAGCTAGTGGGCTATGATTTGAAACAAACAGTCGGTGGGAATCCAGCTTTCAGGGGAGGCCTCTTCCGAGCCTCTCGGAGGTCGTGGGGTCGAGCGGCGAGCGTTAAAGCACTCAGTTTCGCTCGAGTACCATGACGACCGATTTGACTTCGGCACGACTTTAGGTCGCCTAATTTCTGCCTAGCGGGCTAGGAATTTACACAGACAAGCCTTGGGAATCCAGCTTTCAGGGGAGGCCACTTCCAAGCCTCTCAGAGGTTGTGGGGCCTAACGGCGAGCGTCAAAGCACTCGTTTTCGCTCTAGTAGTAGGCCTTTATTGACTAAATTGTAACATGAAGACCTATGTGATTTTGGCAGGACTTTTTAGCGCCTACTTTTGAGCTAGTGGGCTAAGATTTGAAACAAACAGTCGGTGGGAATCCAGCTTTCAGGGGAGGCCTCCCCCGAGTCTCTGGATGGCTGTAGGGCAGAGTGGCGAGCTTTAAAGCACTCAGTTTCGGTCCAGTAGTAGGCCTTTATTGACTAAATTGTAACATGACGACCTATGTGATTTTGGCAGGACTTTTTAGCGCTTACTTTTGTGCAAGTGGGCTAAGATTTGAAACACATTATCGGTGGGAATCCAGCTTTCAGGGAAGTCCTCCCCCGAGTCTCTGGACGGCTGTGGGGCCGAGCGGCGAGCGTTAAAGCACTCAGTTTCGCTCGAGTACCATGACGACCTATTTGACTTCGGCACGTCTTTAGGTCGCTTAATTTCAGCCTAACGGGCTAGGAATTCACACAGACAATCCTTGGGAATCCAGCTTTCAGGGGAGGCCTCCCGCGAGTCTCTGGACAGCTGTGGGGTCAAACGGCGAGCGTCAAAGCACTCGGTTTCTCTCCAGTAGTAGGCCTTTATTGACTAAATTGTAACATGACGACCTATGTGATTTTGGCAGGACTTTTTAGCGCTTACTTTTGAGCTAGTGGGCTAAGATTTGAAACAAACAGTCGGTGGGAATCCAGCTTTCAGGGGAGGCCTCTTCCGAGCCTCTCGTAGATCGTGGGGTCGAGCGGCGAGCGTTAAAGCACTCAATTTCGCTCGAGTACCATGACGACCGATTTGACTTCGGCACGACTTTAGGTCGCCTAATTTCTGCCTAGCGGGCTAGGAATTTACACAGACAAGCGTTGGGAATCCAGCTTTCAGGAGAGGCCACTTCCAAGCCTCTCAGAGGTTGTGGGGCCTAACGGCGAGCGTCAAAGCACTCGTTTTCGCTCCAGTAGTAGGCCTTTATTGACTAAATTGTAACATGACGACCTATGTGATTTTGGCATGACCTTTTAGCGCCTACCTTTGAGCTAGTGGGCTAAGATTTGAGACAAACGATCGGTGGGAATCCAGCTTTTAGGGGAGGCCTCTTCCAAGCCTCTCGGAGGTCGTGGGCCCGAACGGTGAGCGTCAAAGCACTCGGTTTCGCTCGAGTACCATGACGACCGATTTGACTTCGGCACGACTTTAGGTCGCTTAATTTCAGCCTAGCGGGCTAGGAATTCACACAGACAATCCTTGGGAATCCAGCTTTCAGGGGAGGCCACTTCCAAGCCTCTCAGAGGTTGTGGGGCCTAACGGCGAGCGTCAAAGCACTCGGTTTCGCTCCAGTAGTAGACCTTTATTGACTAAATTGTAACATGACAACCGATTTGACTTTGGCAGGACTTTTTTGCGCCTACGTTTTAGCTACTGGGCTAAGATTTGAAACAAACGATCGGTGGGAATCCAGCTTTCAGGGGAGGCCTCTTCCGAGCCCCTCGGAGGTCATGGGGTCGAGCGGCGAGCGTTAAAGCACTCAGTTTCGCTCGTGTACCATGACGACCGATTTGACTTCGGCACGACTTTAGGTCGCCTAATTTCTGCCTAGCGGGCTAGGAATTTACACAGACAAGCCTTGGGAATCCAGCTTTCAGGGGAGGCCACTTCCAAGCCTCTCAGAGGTTGTGGGGCCTAACGCCGAGCGTCAAAGCACTCGTTTTCGCTCCAGTAGTAGGCCTTTATTGACTAAATTGTACCATGACGACCTATGTGACTTTGGCATGACTTTTTAGCGGCTACTTTTGAGCTAGTGGGCTAAGATTTGAAGCAAACAGTCGGTCGGAATCCAGCTTTCAGGGGACGCCTCCCCCGAGTCTCTGGACGGCTGTGGGGCAGAGAGGCGAGCGTTAAAGCACTCAGTTTCGGTCCAGTAGTAGGCCTTTATTGACTAAATTGTAACATGACGACCTATGTGATTTTGGCAGGACTTTTTAGCGCTTACTCTTGAGCTAGTGGGCTAAGATATGAAACACATTATCGGTGGGAATCCAGCTTTCAGGGGAGTCCTCCCCCGAGTCTCTGGACGGCTGTGGGGCCGAGCGGCGGGCGTTAAAGCACTCAGTTTCGCTCGAGTACCATGACGACCGATTTGACTTCGGCACGACTTTAGGTCGCTTAATTTCGGCCTAACGGGCTAGGAATTCACACAGACAATCCTTGGGAATCCAGCTTTCAGGGAAGGCCTCCCGCGAGTCTCTGGACAGCTGTGGGGTCGAACGGCGAGCGTCAAAGCACTCGGTTTCTCTCCAGTAGTAGGCCTTTATTGACTAAATTGTAACATGACGACCTATGTGATTTTGGCAGGACTTTTTAGCGCTTACTTTTGAGCTAGTGGGCTATGATTTGAAACAAACAGTCGGTGGGAATCCAGCTTTCAGGGGAGGCCTCTTCCGAGCCTCTCGGAGGTCGTGGGGTTGAGCGGCGAGCGTTAAAGCACTCATTTTCGCTCGAGTACCATGACGACCGATTTGACTTCGGCACGACTTTAGGTCGCCTATTTTCTGCCTAGCGGGCTAGGAATTTACACAGACAAGCCTTGGGAATCCAGCTTTCAGGGGAGGCCACTTCCAAGTCTCTCAGAGGTCGTGGGGCCAAACGGCGAGCGTTAAAGCACTCGTTTTCGCTCCAGTAGTAGGCCTTTATTGACTAAATTGTAACATGACGACCTATGTGACTTTGGCATGACTTTTTAGCGCCTACTTTTGAGCTAGTGGGCTAAGATTTGAAACAAACAGTCGGTGGGAATCCAGCTTTCAGGGGACGCCTCCCCCGAGTCTCTGGACGGTTGTGGGGCAGAGTGGCGAGCGTTAAAGCACTCAGTTTCGGTCCAGTAGTAGGCCTTTATTGACTAAATTGTAACATGACGACCTATGTGATTTTGGCAGGACTTTTTAGCGCTTACTTTTGTGCAAGTGGGCTAAGATTTGAAACACATTATCGGTGGGAATCCAGCTTTCAGGGAAGTCCTCCCCCGAGTCTCTGGACGGCTGTGGGGCCGAGCGGCGAGCGTTAAAGCACTCAGTTTCGCTCGAGTACCATGACGACCTATTTGACTTCGGCACGTCTTTAGGTCGCTTAATTTCAGCCTAACGGGCTAGGAATTCACACAGACAATCCTTGGGAATCCAGCTTTCAGGGGAGGCCTCCCGCGAGTCTCTGGACAGCTGTGGGGTCGAACGGCGAGCGTCAAAGCACTCGGTTTCTCTCCAGTAGTAGGCCTTTATTGACTAAATTGTAACATGACGACCTATGTGATTTTGGCAGGACTTTTTAGCGCTTACTTTTGAGCTAGTGGGCTAAGATTTGAAACAAACAGTCGGTGGGAATCCAGCTTTCAGGGGAGGCCTCTTCCGAGCCTCTCGGAGATCGTGGGGTCGAGCGGCGAGCGTTAAAGCACTCAATTTCGCTCGAGTACCATGACGACCGATTTGACTTCGGCACGACTTTAGGTCGCCTAATTTCTGCCTAGCGGGCTAGGAATTTACACAGACAAGCGTTGGGAATCCAGCTTTCAGGAGAGGCCACTTCCAAGCCTCTCAGAGGTTGTGGGGCCTAACGGCGAGCGTCAAAGCACTCGTTTTCGCTCCAGTAGTAGGCCTTTATTGACTAAATTGTAACATGACGACCTATGTGACTTTGGCATGACCTTTTAGCGCCTACCTTTGAGCTAGTGGGCTAAGATTTGAGACAAACGATCGGTGGGAATCCAGCTTTTAGGGGAGGCCTCTTCCAAGCCTCTCGGAGGTCGTGGGCCCGAACGGTGAGCGTCAAAGCACTCGGTTTCGCTCGAGTACCATGATGACCGATTTGACTTCGGCACGACTTTAGGTCGCTTAATTTCAGCCTAGCGGGCTAGGAATTCACACAGACAATCCTTGGGAATCCAGCTTTCAGGGGAGGCCACTTCCAAGCCTCTCAGAGGTTGTGGGGCCTAACGGCGAGCGTCAAAGCACTCGGTTTCGCTCCAGTAGTAGACCTTTATTGACTAAATTGTAACATGACAACCGATTTGACTTTGGCAGGACTTTTTTGCGCCTACGTTTTAGCTACTGGGCTAAGATTTGAAACAAACGATCGGTGGGAATCCAGCTTTCAGGGGAGGCCTCTTCCGAGCCCCTCGGAGGTCATGGGGTCGAGCGGCGAGCGTTAAAGCACTCAGTTTCGCTCGAGTACCATGACGACCGATTTGACTTCGGCACGACTTTAGGTCGCCTAATTTCTGCCTAGCGGGCTAGGAATTTACACAGACAAGCCTTGGGAATCCAGCTTTCAGGGGAGGCCACTTCCAAGCCTCTCAGAGGTTGTGGGGCCTAACGCCGAGCGTCAAAGCACTCGTTTTCGCTCCAGTAGTAGGCCTTTATTGACTAAATTGTACCATGACGACCTATGTGACTTTGGCATGACTTTTTAGCGGCTACTTTTGAGCTAGTGGGCTAAGATTTGAAGCAAACAGTCGGTCGGAATCCAGCTTTCAGGGGACGCCTCCCCCGAGTCTCTGGACGGCTGTGGGGCAGAGAGGCGAGCGTTAAAGCACTCAGTTTCGGTCCAGTAGTAGGCCTTTATTGACTAAATTGTAACATGACGACCTATGTGATTTTGGCAGGACTTTTTAGCGCTTACTCTTGAGCTAGTGGGCTAAGATATGAAACACATTATCGGTGGGAATCCAGCTTTCAGGGGAGTCCTCCCCCGAGTCTCTGGACGGCTGTGGGGTCGAGCGGCGAGCGTTAAAGCACTCAGTTTCGCTCGAGTACCATGACGACCGATTTGACTTCGGCACGACTTTAGGTCGCCTAATTTCTGCCTAGCGGGCTAGGAATTTACACAGACAAGCGTTGGGAATCCAGCTTTCAGGAGAGGCTAACTTCCAAGCCTCTCAGAGGTTGTGGGGCCTAACGGCGAGCGTCAAAGCACTCGTTTTCGCTCCCGTAGTAGGCCTTTATTGACTAAATTGTAACATGACGACCTATGTGACTTTGGCATGACTTTTTAGCGCCTACTTTTGAGCTAGTGGGCTAAGATTTGAAACAAACAGTCGGTGGGAATCCAGCTTCAGGGGATGCCTCCCCCGAGTCTCTGGACGGCTGTGGGGCAGAGTGGCAAGCGTTAAAGCACTCAGTTTCGGTCCAGTAGTAGGCCTTTATTGACTAAATTGTAACATGACGACCTATGTGATTTTGGCAGGACTTTTTAGCGCTTACTTTTGAGCTAGTGGGCTAAGATTTGAAACACATTATCGGTGGGAATCCAGCTTTCAGGGAAGTCCTCCCCCGAGTCTCTGGACGGCTGTGGGGCAGAGTGGCAAGCGTTAAAGCACTCAGTTTCGGTCCAGTAGTAGGCCTTTATTGACTAAATTGTAACATGACGACCTATGTGATTTTGGCAGGACTTTTTAGCGCTTACTTTTGAGCTAGTGAGCTAAGATTTGAAACAAACGATCGGTGGGAATCCAGCTTTCAGGGGAGGCCTCCCGCGAGTCTCTGGACGGCTGTGGGGCAGAACGGCGAGCGTCAAGGCACTCGGATTCTCTCCAGTAGTTGGCCTTTATTGAGTAAATTGGAACATGACGACCTATGTGATTTTGGCAGGACTTTTTAGCGCCTACTTTTCAGCTACTGGGCTAAGATTTGAAACAAACGATCGGTGGGAATCCAGCTTTTAGGGGAGGCCTCTTCCAAGCCTCTCAGAGGTCGTGGGGCCGAACGGCGAGCGTTAAAGCACTCAGTTTCGGTCCAGTAGGAGGCCTTTGTTGACTAAATTGTAACATGACGACCTATGTGATTTTGGCAAGACTTTTTAGCGCTTACGTTTGAGCTAGTGGGCTAAGATTTAAAACAAACGATCAGTGGGAATCCAGCTTTAAGGGGAGTCCTCCCGCGAGTCTCTGGACAGCTGTGGGGTCGAACGGCGAGCGTCAAAGCACTCGGTTTCTCTCCAGTAGTAGGCCTTTATTGACTAAATTGTAACATGACGACCTATGTGATTTTGGCAGGACTTTTTAGCGCTTACTTTTGAGCTAGTGGGCTATGATTTGAAACAAACAGTCGGTGGGAATCCAGCTTTCAGGGGAGGCCTCTTCCGAGCCTCTCGGAGGTCGTGGGGTCGAGCGGCGAGCGTTAAAGCACTCATTTTCGCTCGAGTACCATGACGACCGATTTGACTTCGGCACGACTTTAGGTCGCCTATTTTCTGCCTAGCGGGCTAGGAATTTACACAGACAAGCCTTGGGAATCCAGCTTTCAGGGGAGGCCACTTCCAAGTCTCTCAGAGGTCGTGGGGCCAAACGGCGAGCGTTAAAGCACTCGTTTTCGCTCCAGTAGTAGGCCTTTATTGACTAAATTGTAACATGACGACCTATGTGACTTTGGCATGACTTTTTAGCGCCTACTTTTGAGCTAGTGGGCTAAGATTTGAAACAAACAGTCGGTGGGAATCCAGCTTTCAGGGGACGCCTCCCCCGAGTCTCTGGACGGTTGTGGGGCAGAGTGGCGAGCGTTAAAGCACTCAGTTTCGGTCCAGTAGTAGGCCTTTATTGACTAAATTGTAACATGACGACCTATGTGATTTTGGCAGGACTTTTTAGCGCTTACTTTTGTGCAAGTGGGCTAAGATTTGAAACACATTATCGGTGGGAATCCAGCTTTCAGGGAAGTCCTCCCCCGAGTCTCTGGACGGCTGTGGGGCCGAGCGGCGAGCGTTAAAGCACTCAGTTTCGCTCGAGTACCATGACGACCTATTTGACTTCGGCACGTCTTTAGGTCGCTTAATTTCAGCCTAACGGGCTAGGAATTCACACAGACAATCCTTGGGAATCCAGCTTTCAGGGGAGGCCTCCCGCGAGTCTCTGGACAGCTGTGGGGTCGAACGGCGAGCGTCAAAGCACTCGGTTTCTCTCCAGTAGTAGGCCTTTATTGACTAAATTGTAACATGACGACCTATGTGATTTTGGCAGGACTTTTTAGCGCTTACTTTTGAGCTAGTGGGCTAAGATTTGAAACAAACAGTCGGTGGGAATCCAGCTTTCAGGGGAGGCCTCTTCCGAGCCTCTCGGAGATCGTGGGGTCGAGCGGCGAGCGTTAAAGCACTCAATTTCGCTCGAGTACCATGACGACCGATTTGACTTCGGCACGACTTTAGGTCGCCTAATTTCTGCCTAGCGGGCTAGGAATTTACACAGACAAGCGTTGGGAATCCAGCTTTCAGGAGAGGCCACTTCCAAGCCTCTCAGAGGTTGTGGGGCCTAACGGCGAGCGTCAAAGCACTCGTTTTCGCTCCAGTAGTAGGCCTTTATTGACTAAATTGTAACATGACGACCTATGTGACTTTGGCATGACCTTTTAGCGCCTACCTTTGAGCTAGTGGGCTAAGATTTGAGACAAACGATCGGTGGGAATCCAGCTTTTAGGGGAGGCCTCTTCCAAGCCTCTCGGAGGTCGTGGGCCCGAACGGTGAGCGTCAAAGCACTCGGTTTCGCTCGAGTACCATGATGACCGATTTGACTTCGGCACGACTTTAGGTCGCTTAATTTCAGCCTAGCGGGCTAGGAATTCACACAGACAATCCTTGGGAATCCAGCTTTCAGGGGAGGCCACTTCCAAGCCTCTCAGAGGTTGTGGGGCCTAACGGCGAGCGTCAAAGCACTCGGTTTCGCTCCAGTAGTAGACCTTTATTGACTAAATTGTAACATGACAACCGATTTGACTTTGGCAGGACTTTTTTGCGCCTACGTTTTAGCTACTGGGCTAAGATTTGAAACAAACGATCGGTGGGAATCCAGCTTTCAGGGGAGGCCTCTTCCGAGCCCCTCGGAGGTCATGGGGTCGAGCGGCGAGCGTTAAAGCACTCAGTTTCGCTCGAGTACCATGACGACCGATTTGACTTCGGCACGACTTTAGGTCGCCTAATTTCTGCCTAGCGGGCTAGGAATTTACACAGACAAGCCTTGGGAATCCAGCTTTCAGGGGAGGCCACTTCCAAGCCTCTCAGAGGTTGTGGGGCCTAACGCCGAGCGTCAAAGCACTCGTTTTCGCTCCAGTAGTAGGCCTTTATTGACTAAATTGTACCATGACGACCTATGTGACTTTGGCATGACTTTTTAGCGGCTACTTTTGAGCTAGTGGGCTAAGATTTCAGCAAACAGTCGGTCGGAATCCAGCTTTCAGGGGACGCCTCCCCCGAGTCTCTGGACGGCTGTGGGGCAGAGAGGCGAGCGTTAAAGCACTCAGTTTCGGTCCAGTAGTAGGCCTTTATTGACTAAATTGTAACATGACGACCTATGTGATTTTGGCAGGACTTTTTAGCGCTTACTCTTGAGCTAGTGGGCTAAGATATGAAACACATTATCGGTGGGAATCCAGCTTTCAGGGGAGTCCTCCCCCGAGTCTCTGGACGGCTGTGGGGTCGAGCGGCGAGCGTTAAAGCACTCAGTTTCGCTCGAGTACCATGACGACCGATTTGACTTCGGCACGACTTTAGGTCGCCTAATTTCTGCCTAGCGGGCTAGGAATTTACACAGACAAGCGTTGGGAATCCAGCTTTCAGGAGAGGCTAACTTCCAAGCCTCTCAGAGGTTGTGGGGCCTAACGGCGAGCGTCAAAGCACTCGTTTTCGCTCCCGTAGTAGGCCTTTATTGACTAAATTGTAACATGACGACCTATGTGACTTTGGCATGACTTTTTAGCGCCTACTTTTGAGCTAGTGGGCTAAGATTTGAAACAAACAGTCGGTGGGAATCCAGCTTCAGGGGATGCCTCCCCCGAGTCTCTGGACGGCTGTGGGGCAGAGTGGCAAGCGTTAAAGCACTCAGTTTCGGTCCAGTAGTAGGCCTTTATTGACTAAATTGTAACATGACGACCTATGTGATTTTGGCAGGACTTTTTAGCGCTTACTTTTGAGCTAGTGGGCTAAGATTTGAAACACATTATCGGTGGGAATCCAGCTTTCAGGGAAGTCCTCCCCCGAGTCTCTGGACGGCTGTGGGGCAGAGTGGCAAGCGTTAAAGCACTCAGTTTCGGTCCAGTAGTAGGCCTTTATTGACTAAATTGTAACATGACGACCTATGTGATTTTGGCAGGACTTTTTAGCGCTTACTTTTGAGCTAGTGAGCTAAGATTTGAAACAAACGATCGGTGGGAATCCAGCTTTCAGGGGAGGCCTCCCGCGAGTCTCTGGACGGCTGTGGGGCAGAACGGCGAGCGTCAAGGCACTCGGATTCTCTCCAGTAGTTGGCCTTTATTGAGTAAATTGGAACATGACGACCTATGTGATTTTGGCAGGACTTTTTAGCGCCTACTTTTCAGCTACTGGGCTAAGATTTGAAACAAACGATCGGTGGGAATCCAGCTTTTAGGGGAGGCCTCTTCCAAGCCTCTCAGAGGTCGTGGGGCCGAACGGCGAGCGTTAAAGCACTCAGTTTCGGTCCAGTAGGAGGCCTTTGTTGACTAAATTGTAACATGACGACCTATGTGATTTTGGCAAGACTTTTTAGCGCTTACGTTTGAGCTAGTGGGCTAAGATTTAAAACAAACGATCAGTGGGAATCCAGCTTTAAGGGGAGTCCTCCCCCGAGTCTCTGGACGGCTGTGTGTCCGAGCGGCGACCGTTAAAGCACTCAGTTTCGCTCGAGTACAATGACGACCAATTTGACTTCGGCACGACTTTAGGCCGCTTAATTTCAGCCTAGCGGGCTAGGAATTCACACAGACAAGCCTTGGGAATCCAGCTTTCAAGGGAGGCCTCTCCCAAGCCTCTCGGAGCTGGTGGGGCCGAACGGCGAGCGTCGAAGCACTCGGTTTCGCTCCAGTAGTAACCCTTTATTGACTAAATTGTAACATCACAACCTATGTGACTTTGGCAAGACTTTTCTGCGCCTACTTTTCAGCTACTGGGCTAAGATTTGAAACAAACGATCGGTGGGAATGCAGCTTTCAGGGGAGGCCTCTTCCAAGCCTCTCGGAGGTCGTGGGGCCGAACGGCGAGCGTCATAGCACTCGGTTTCTCTCTAGTAGTTGGTCTTTATTGACTAAATTGTAACATGACGACCTATGTGATTTTGGCAAGACTTTTTAGCGCCTACTTTTGAGCTAGTGGGCTAAGATTTTTTTAAAACAAACGATCGGTGGGAATCCAGCTTTCAGGGGAGGCCTACCCCGAGTCTCTGGACTGCTGTGGGGCCGAGCGGCGACCGTTAAAGCACTCAGTTTCGCTCTAGTACCATGACGACCGATATGACTTCGGCACGACTTTAGGTCGCTTAATTTCAGCCTAGTGGGCTAGGAATTCACACAGACAAGCCTTGGGAATCCAGCTTTCAAGGGAGGACTCTTCCAAGCCTCTCGGAGGTTGTGGGGCCGAACGGCGAGCGTCGAAGCACTCGGTTTCGCTCCAGTCGTAGGCCTTTAATTACTAAATTGTAACATGACGACCTATGTGACTTTGGCAAGACTTTTTTGCGCCTACTTTTCAGCTACTGGGCTAAGATTTGAAACAAACGATCGGTGGGAATCCAGCTTTTAGGGGAGGCCTCTTCCAAGTCTCTCAGAGGTTGTGGGGCCGAACGGCGAGCGTTAAAGCACTCAGTTTCGGTCCAGTAGGAGGCCTTTGTTGACTAAATTGTAACATGACGACCTATGTGATTTTGGCAGGACGTTTTAGCGCCTACTTTTGAGCTACTGAGCTAAGATTTGAAACAAACGATCGGTGGGAATCCAGCTTTCAGGGGAGGCCTCCCCCGAGTCTCTGGACGGCTATGGGGCCGAGCGGCGAGCGTTAAAGCACTCGGTTTCTCTCCAGTAGTAGGCCTTTATTGACTAAATTGTAACATGACGACCTATGTGATTTTGGCAGGACTTTTTAGCGCCTACTTTTCAGCTACTGGGCTAAGATTTGAAACAAACAATCGGTGGGAATCCAGCTTTCAGGGGAGGCCTCTTCCAAGCCTCTCTGAGGTCGTGGGCCCGAACGGCGAGCGTCAAAGCACTCGGTTTCGCTCCAGTAGTAGGCCTTTATTGACTAAATTGTAACATGACAACCTATGTGACTTTGGCAGGACTTTTTAGCGCTTACTTTTCACCGAGTGCGCTAAGATTTGAAACAAACGATGGGTGGGAATCCAGCTTTCAGGGGAGTCCTCCCCCGAGTCTTTGGACGGCTGTGTGGCCGAGCGGCGACCGTTAAAGCACTCAGTTTCGCTCGAGTACCATGACGACCGATTTGACTTCGGCACGACTTTAGGTCGCTTAATTTCAGTTTAGCGGGCTAGGAATTCACTCAGACAAGCCTTGGGAATCCAGCTTTCAAGGGAGGCCTCTTCCAAGCCTCTCGGAGCTTGTGGGGCCGAACGGCGAGCGTCGAAGCACTCGGTTTCGCTCCAGTCGTAGGCCTTTAATGACTAAATTGTAACATGACGACCTATGTGACTTTGGCAAGACGTTTTAGGGCTTACTTTTGAGCTAGTGGGCTAAGATTTGAAACAAACGATTGGTGGGAATCCAGCTTTCAGGGGAGGCCTCCCCCGAGTCTCTGGACAGCTGTGGGGCCGAACGGCGAGCGTCAAAGCACTCGTTTTCGCTCCAGTAGTAGGCCTTTATTGACTAAATTGTAACATGACGACCTATGTGACTTTGGCATGACTTTTTAGCGCCTACTTTTGAGCTAGTGGGCTAAGATTTGAAACAAATGATCGGTGGGAATCCAGCTTTCAGGGGACGCCTCCCCCGAGTCTCTGGACGGCTGTGGGGCAGAGTGGCGAGCGTTAAAGCACTCAGTTTCGGTCCAGTAGTAGGCCTTTATTGACTAAATTGTAACATGACGACCTATGTGATTTTGGCAGGACTTTTTAGCGCCTACTTTTCAGTTACTGGGCGAAGATTTGAAACAAACGATCGGTGGGAATCCAGCTTTCAGGGGAGGCCTCTTCCAAGCCTCTCGGAGGTCGTGGGGCCGAACGGCGAGCGTCATAGCACTCGGTTTCTCTCCAGTAGTAGGCCTTTATTGACTAAATTGTAACATGACGACCTATGTGACTTTGGCAAGACTTTTTAGCGCCTACGTTTGACCTAGTGGGCTAAGATATGTAACAAACGATCGGTGGGAATCCAGCTTTCAGGGGAGGCCTCCCCCGAGTCTCTGGACGGCTGTGGGGCCGAGCGGCGAGCGTCATAGCACTCTGTTTCTCTCCAGTAGTAGGCCTTTATTGACTAAATTGTAACATGACGACCTATGTGACTTTGGCAAGACTTTTTAGCGCCTACGTTTGACCTAGTGGGCTAAGATATGTAACAAACGATCGGTGGGAATCCAGCTTTCAGGGGAGGCCTCCCCCGAGTCTCTGGACGGCTGTGGGGCCGAGCGGCGACCGTTAAAGCACTCAGTTTCGCTCGAGTACCATGACGACCGATTTGACTTCGGCACGACATTAAGTCGCTTAATTTCAGCCTAGCGGGCTAGGAATTCACACAGACAATCCGTGGGAATCCAGCTTTCAGGGGATGCCACTTCCAAGCCTCTCAGAGGTCGTGGGGCCTAACGGCGAGCGTCAAAGCACTCGGTTTCGGTCCAGTAGGAGGCGTTTATTGACTAAATTGTAACATGACGACCTATGTGATTTTGGCAGGACTTTTTAGCGCCTACTTTTCAGCTACTGGGCGAAGATTTGAAACAAACGATCGGTGGGAATCCAGCTTTCAGGGGAGGCCTCTTCCAAGCCTCTCGGAGGTCGTGGGGCATAACGGCGAGCGTCAAAGCACTCGTTTTCGGTCCAGTAGTAGGCCTTTATTGACTAAATTGTACCATGACGACCTATGTGATTTTGGCAGGACATTTTAGCGCTTACTTTTGAGTTAGTGGGCTAAGATTTGAAACACATTATCGGTGGGAATACAGCTTTCAGGGGAGTCCTCCCCCGAGTCTCTGGACGGCTGTGGGGCCGAGCGGCGAGCATTAAAGCACTCAGTTTCGGTCCAGTAGGAGGCCTTTATTGACTAAATTGTAACATGACGATCTATGTGATTTTGGCAGGACTTTTTAGCGCTTACTTTTCAGCTACTGGGCTAAGATTTGAAAGAAACGATCGGTGGGAATCCAGCTTTCAGGGGAGGCCTCCCGCGAGTCTCTGGACGGCTGTGGGGCCGAACGGCGACCGTCAAAGCACTCGCTTTCTCTCCAGTAGTAGGCCTTTGTTGAGTATTTTGTAACATGACGACCTATGTGATTTTGGCAGGACATTTTAGCGCCTACTTTACAGCTACTGGGCTAAGATTTAAAACAAACGATCGGTCGGAATCCAGCTTTCAGGGGAGGCCTCTTCTAAGCCTCTCGGAGGTCATGGGGCCGAACGGCGAGCGTCAAAGCACTCGGTTTCGCTCCAGCAGTAGGCCTTTATTGACTAAATTGTAACATGACAACATATGTGACTTTGGCAGGACTTTTTAGCGCTTACTTTTGAGCTAGTTGGCTAAGATTTGAAACAAACGATCGGTGGGATTCCAGATTTCAGGGGAGGCCTCCCCCGAGTCTCTGGATTGCTGTGGGGCCGAACGGCGAGCGTCAAAGCACTCGGTTTCTCTCCAGTCGTAGGCCTTTAATGACTAAATTGTAACATGACGACCTATGTGATTTTTGCAGGACTTTTTAGCGCCTACTTTTCAGTTACTGGGCGAAGATTTGAAACAAACGATCGGTGGGAATCCAGCTTTCAGGGGAGGCCTCTTCCAAGCCTCTCGGAGGTCGTGGGGCCGAACGGCGAGCGTCATAGCACTCGGTTTCTCTCCAGTAGTAGGCCTTTATTGACTAAATTGTAACATGACGACCTATGTGACTTTGGCAAGACTTTTTAGCGCCTACGTTTGACCTAGTGGGCTAAGATATGAAACAAACGATCGGTGGGAATCCAGCTTTCAGGGGAGGCCTCCCCCGAGTCTCTGGACGGCTGTGGGGCAGAGCGGCGACCGTTAAAGCACTCAGTTTCGCTCGAGTACCATGACGACCGATTTGACTTCGGCACGACTTTAAGTCGCTTAATTTCAGCCTAGCGGGCTAGGAATTCACACAGACAATCCTTGGGAATCCAGCTTTCAGGGGATGCCACTTCCAAGCCTCTCAGAGGTCGTGGGGCCTAACGGCGAGCGTCAAAGCACTCGGTTTCGGTCCAGTAGGAGGCGTTTATTGACTAAATTGTAACATGACGACCTATGTGATTTTGGCAGGACTTTTTAGCGCCTACTTTTCAGCTACTGGGCGAAGATTTGAAACAAACGATCGGTGGGAATCCAGCTTTCAGGGGAGGCCTCTTCCAAGCCTCTCGGAGGTCGTGGGGCATAACGGCGAGCGTCAAAGCACTCGTTTTCGGTCCAGTAGTAGGCCTTTATTGACTAAATTGTACCATGACGACCTATGTGATTTTGGCAGGACATTTTAGCGCTTACTTTTGAGTTAGTGGGCTAAGATTTGAAACACATTATCGGTGGGAATACAGCTTTCAGGGGAGTCCTCCCCCGAGTCTCTGGACGGCTGTGGGGCCGAGCGGCGAGCATTAAAGCACTCAGTTTCGGTCCAGTAGGAGGCCTTTATTGACTAAATTGTAACATGACGATCTATGTGATTTTGGCAGGACTTTTTAGCGCTTACTTTTCAGCTACTGGGCTAAGATTTGAAAGAAACGATCGGTGGGAATCCAGCTTTCAGGGGAGGCCTCCCCCGAGTCTCTGGACGGCTGTGGGGCCGAACGGCGACCGTCAAAGCACTCGCTTTCTCTCCAGTAGTAGGCCTTTGTTGAGTATTTTGTAACATGACGACCTATGTGATTTTGGCAGGACATTTTAGCGCCTACTTTACAGCTACTGGGCTAAGATTTAAAACAAACGATCGGTGGGAATCCAGCTTTCAGGGGAGGCCTCTTCTAAGCCTCTCGGAGGTCATGGGGCCGAACGGCGAGCGTCAAAGCACTCGGTTTCGCTCCAGCAGTAGGCCTTTATTGACTAAATTGTAACATGACAACCTATGTGACTTTGGCAGGACTTTTTAGCGCTTACTTTTGAGCTAGTTGGCTAAGATTTGAAACAAACGATCGGTGGGATTCCAGATTTCAGGGGAGGCCTCCCCCGAGTCTCTGGATTGCTGTGGGGCCGAACGGCGAGCGTCAAAGCACTCGGTTTCTCTCCAGTCGTAGGCCTTTAATGACTAAATTGTAACATGACGACCTATGTGATTTTGGCAGGACTTTTTAGCGCCTACTTTTCAGCTACTGGGCTAAGATTTAAAACAAACGATCGGTGGGAATCCAGCTTTCAGGGGAGGCCTCCTCCAAGTCTCTCGGAGGTCGTGGGGCCGAACGGCGAGCGTCAAAGCACTCCGTTTCGCTCCAGTAGTAGGCCTTTATTGACCAAACTGTAACATGACGACCTATGTGATTTTGGCAGGACTTTTTAGCGCTTACGTTTGAGGTAGTGGGCTAAGATTTAAAACAAACGATCGGTGGGAATCCAGCTTTCAGGGGAGGCCTACCCCGAGTCTCTGGACGGCTGTGGGGCCGAGCGGCGAGCTTTAAAGCACTCAGTTTCGCTCGAGTACCATGACGACCGATTTGACTTCGGCACGACTTTAAGTCGCTTAATTTCAGCCTAGCGGGCTAGGAATTCACACAGACAATCCTTGGGAATCCAGCTTTCAGGGGATGCCACTTCCAAGCCTCTCAGAGGTCGTGGGGCCTAACGGCGAGCGTCAAAGCACTCGGTTTCGGTCCAGTAGGAGGCGTTTATTGACTAAATTGTAACATGACGACCTATGTGATTTTGGCAGGACTTTTTAGCGCCTACTTTTCAGCTACTGGGCGAAGATTTGAAACAAACGATCGGTGGGAATCCAGCTTTCAGGGGAGGCCTCTTCCAAGCCTCTCGGAGGTCGTGGGGCATAACGGCGAGCGTCAAAGCACTCGTTTTCGGTCCAGTAGTAGGCCTTTATTGACTAAATTGTACCATGACGACCTATGTGATTTTGGCAGGACATTTTAGCGCTTACTTTTGAGTTAGTGGGCTAAGATTTGAAACACATTATCGGTGGGAATACAGCTTTCAGGGGAGTCCTCCCCCGAGTCTCTGGACGGCTGTGGGGCCGAGCGGCGAGCATTAAAGCACTCAGTTTCGGTCCAGTAGGAGGCCTTTATTGACTAAATTGTAACATGACGATCTATGTGATTTTGGCAGGACTTTTTAGCGCTTACTTTTCAGCTACTGGGCTAAGATTTGAAAGAAACGATCGGTGGGAATCCAGCTTTCAGGGGAGGCCTCCCCCGAGTCTCTGGACGGCTGTGGGGCCGAACGGCGACCGTCAAAGCACTCGCTTTCTCTCCAGTAGTAGGCCTTTGTTGAGTATTTTGTAACATGACGACCTATGTGATTTTGGCAGGACATTTTAGCGCCTACTTTACAGCTACTGGGCTAAGATTTAAAACAAACGATCGGTGGGAATCCAGCTTTCAGGGGAGGCCTCTTCTAAGCCTCTCGGAGGTCATGGGGCCGAACGGCGAGCGTCAAAGCACTCGGTTTCGCTCCAGCAGTAGGCCTTTATTGACTAAATTGTAACATGACAACCTATGTGACTTTGGCAGGACTTTTTAGCGCTTACTTTTGAGCTAGTTGGCTAAGATTTGAAACAAACGATCGGTGGGATTCCAGATTTCAGGGGAGGCCTCCCCCGAGTCTCTGGATTGCTGTGGGGCCGAACGGCGAGCGTCAAAGCACTCGGTTTCTCTCCAGTCGTAGGCCTTTAATGACTAAATTGTAACATGACGACCTATGTGATTTTGGCAGGACTTTTTAGCGCCTACTTTTCAGCTACTGGGCTAAGATTTAAAACAAACGATCGGTGGGAATCCAGCTTTCAGGGGAGGCCTCCTCCAAGTCTCTCGGAGGTCGTGGGGCCGAAAGGCGAGCGTCAAAGCACTCCGTTTCGCTCCAGTAGTAGGACTTTATTGACCAAACTGTAACATGACGACCTATGTGATTTTGGCAGGACTTTTTAGCGCTTACGTTTGAGGTAGTGGGCTAAGATTTAAAACAAACGATCGGTGGGAATCCAGCTTTCAGGGGAGGCCTACCCCGAGTCTCTGGACGGCTGTGGGGCCGAGCGGCGAGCTTTAAAGCACTCAGTTTCGCTCGAGTACCATGACGACCTATTTTACTTCGGCACGACTTTAGGTCGCTTAATTTCAGCCTAGCGGGCTAGGAATTCACACAGACAATCCTTGGGATCCAGCTTTCAGGAGAGGCCACTTCCAAGCCTCTCAGAGGTCGTGGGGCCTAACGGCGAGCGTCAAAGCACTCGGTTTCGGTCCAGTAGGAGGCCTTTATTGACTAAATTGTAACATGATGACCTATGTGATTTTGGCAGGACTTTTTAGCGCCTACTTTTCAGCTACTGGGCTAAGATTTGATACAAACCATCGGTGGGAATCCAGCTTTCAGGGGAGGCTTCTTCCAAGCCTCTCGGAGGTTGTGGGGCCGAACGGCGAGCGTTAAAGCACTCAGTTTCGCTCCAGTAGTAGGCCTTTATTGACTAAATTGTACTATGTGATTTTGGCAGGACTTTTTAGCGCCTACTTTTCAGCTACTGGGCGAATATTTGAAACAAACGATCGGTGGGAATCCAGCTTTCAGGGGAGGCCTCTTCCAAGCCTCTCGGAGGTCGTGGGGCATAACGGCGAGCGTCAAAGCACTCGTTTTCGGTCCAGTAGTAGGTCTTTATTGACTAAATTGTAACATGACAACCTATGTGACTTTGGCAGGACTTTTTAGCGCTTACTTTTCACCGAGTGCGCTAAGATTTGAAACAAACGATGGGTGGGAATCCAGCTTTCAGGGGAGTCCTCCCCCGAGTCTCTGGACGGCTGTGTGGCCGAGCGGCGACGGTTAAAGCACTCAGTTTCGCTCGAGTACCATGACGACCAATTTGACTTCGGCACGACTTTAGGTCGCTTAATTTCAGCCTAGCGGGCTAGGAATTCACACAGACAAGCCTTGGGAATCCAGCCTTCAAGGGAGGCCTCTTCCAAGCCTCTCAAAGCTCGTGGGGCCGAACGGCGAGCGTCGAAGCAATCGGTTTCGCTCCAGTAGTAACCCTTTATTGACTAAATTGTAACATCACAACCTATGTGATTTTGGCAGGACTTTTTAGCGCCTACTTTTCAGCTACTGGGCTAAGATTTGAAACAAACGATCGGTGGGAATCCAGCTTTCAGGGGAGGCCTCCCCCGAGTCTCTGGACGGCTGTGGGGCCGAGCGGCGAGCGTAATAGCACTCAGTTTCGCTCGAGTACCATGACGACCGATTTGACTTCGGCAAACCTTTAGGTCGCTTAATTTCAGCCGAGCGGGCTAGGAATTAACACAGACAAGCCTTGGGAATCCAGCTTTCAAGGGAGACCTCTTCCAAGCCTCTCGGAGCTTGTGGGGCCGAACGGCGAGCGTCGAAGCACTCGGTTTCGCTTCAGTAGTAGGCCTTTATTGACTAAATTGTAACATGACAACCTATGTGACTTTGGCAGGACTTTTTAGCGCTTACTTTTGAGCTAGTGGGCTAAGATTTGAAACAAACGATCGGTGGGAATCCAGCTTTCAGGGGAGGCCTCCCCCGAGTCTCTGGACGTCTGTGGGGGCGAACGGCGAGCGTCAAAGCACTCTGTTTCTCTCCAGTAGTTGGCCTTTATTGAGTAAATTGTAACAACGACCTATGTGATTTTGGCAGGACTTTTTAGCGCCTACTTTTCAGCTACTGGGCTAAGATTTGAAATAAACGATCGGTGGGAATCCAGCTTTCAGGGGAGGCCTCTTTCAAGCCTCTCAGAGGTTGTGGGGCCGAGCGGCGAGCGTCAAAGCACTCAGTTTCGGTCCAGTGATAGGCCTTTATTGACTAAATTGTAACATGACGACCTATGTGATTTTGGGAGGACTTTTTAGCGCTTACGTTTGAGCTAGTGGGCTAAGATTTAAAACAAACGATCGGTGGGAATCCAGCTTTCAGGGGAGGCCTCCCCTGAGTCTCTGGACGGCTGTGGGGCTGAGCGGCGATCGTTAAAGCACTCAGTTTCGGTACAGTGATAGGCCTTTATTGACTAAATTGTAACATGACGACCTATGTGATTTTGGCAGGACTTTTTAGCGCTTACGTTTGAGCTAGTGGGCTAAGATTTAAAACAAACGATCGGTGGGAATCCAGCTTTCAGGGGAGGCCTCCCCCGAGTCTCTGGACGGCTGTGGGGCCGAGCGGCGAGCGTTAAAGCACTCAGTTTCGCTCGAGTACCATGACGACCGATTTGACTTCGGCACGGCTTTAGGTCGCTTAATTTCAGCCTAGCGGCCAAGGAATTCACACAGACAATCCTTGGGAATCCAGCTTTCAGGGGAGGCCACTTCCAAGCCTCTCAGAGGTCGTGGGGCCTATCGGCGAGCGTCAAAGCACTCTGTTTCGCTCCAGTAGTAGGCCTTTATTGACTAAATTGTAACATGACGACCTATGTGACTTTGGCAAGACTTTTTAGCGCTCACGTTTGAGCTAGTGGGCTAAGATTTGAAACAAACGATCGGTGGGAATACAGCTTTCAGGGGAGGCCTCCCCCGAGTCTCTGGACAGTTGTGGGGCCGAACGGCGAGCGTCAAAGCACTTGGTTTCTCTCCAGTAGTAGGCCTTTATTGACTAAATTGTAACATGACGACCTATGTGACTTTGGCAGGACTTTTTAGCGCCTACTTTTCAGCTACTGGGCTAGAATTTGAAACAAACGTTTGGTGGGAATCCAGCTTTCAGGAGAGCCCTCCCCCGAGTCTCTGGACGGCTGTGGGGCCGAGCGGCGAGCGTCAAAGCACTCAGTTTCGGTCCAGTAGGAGGCCTTTATTGACTAAATTGTAACATGACGATCCATGTGATTTTGGCAGGACTTTTTAGCGCCTACTTTTCAGCTACTGGTCTAAGATTTGAAAGAAACGATCGGTGGGAATCCAGCTTTCAGGGGAGGCCTCTTCCAAGCCTCTCGGAGGTCGTGGGCCCGAACGGCGAGCGTCAAAGCACTCGGTTTCGCTCCAGTAGTAGGCCTTTATTGACTAAATTGTACCATGACGACCTTTGTGATTTTGGCAGGACTTTTTAGCGCCTACTTTTCAGCTACTGGGCGAAGATTTGAAACAAACGATCGGTGGGAATCCAGCTTTCAGGGGAGGCCTCTTCCAAGCCTCTCGGAGGTCGTGGGGCATAACGGCGAGCGTCAAAGCACTCTTTTTCGGTCCAGTAGTAGGCCTTTATTGACTAAATTGTAACATGACAACCTATGTGACTTTGGCAGGACTTTTTAGCGCTTACTTTTCACCGAGTGCGCTAAGATTTGAAACAAACGATGGGTGGGAATCCAGCTTTCAGGGGAGTCCTCCCCCGAGTCTCTGGACGGCTGTGTGGCCGAGCGGCGACCGTTAAAGCACTCAGTTTCGCTCGAGTACCATGACGACCAATTTGACTTCGGCACGACTTTAGGTCGCTTAATTTCAGCCTAGCGGGCTAGGAATTCATACAGACAAGCCTTGGGAATCCAGCTTTAAAGGGAGGCCTCTTCCAAGCCTCTCGGAGCTCGTGGGGCCGAACGGCGAGCGTCGAAGCACTCGGTTTCGCTCCAGTAGTAACCCTTTATTGACTAAATTGTAACATCACAACCTATGTGACTTTGGCAGGACTTTTTAGCGCCTACTTTTCAGCTACTGGGCTAAGATTTGAAACAAACGATCGGTGGGAATGCAGCTTTCAGGGGAGGCCTCCCCCGAGTCTCTGGACGGCTGTGGGGCCGAACGGCGACCGTCAAAGCACTCGCTTTCTCTCCAGTAGTAGGCCTTTGTTGAGTAAATTGTAACATGACGACCTATGTGATTTTGGCAGGACTTTTTAGCGCCTACTTTACAGCTACTGGGCTAAGATTTAAAACAAACGATCGGTGGGAATCCAGCTTTCAGGGGAGGCCTCTTCCAAGCCTCTCGGAGGTCATGGGGCCGAACGGCGAGCGTCAAAGCACTCTGTTTCGCTCCAGCAGTAGGCCTTTATTGACTAAATTGTAACATGACAACCTATGTGACTTTGGCAGGACTTTTTAGCGCTTACTTTTGAGCTAGTTGGCTAAGATTTGAAACAAACGATCGGTGGGATTCCAGCTTTCAGGGGAGGCCTCCCCCGAGTCTCTGGACAGCTGTGGGGCCGAACGGCGAGCGTCAAAGCACTCGTTTTTGCTCCAGTAGTAGGCCTTTATTGACTAAATTGTAACATGACGACCTATGTGACTTTGGCATGACTTTTTAGCGCCCACTTTTGAGCTAGTGGGCTAAGATTTGAAACAAATGATCGGTGGGAATCCAGCTTTCAGGGGACGCCTCCCCCGAGTCTCTGGACGGCTGTGGGGCAGAGTGGCGAGCGTTAAAGCACTCAGTTTCGGTCCAGTAGTAGGCCTTTATTGACTAAATTGTAACATGACGACCTATGTGATTTTGGCAGGACTTTTTAGCGCCTACTTTTAAGTTACTGGGCGAAGATTTGAAACAAACGATCGGTGGGAATCCAGCTTTCAGGGGAGGCCTCTTCCAAGCCTCTCGGAGGTCGTGGGGCCGAACGGCGAGCGTCATAGCACTCGGTTTCTCTCCAGTAGTAGGCCTTTATTGACTAAATTGTAACATGACAACCTATGTGACTTTGGCAGGACTTTTTAGCGCTTACTTTTTACCTAGTGCGCTAAGATTTGAAACAAACGAACGGTGGGAATCCAGCTTTCAGGGGAGGCCTCCCCCGAGTCTCTGGACGGCTGTGGGGCCGAGCGGCGACCGTTAAAGCACTCAGTTTCGCTCGAGTACCATGACGACCGATTTGACTTCGGCACGACTTTAGGTCGCTTAATATCAGCCTAGCGGGCTAGGAATTCACACAGACAATCCTTGGGAATCCAGCTTTCAGGGGATGCCACTTCCAAGCCTCTCAGAGGTCGTGGGGCCTAACGGCGAGCGTCAAAGCACTCTGTTTCGGTCCAGTAGGAGGCGTTTATTGACTAAATTGTAACATGACGACCTATGTGATTTTGGCTGGACTTTTTAGCGCCTACTTTTCACCGAGTGCGCTAAGATTTGAAACAAACGATGGGTGGGAATCCAGCTTTCAGGGGAGTCCTCCCCCGAGTCTCTGGACGGCTGTGTGGCCAAGCGGCGACCGTTAAAGCACTCAGTTTCGCTCTAGTACCATGACGACCAATTTGACTTCGGCACGACTTTAGGTCGCTTAATTTCAGCCTAGCGGGCTAGGAATTCACACAGACAAGCCTTGGGAATCCAGCTTTCAAGGGAGGCCTCTTCCAAGCCTCTCGGAGCTCGTGGGGCCTAACGGCGAGCGTCAAAGCACTCGGTTTCGGTCCAGTAGTAACCCTTTATTGACTAAATTGTAACATCACAACCTATGTGACTTTGGCAGGACTTTTTAGCGCCTACGTTTCAGCTACTGGGCTAAGATTTGAAACAAACGATCGGTGGGAATGCAGCTTTCAGGGGAGGCCTCCCCCGAGTCTCTGGACGGCTGTGGGGCCGAACGGCGACCGTCAAAGCACTCGCTTTCTCTCCAGTAGTAGGCCTTTGTTGAGTAAATTGTAACATGACGACCTATGTGATTTTGGCAGGACTTTTTAGCGCCTACTTTACAACTACTGGGCTGAGATTTAAAACAAACGATCGGTGGGAATCCAGCTTTCAGGGGAGGCCTCTTCCAAGCCTCTCGGAGGTCATGGGGCCGAACGGCGAGCGTCAAAGCACTCTGTTTCGCTCCAGCAGTAGGCCTTTATTGACTAAATTGTAACATGACAACCTCTGTGACTTTGGCAGGACTTTTTAGCGCTTACTTTTGAGCTAGTTGGCTAAGATTTGAAACAAACGATCGGTGGGATTCCAGCTTTCAGGGGAGGCCTCCCCCGAGTCTCTGGACAGCTGTGGGGCCGAACGGCGAGCGTCAAAGCACTCGTTTTTGCTCCAGTAGTAGGCCTTTATTGACTAAATTGTACCATGACGACCTATGTGATTTTGGCAGGCCTTTTTAGCGCCTACTTTTCAGCGACTGGGCGAAGATTTGAAACAAACGATCGGTGAGAATCCAGCTTTCAGGGGAGGCCTCTTCCAAGCCTCTCGGAGGTCGTGGGGCATAACGGCGAGCGTCAAAGCACTCGTTTTCGGTCCAGTAGTAGGCCTTTATTGACGAAATTGTAACATGACAACCTATGTGACTTTGGCAGGACTTTTTAGCGCTTACTTTTCACCGAGTGCGCTAAGATTTGAAACAAACGATGGGTGGGAATCCAGCTTTCAGGGGAGTCCTCCCCCGAGTCTCTGGACGGCTGTGTGGCCGAGCGGCGACCGTTAAAGCACTCAGTTTCGCTCGAGTACCATGACGACCAATTTGACTTCGGCACGACTTTAGGTCGCTTAATTTCAGCCTAGCGGGCTAGGAATTCACACAGACAAGCCTTGGGAATCCAGCCTTCAAGGGAGGCCTCTTCCAAGCCTCTCAAAGCTCGTGGGGCCGAACGGCGAGCGTCGAAGCACGCGGTTTCGCTCCAGTAGTAACCCTATATTGACTAAATTGTAACATCACAACCTACGTGATTTTGGCAGGACTTTTTAGCGCCTACTTTTCAGCTACTGGGCTAAGATTTGAAACAAACGATCGGTGGGAATCCAGCTTTCAGGGGAGGCCTCCCCCGAGTCTCTGGACGGCTGTGGGGCCGAGCGGCGAGCGTAATAGCACTCAGTTTCGCTCGAGTACCATGACGACCGATTTGACTTCGGCACAACTTTAGGTCGCTTAATTTCAGCCGAGCGGGCTAGGAATTAACACAGACAAGCCTTGGGAATCCAGCTTTCAAGGGAGGCCTCTTCCAAGCCTCTCGGAGCTTGTGGGGCCGAACGGCGAGCGTCGAAGCACTCGGTTTCGCTTCAGTAGTAGGCCTTTATTGACTAAATTGTAACATGACAACCTATGTGACTTTGGCAGGACATTTTAGCGCTTACTTTTGAGCTAGTGGGCTAAGATTTGAAACAAACGATCGGTGGGAATCCAGCTTTCAGGTTAGTCCTCCCCCGAGTCTCTGGACGGCTGTGTGGCCGAGCGGCGACCGTTAAAGCACTCAGTTTCGCTCGAGTACCATGACGACCAATTTGACTTCGGCACGACTTTAGGTCGCTTACGTTCAGCCTAGCGGGCTAGGAATTCACACAGACAAGCCTTGGGAATCCAGCTTTCAAGGGAGGCCTCTTCCAAGCCTCTCGGAGCTCGTGGGGCCGAACGGCGAGCGTCGAAGCACTCTGTTTCGCTCCAGTAGTAACCCTTTATTGACTAAATTGTAACATCACAACCTATGTGACTTTGGCAGGACTTTTTTGCGCCTACTTTTCAGCTACTGGGCTAAGATATGAAACAAACGATCGGTGGGAATGCAGCTTTCAGGGGAGGCCTCTTCCAAGCCTCTCGGAGGTCATGGGGCCGAACGGCGACCGTCAAAGCACTCGGTTTCGCTCCAGCAGTAGGCCTTTATTGACTAAATTGTAACATGACAACCTATGTGACTTTGGCAGGACTTTTTAGCGCTTACTTTTGAGCTAGTTGGCTAAGATTTGAAACAAACGATCGGTGGGATTCCAGATTTCAGGGGAGGCCTCCCCCGAGTCTCTGGATGGCTATGGGGCCGAACGGCGAGCGTCAAAGCACTCGGTTTCTCTCCAGTCGTAGGCCTTTAATGACGAAATTGTAACATGACGAACTTTGTGATTTTGGCAGGACTTTTTAGCGCCTACTTTTCAGCTACTGGGCTAAGATTTAAAACAAACGATCGGTGGGAATCCAGCTTTCAGGGGGGGCCTCTTCCAAGTCTCTTGGAGGTCGTGGGGCCAAACGGCGAGCGTCAAAGCACTCGGTTTCGCTCCAGTAGTAGGCCTTTATTGACTAAATTGTAACATGACGACCTATGTGATTTTGGCAGGACTTTTTTGCGCCGACTTTTCAACTACTGGGCTAAGATTTGAAATAAACGATCGGTGGGAATCAAGCTTTCAGGGGAGGCCTCCCCTGAGTCTCTGGACGGCTGTGGGGCTGAGCGGCGAGCTTTAAAGCACTCAGTTTCGGTCCAGTAATAGGCCTTTATTGACTAAATTGTAACATGACGACCTATGTGATTTTGGCAGGACTTTTTAGCGCTTACGTTTGAGCTAGTGGGCTAAGATTTAAAACAAACGATCGGTGGGAATCCAGCTTTCAGGGGAGGCCTAGCCCGAGTCACTGGACTGCTGTGGGGCCGAGCGGCAACCGTTAAAGCACTCAGTTTCGCTCGAGTACCATGACGACCGATTTGACTTCGGCACGACTTTAGGTCGCTTAATTTCAGCCTAGCGGGCTAGGAATTCACACAGACAAGCCTTGGGAATCCAGCTTTCAAGGGAGGCCTCTTCCAAGCCTCTCGGAGCTTGTGGGGCTGAAAGGCGAGCGTCGAAGCACTCTGTTTCGCTCCAGTCGTAGGCCTTTAATGACTAAATTGTAACATGACGACCTATGTGACTTTGGCAAGGCTTTTTAGTGCTTACTTTTGAGCTAGTGGGCTAAGATTTGAAACAAACGATCGGTGGGAATCCAGCTTTCAGGGGAGGCCTCCCCCGAGTCTCTGGACAGCTGTGGGGCCGAACGACGAGCGTCAAAGCACTCGTTTTTGCTCCAGTAGTGGGCCTTTATTGACTAAATTGTAACATGACGACCTATGTGATTTTGGCAGGACTTTTTTGCGCCTACTTTTCAGCTACTGGGCTAAGATTTGAAACAAACGATCGGTGGGAATCCAGCTTTCAGGGGAGGCCTCTTCCAAGCCTCTCGGAGGTCATGGGGCCGAACGGCGACCGTCAAAGCACTCGTTTTCGGTCCAGTAGTAGGCCTTTATTGACTAAATTGTAACATGACAACCTATGTGACTTTGGCAGGACTTTTTAGCGCTTACTTTTCACCGAGTGCGCTAAGATTTGAAACAAACGATGGGTGGGAATCCAGCTTTCAGGGGAGTCCTCCCCCGAGTCTCTGGACGGCTGTGTGGCCGAGCGGCGACCGTTAAAGCACTCAGTTTCGCTCGAGTACCATGACGACCAATTTGACTTCGGCACGACTTTAGGTCGCTTAATTTCAGCCTAGCGGGCTAGGAATTCACACAGACAAGCCTTGGGAATCCAGCCTTCAAGGGAGGCCTCTTCCAAGCCTCTCAAAGCTCGTGGGGCCGAACGGCGAGCGTCGAAGCACGCGGTTTCGCTCCAGTAGTAACCCTTTATTGACTAAATTGTAACATCACAACCTACGTGATTTTGGCAGGACTTTTTAGTGCCTACTTTTCAGCTACTGGGCTAACATTTGAAACAAACGATCGGTGGGAATCCAGCTTTCAGGGGAGGCCTCCCCCGAGTCTCTGGACGGCTGTGGGGCCGAGCGGCGAGCGTAATAGCACTCAGTTTCGCTCGAGTACCATGACGACCGATTTGACTTCGGCACAACTTTAGGTCGCTTAATTTCAGCCGAGCGGGCTAGGAATTAACACAGACAAGCCTTGGGAATCCAGCTTTCAAGGGAGGCCTCTTCCAAGCCTCTCGGAGCTTGTGGGGCCGAACGGCGAGCGTCGAAGCACTCGGTTTCGCTTCAGTAGTAGGCCTTTATTGACTAAATTGTAACATGACAACCTATGTGACTTTGGCAGGACATTTTAGCGCTTACTTTTGAGCTAGTGGGCTAAGATTTGAAACAAACGATCGGTGGGAATCCAGCTTTCAGGTTAGTCCTCCCCCGAGTCTCTGGACGGCTGTGTGGCCGAGCGGCGACCGTTAAAGCACTCAGTTTCGCTCGAGGTCGCTTAATTTCAGCCTAGCCGGCTAGGAATTCACACAGACAAGCCTTGGGAATCCAGCTTTCAAGGGAGGCCTCTTCCAAGCCTCTCGGAGCTGGTGGGGCCGAACGGCGAGCGTCGAAGCACTCGGTTTCTCCTCCAGTAGTAGGCCTTTATTGACTAAATTGTAACATGACAACCTATGTGACTTTGGCAGGACTTTTTAGCGCTTACTTTTGAGCTAGTGGGCTACGATTTGAAACAAACGATCGGTGGGAATCCAGCTTTCAGGGGAGGCCTCCCCCGAGTCTCTGGACGGCTGTGGGGACGAACGGCGAGCGTCAAAGCACTCGGTTTCTCTCCAGTAGTAGGCCTTTATTGAGTAAATTGTAACCTGACGACCTATGTGATTTTGGCAGGACCTTTTAGCGCCTACTTTTCAGCTACTGGGCTAAGATTTGAAACAAACGATCGGTGGGAATCCAGCATTCGGGGGAGGCCTCCCCCGAGTTTCTGGACGGCTGTGGGGCCGAGCGGCGAGCGTTAAAGCTCTCAGTTTCGGTCAAGTAATAGGCCTTTATTGACTAAATTGTAACATGACGACCTATGTGATTTTGGCAGGACTTTTTAGCGCTTACGTTTGAGCTAGTGGGCTAAGATTTAAAACAAACGATCGGTGGGAATCCAACTTTCAGGGGAGGCCTCCCCCGAGTCTCTGGACGGCTGTGGTGGCCGAGCGGCGAGCGTTAAAGCACTCCGTTTCGCTCGAGTACCATGACGACCGATTTGACTTCGGCACGACTTTAGGTCGCTTAAGTTCAGCCTAGCGGGCTAGGAATTCACACAGACAAGCCTTGGGAATCCAGCTTTCAGGGGACGCCTCTTCCAAGCCTCTCGGAGGTCGTGGGGCCGAACGGCACGCGTCAAAGCACTCGGTTTCGCTGCAGTAGTAGGCCTTTATTGACTAAATTGTAACATGACGACCTATGTGATTTTGGCAGGACTTTTTGCGCCTATTTTTCAGCTACTGGGCTAAGATTTGAAACAAACGATCGGTGGGAATCCAGCTTTCAGGGGAGGCCTCCCCTGAATCTCTGGACGGCTGTGGGGCCGAGCGGCGAGCGTTAAAGCACTCAGTTTCGGTCCAGTAATAGGCCTTTATTGACTAAATTGTAACATGATGACCTATATGATTTTGGCAGGACTTTTTAGCGCTTACGTTTGAGCTAGTGCGCTAAGATTTGAAACAAACGATGGGTGTGAATCCAGCTTTCAGGTTAGTCCTCCCCCGAGTCTCTGGACGGCTGTGTGGCCGAGCGGCGACCGTTAAAGCACTCAGTTTCGCTCGAGTACCATGACGACCAATTTGACTTCGGCACGACTTTAGGTCGCTTACTTTCAGCCTAGCGGGCTAGGAATTCACACAGACAAGCCTTGTGAATCCAGCTTTCAAGGGAGGCCTCTTCCAAGCCTCTCGGAGCTCGTGGGGCCGAACGGCGAGCGTCGAAGCACTCTGTTTCGCTCCAGTAGTAACCCTTTATTGACTAAATTGTAACATCACAACCTATGTGACTTTGGCAGGACTTTTTTGCGCCTACTTTTCAGCTACTGGGCTAAGATTTGAAACAAACGATCGGTGGGAATGCAGCTTTCAGGGGAGGCCTCTTCCAAGCCTCTCGGAGGTCATGGGGCCGAACGGCGACCGCCAAAGCACTCGGTTTCGCTCCAGCAGTAGGCCTTTATTGACTAAATTGTAACATGACAACCTATGTGACTTTGGCAGGACTTTTTAGCGCTTACTTTTGAGCTAGTTGGCTAAGATTTGAAACAAACGATCGGTGGGATTCCAGATTTCAGGGGAGGCCTCCCCCGAGTCTCTGGATGGCTGTGGGGCCGAACGGCGAGCGTCAAAGCACTCGGTTTCTCTCCAGTCGTAGGCCTTTAATGACGAAATTGTAACATGACGAACTTTGTGATTTTGGCAGGACTTTTTAGCGCCTACTTTTCAGCTACTGGGCTAAGATTTAAAACAAACGATCGGTGGGAATCCAGCTTTCAGGGGGGGCCTCTTCCAAGTCTCTTGGAGGTCGTGGGGCCAAACGGCGAGCGTCAAAGCACTCGGTTTCGCTCCAGTAGTAGGCCTTTATTGACTAAATTGTAACATGACGACCTATGTGATTTTGGCAGGACTTTTTTGCGCCTACTTTTCAGCTACTGGGCTAAGATTTGAAACAAACGATCGGTGGGAATCAAGCTTTCAGTGGAGGCCTCCCCTGAGTCTCTGGACGGCTGTGGGGCTGAGCGGCGAGCCTTAAAGCACTCAGTTTCGGTCCAGTAATAGGCCTTTATTGACTAAATTGTAACATGACGACCTATGTGATTTTGGCAGGACTTTTTAGCGCTTACGTTTGAGCTAGTGGGCTAAGATTTAAAACAAACGATCGGTGGGAATCCAGCTTTCAGGGGAGGCCTACCCCGAGTCACTGGACTGCTGTGGGGCCGAGCGGCGACCGTTAAAGCACTCAGTTTCGCTCGAGTACCATGACGACCGATTTGAGTTCGGCACGACTTTAGGTCGCTTAATTTCAGCCTAGCGGGCTAGGAATTCACACAGACAAGCCTTGGGAATCCAGCTTTCAAGGGAGGCCTCTTCCAAGCCTCTCGGAGCTTGTGGGGCTGAAAGGCGAGCGTCGAAGCACTCTGTTTCGCTCCAGTCGTAGGCCTTTAATGACTAAATTGTAACATGACGACCTATGTGACTTTGGCAAGACTTTTTAGTGCTTACTTTTGAGCTAGTGGGCTAAGATTTGAAACAAACGATCGGTGGGAATCCAGCTTTCAGGGGAGGCCTCCCCCGAGTCTCTGGACAGCTGTGGGGCCGAACGACGAGCGTCAAAGCACTCGTTTTCGCTCCAGTAGTGGGCCTTTATTGACTAAATTGTAACATGACGACCTATGTGATTTTGGCAGGACTTTTTTGCGCCTACTTTTCAGCTACTGGGCTAAGATTTGAAACAAACGATCGGTGGGAATCAAGCTTTCAGTGGAGGCCTCCCCTGAGTCTCTGGACGGCTGTGGGGCTGAGCGGCGAGCCTTAAAGCACTCAGTTTCGGTCCAGTAATAGGCCTTTATTGACTAAATTGTAACATGACGACCTATGTGATTTTGGCAGGACTTTTTAGCGCTTACGTTTGAGCTAGTGGGCTAAGATTTAAAACAAACGATCGGTGGGAATCCAGCTTTCAGGGGAGGCCTACCCCGAGTCACTGGACTGCTGTGGGGCCGAGCGGCGACCGTTAAAGCACTCAGTTTCGCTCGAGTACCATGACGACCGATTTGAGTTCGGCACGACTTTAGGTCGCTTAATTTCAGCCTAGCGGGCTAGGAATTCACACAGACAAGCCTTGGGAATCCAGCTTTCAAGGGAGGCCTCTTCCAAGCCTCTCGGAGCTTGTGGGGCTGAAAGGCGAGCGTCGAAGCACTCTGTTTCGCTCCAGTCGTAGGCCTTTAATGACTAAATTGTAACATGACGACCTATGTGACTTTGGCAAGACTTTTTAGTGCTTACTTTTGAGCTAGTGGGCTAAGATTTGAAACAAACGATCGGTGGGAATCCAGCTTTCAGGGGAGGCCTCCCCCGAGTCTCTGGACAGCTGTGGGGCCGAACGACGAGCGTCAAAGCACTCGTTTTCGCTCCAGTAGTGGGCCTTTATTGACTAAATTGTAACATGACGACCTATGTGATTTTGGCAGGACTTTTTTGCGCCTACTTTTCAGCTACTGGGCTAAGATTTGAAACAAACGATCGGTGGGAATCCAGCTTTCAGGGGAGGCCTCTTCCAAGCCTCTCGGAGGTCGTGGACCCGAACGGCGAGCGTCAAAGCACTCGGTTTCGCTCCAGTAGTAGGCCTTTATTGACTAAATTGTAACATGACAACCTAAGTGACTTTGGCAGGACTTTTTAGCGCTTACTTTTTACCTAGTGCGCTAAGATTTGAAACAAACGATCTGTGGGAATCCAGCTTTCAGGGGAGTCCTCCCCCGAGTCTCTGGACGGCTGTGGGGCCGAGCGGCGAGCTTTAAAGCACTCAGTTTCGCTCGAGTACCATGACGACCGATTTGACTTCGGCATGACTTTAGGTCGCTTAATTTCAGCCTAGCGGGCTATGAATTCACACAGACAATCCTTGGGAATCCAGCTTTCAGGGGAGGCCACTTCCAAGCCTCTCAGAGGTCGTGGGGCCTAACGGCGAGCGTCAAAGCACTCGGTTTCGGTCCAGTAGGAGGCCTTTATTGACTAAATTGTAACATGATGACCTATGTGATTTTGGCAGGACTTTTTAGCGCCTACTTTTCAGCTACTGGGCTAAGATTTGAAACAAACCATCGGTGGGAATCCAGCTTTCAGGGGAGGCTTCTTCCAAGCCTCTCGGAGGTTGTGGGGCCGAACGGCGAGCGTTAAAGCACTCAGTTTCGCTCCAGTAGTAGGCCTTTATTGACTAAATTGTACCATGACGACCTATGTGATTTTGGCAGGACTTTTTAACGCCTACTTTTCAGCTACTGGGCGAAGATTTGAAACAAACGATCGGTGGGAATCCAGCTTTCAGGGGAGGCCTCTTCCAAGCCTCTCGGAGGTCGTGGGGCATAACGGCGAGCGTCAACGCACTCGTTTTCGGTCCAGTAGTAGGCCTTTATTGACTAAATTGTAACATGACAACCTATGTGACTTTGGCAGGACTTTTTAGCGCTTACTTTTCACCGAGTGCGCTAAGATTTAAAACAAACGATGGGTGGGAATCCAGCTTTCAGGGGAGTCCTCCCCCGAGTCTCTGGACGGCTGTGTGGCCGAGCGGCGACCGTTAAAGCACTCGGTTTCGCTCGAGTACCATGACGACCAATTTGACTTCGGCACGACTTTAGGTCGCTTAATTTCAGCCTAGCGGGCTAGGAATTCACACAGACAAGCCTTGGGAATCCAGCCTTCAAGGGAGGCCTCTTCCAAGCCTCTCAAAGCTCGTGGGGCCGAACGGCGAGCGTCGAAGCACTCGGTTTCGCTCCAGTAGTAACCCTTTATTGACTAAATTGTAACATCACAACCTACGTGATTTTGGCAGGACTTTTTAGCGCCTACTTTTCAGCTACTGGGCTAAGATTTGAAACAAACGATCGGTGGGAATCCAGCTTTCAGGGGAGGCCTCCCCCGAGTCTCTGGACGGCTGTGGGGCCGAGCGGCGAGCGTAATAGCACTCAGTTTCGCTCGAGTACCATGACGACCGATTTGACTTCGGCACAACTTTAGGTCGCTTAATTTCAGCCGAGCGGGCGAGGAATTAACACAGACAAGCCTTGGGAATCCAGCTTTCAAGGGAGGCCTCTTCCAAGCCTCTCGGAGCTTGTGGGGCCGAACGGCGAGCGTCGAAGCACTCGGTTTCGCTTCAGTAGTAGGCCTTTATTGACTAAATTGTAACATGACAACCTATGTGACTTTGGCAGGACTTTTTAGCGCTTACTTTTGAGCTAGTGGGCTAAGATTTGAAACAAACGATCGGTGGGAATCCAGCTTTCAGGTTAGTCCTCCCCCGAGTCTCTGGACGGCTGTGTGGCCGAGCGGCGACCGTTAAAGCACTCAGTTTCGCTCGAGTACCATGACGACCAATTTGACTTCGGCACGACTTTAGGTCGCTTACTTTCAGCCTAGCGGGCTAGGAATTCACACAGACAAGCCTTGGGAATCCAGCTTTCAAGGGAGGCCTCTTCCAAGCCTCTCGGAGCTCGTGGGGCCGAACGGCGAGCGTCGAAGCACTCTGTTTCGCTCCAGTAGTAACCCTTTATTGACTAAATTGTAACATCACAACCTATGTGACTTTGGCAGGACTTTTTTGCGCCTACTTTTCAGCTACTGGGCTAAGATTTGAAACAAACGATCGGTGGGAATGCAGCTTTCAGGGGAGGCCTCTTCCAAGCCTCTTGGAGGTCGTGGGGCCAAACGGCGAGCGTCAAAGCACTCGGTTTCGCTCCAGTAGTAGGCCTTTATTGACTAAATTGTAACATGACGACCTATGTGATTTTGGCAGGACTTTTTTGCGCCTACTTTTCAGCTACTGGGCTAAGATTTGAAACAAACGATCGGTGGGAATCAAGCTTTCAGGGGAGGCCTCCCCTGAGTCTCTGGACGGCTGTGGGGCTGAGCGGCGAGCCTTAAAGCACTCAGTTTCGGTCCAGTAATAGGCCTTTATTGACTAAATTGTAACATGACGACCTATGTGATTTTGGCAAGACTTTTTAGTGCTTACTTTTGAGCTAGTGGGCTAAGATTTGAAACAAACGATCGGTGGGAATCCAGCTTTCAGGGGAGGCCTCCCCCGAGTCTCTGGACAGCTGTGGGGCCGAACGACGAGCGTCAAAGCACTCGTTTTCGCTCCAGTAGTGGGCCTTTATTGACTAAATTGTAACATGACGACCTATGTGATTTTGGCAGGACTTTTTTGCGCCTACTTTTCAGCTACTGGGCTAAGATTTGAAACAAACGATCGGTGGGAATCAAGCTTTCAGGGGAGGCCTCCCCCGAGTCACTGGACTGCTGTGGGGCCGAGCGGCGACCGTTAAAGCACTCAGTTTCGCTCGAGTACCATGACGACCGATTTGACTTCGGCACGACTTTAGGTCGCTTAATTTCAGCCTAGCGGGCTAGGAATTCACACAGACAAGCCTTGGGAATCCAGCTTTCAAGGGAGGCCTCTTCCAAGCCTCTCGGAGCTTGTGGGGCTGAAAGGCGAGCGTCGAAGCACTCTGTTTCGCTCCAGTCGTAGGCCTTTAATGACTAAATTGTAACATGACGACCTATGTGACTTTGGCAAGGCTTTTTAGTGCTTACTTTTGAGCTAGTGGGCTAAGATTTGAAACAAACGATCGGTGGGAATCCAGCTTTCAGGGGAGGCCTCCCCCGAGTCTCTGGACAGCTGTGGGGCCGAACGACGAGCGTCAAAGCACTCGTTTTCGCTCCAGTAGTGGGCCTTTATTGACTAAATTGTAACATGACGACCTATGTGATTTTGGCAGGACTTTTTTGCGCCTACTTTTCAGCTACTGTGCTAAGATTTGAAACAAACGATCGGTGGGAATCCAGCTTTCAGGGGAGGCCTCTTCCAAGCCTCTCGGAGGTCGTGGACCCGAACGGCGAGCGTCAAAGCACTCGGTTTCGCTCCAGTAGTAGGCCTTTATTGACTAAATTGTAACATGACAACCTATGTGACTTTGGCAGGACTTTTTAGCGCTTACTTTTTACCTAGTGCGCTAAGATTTGAAACAAACGATGGGTGGGAATCCAGCTTTCAGGGGAGTCCTCCCCCGAGTCTCTGGACGGCTGTGTGGCCGAGCGGCGACCGTTAAAGCACTCGGTTTCGCTCGAGTACCATGACGACCAATTTGACTTCGGCACGACTTTAGGTCGCTTAATTTCAGCCTAGCGGGCTAGGAATTCACACAGACAAGCCTTGGGAATCCAGCCTTCAAGGGAGGCCTCTTCCAAGCCTCTCAAAGCTCGTGGGGCCGAACGGCGAGCGTCGAAGCACTCGGTTTCGCTCCAGTAGTAACCCTTTATTGACTAAATTGTAACATCACAACCTACGTGATTTTGGCAGGACTTTTTAGCGCCTACTTTTCAGCTACTGGGCTAAGATTTGAAACAAACGATCGGTGGGAATCCAGCTTTCAGGGGAGGCCTCCCCCGAGTCTCTGGACGGCTGTGGGGCCGAGCGGCGAGCGTAATAGCACTCAGTTTCGCTCGAGTACCATGACGACCGATTTGACTTCGGCATGACTTTAGGTCGCTTAATTTCAGCCTAGCGGGCTAGGAATTCACACAGACAAGCCTTGGGAATCCAGCTTTCAAGGGAGGCCTCTTCCAAGCCTCTCGGAGCTCGTGGGGCCGAACGGCGAGCGTCGAAGCACTCTGTTTCGCTCCAGTAGTAGGCCTTTATTGACTAAATTGTAACATGACAACCTATGTGACTTTGGCAGGACTTTTTAGCGCTTACTTTTGAGCTAGTGGGCTACGATTTGAAACAAACGATCGGTGGGAATCCAGCTTTCAGGGCAGGCCTCCCCCGAGTCTCTGGACGGCTGTGGGGACGAACGGCGAGCGTCAAAGCACTCGGTTTCTCTCCAGTAGTAGGCCTTTATTGAGTAAATTGTAACCTGACGACCTATGTGATTTTGGCAGGACCTTTTAGCGCCTACTTTTCAGCTACTGGGCTAAGATTTGAAACAAACGATCGGTGGGAATCCAGCTTTCGGGGGAGGCCTCCCCCGAGTCTCTGGACGGCTGTGGGGCCGAGCGGCGAGCGTTAAAGCTCTCAGTTTCGGTCAAGTAATAGGCCTTTATTGACTAAATTGTAACATGACGACCTATGTGATTTTGGCAGGACTTTTTAGCGCTTACGTTTGAGCTAGTGGGCTAAGATTTAAAACAAACGATCTGTGGGAATCCAGCTTTCAGGGGAGTCCTCCCCCGAGTCTCTGGACGGCTGTGGGGCCGAGCGGCGAGCTTTAAAGCACTCAGTTTCGCTCGAGTACCATGACGACCGATTTGACTTCGGCATGACTTTAGGTCGCTTAATTTCAGCCTAGCGGGCTATGAATTCACACAGACAATCCTTGGGAATCCAGCTTTCAGGGGAGGCCACTTCCAAGCCTCTCAGAGGTCGTGGGGCCTAACGGCGAGCGTCAAAGCACTCGGTTTCGGTCCAGTAGGAGGCCTTTATTGACTAAATTGTAACATGATGACCTATGTGATTTTGGCAGGACTTTTTAGCGCCTAATTTTCAGCTACTGGGCTAAGATTTGAAACAAACCATCGGTGGGAATCCAGCTTTCAGGGGAGGCTTCTTCCAAGCCTCTCGGAGGTTGTGGGGCCGAACGGCGAGCGTTAAAGCGCTCAGTTTCGCTCCAGTAGTAGGCCTTTATTGACTAAATTGTACCATGACGACCTATGTGATTTTGGCAGGACTTTTTAACGCCTACTTTTCAGCTACTGGGCGAAGATTTGAAACAAACGATCGGTGGGAATCCAGCTTTCAGGGGAGGCCTCTTCCAAGCCTCTCGGAGGTCGTGGGGCATAACGGCGAGCGTCAACGCACTCGTTTTCGGTCCAGTAGTAGGCCTTTATTGACTAAATTGTAACATGACAACCTATGTGACTTTGGCAGGACTTTTTAGCGCTTACTTTTCACCGAGTGCGCTAAGATTTGAAACAAACGATGGGTGGGAATCCAGCTTTCAGGGGAGTCCTCCCCCGAGTCTCTGGACGGCTGTGTGGCCGAGCGGCGACCGTTAAAGCACTCGGTTTCGCTCGAGTACCATGACGACCAATTTGACTTCGGCACGACTTTAGGTCGCTTAATTTCAGCCTAGCGGGATAGGAATTCACACAGACAAGCCTTGGGAATCCAGCCTTCAAGGGAGGCCTCTTCCAAGCCTCTCAAAGCTCGTGGGGCCGAACGGCGATCGTCGAAGCACTCGGTTTCGCTCCAGTAGTAACCCTTTATTGACTAAATTGTAACATCACAACCTACGTGATTTTGGCAGGACTTTTTAGCGCCTACTTTTCAGCTACTGGGCTAAGATTTGCAACAAACGATCGGTGGGAATGCAGCTTTCAGGGGAGGCCTCTTCCAAGCCTCTCGGAGGTCATGGGGCCGAACGGCGACCGTCAAAGCACTCGGTTTCGCTCCAGCAGTAGGCCTTTATTGACTAAATTGTAACATGACAACCTATGTGACTTTGGCAGGACTTTTTAGCGCTTACTTTTGAGCTAGTTGGCTAAGATTTGAAACAAAGGATCGGTGGGATTCCAGATTTCAGGGGAGGCCTCCCCCGAGTCTCTGGATGGCTGTGGGGCCGAACGGCGAGCGTCAAAGCACTCGGTTTCTCTCCAGTCGTAGGCCTTTAATGACGAAATTGTAACATGACGAACTTTGTGATTTTGGCAGGACTTTTTAGCGCCTACTTTTCAGCTACTGGGCTAAGATTTAAAACAAACGATCGGTGGGAATCCAGCTTTCAGGGGGGGCCTCTTCCAAGTCTCTTGGAGGTCGTGGGGCCAAACGGCGAGCGTCAAAGCACTCGGTTTCGCTCCAGTAGTAGGCCTTTATTGACTAAATTGTAACATGACGACCTATGTGATTTTGGCAGGACTTTTTTGCGCCTACTTTTCAGCTACTGGGCTAAGATTTGAAACAAACGATCGGTGGGAATCAAGCTTTCAGGGGAGGCCTCCCCTGAGTCTCTGGACGGCTGCGGGGCTGAGCGGCGAGCCTTAAAGCACTCAGTTTCGGTCCAGTAATAGGCCTTTATTGACTAAATTGTAACATGACGACCTATTTGATTTTGGCAGGACTTTTTAGCGCTTACGTTTGAGCTAGTGGGCTAAGATTTAAAACAAACGATCGGTGGGGATCCAGCTTTCAGGGGAGGCCTAGCCCGAGTCACTGGACTGCTGTGGGGCCAAGCGGCGACCGTTAAAGCACTCAGTTTCGCTCGAGTACCATGACGACCGATTTGACTTCGGCACGACTTTAGGTCGCTTAATTTCAGCCTAGCGGGCTAGGAATTCACACAGACAAGCCTTGGGAATCCAGCTTTCAAGGGAGGCCTCTTCCAAGCCTCTCGGAGCTTGTGGGGCTGAAAGGCGAGCGTCGAAGCACTCTGTTTCGCTCCAGTCGTAGGCCTTTATTGACTAAATTGTAACATGACGACCTATGTGACTTTGGCAAGGCTTTTTAGTGCTTACTTTTGAGCTAGTGGGCTAAGATTTGAAACAAACGATCGGTGGGAATCCAGCTTTCAGGGGAGGCCTCCCCCGAGTCTCTGGACAGCTGTGGGGCCGAACGACGAGCGTCAAAGCACTCGTTTTCGCTCCAGTAGTGGGCCTTTATTGACTAAATTGTAACATGACGACCTATGTGATTTTGGCAGGACTTTTTTGCGCCTACTTTTCAGCTACTGGGCTAAGATTTGAAACAAACGATCGGTGGGAATCCAGCTTTCAGGGGAGGCCTCTTCCAAGCCTCTCGGAGGTCGTGGACCCGAACGGCGAGCGTCAAAGCACTCGGTTTCGCTCCAGTAGTAGGCCTTTATTGACTAAATTGTAACATGACAACCTATGTGACTTTGGCAGGACTTTTTAGCGCTTACTTTTTACCTAGTGCGCTAAGATTTGAAACAAACGATCTGTGGGAATCCAGCTTTCAGGGGAGTCCTCCCCCGAGTCTCTGGACGGCTGTGGGGCCGAGCGGCGAGCTTTAAAGCACTCAGTTTCGCTCGAGTACCATGACGACCGATTTGACTTCGGCATGACTTTAGGTCGCTTAATTTCAGCCTAGCGGGCTATGAATTCACACAGACAATCCTTGGGAATCCAGCTTTCAGGGGAGGCCACTTCCAAGCCTCTCAGAGGTCGTGGGGCCTAACGGCGAGCGTCAAAGCACTCGGTTTCGGTCCAGTAGGAGGCCTTTATTGACTAAATTGTATCATGATGACCTATGTGATTTTGGCAGGACTTTTTAGCGCCTACTTTTCAGCTACTGGGCTAAGATTTGAAACAAACCATCGGTGGGAATCCAGCTTTCAGGGGAGGCTTCTTCCAAGCCTCTCGGAGGTTGTGGGGCCGAACGGCGAGCGTTAAAGCACTCAGTTTCGCTCCAGTAGTAGGCCTTTATTGACTAAATTGTACCATGACGACCTATGTGATTTTGGCAGGACTTTTTAACGCCTACTTTTCAGCTACTGGGCGAAGATTTGAAACAAACGATCGGTGGGAATCCAGCTTTCAGGGGAGGCCTCCCCCGAGTCTCTGGACGGCTGTGGGGCCGAGCGGCGAGCGTAATAGCACTCAGTTTCGCTCGAGTACCATGACGACCGATTTGACTTCGGCACAACTTTAGGTCGCTTAATTTCAGCCGAGCGGGCTAGGAATTAACACAGACAAGCCTTGGGAATCCAGCTTTCAAGGGAGGCCTCTTCCAAGCCTCTCGGAGCTTGTGGGGCCGAACGGCGAGCGTCGAAGCACTCGGTTTCGCTTCAGTAGTAACCCTTTATTGACTAAATTGTAACATCACAACCTATGTGACTTTGGCAGGACTTTTTTGCGCCTACTTTTCAGCTACTGGGCTAAGATTTGAAACAAACGATCGGTGGGAATGCAGCTTTCAGGGGAGGCCACTTCCAAGCCTCTCGGAGGTCATGGGGCCGAACGGCGACCGTCAAAGCACTCGGTTTCGCTCCAGCAGTAGGCCTTTATTGACTAAATTGTAACATGACAACCTATGTGACTTTGGCAGGACTTTTTAGCGCTTACTTTTGAGCTAGTTGGCTAAGATTTGAAACAAACGATCGGTGGGATTCCAGATTTCAGGGGAGGCCTCCCCCGAGTCTCTGGATGGCTGTGGGGCCGAACGGCGAGCGTCAAAGCACTCGGTTTCTCTCCAGTCGTAGGCCTTTAATGACGAAATTGTAACATGACGAACTTTGTGATTTTGGCAGGACTTTTTAGCGCCTACTTTTCAGCTACTGGGCTAAGATTTAAAACAAACGATCGGTGGTAATCCAGCTTTCAGGGGGGGCCTCTTCCAAGTCTCTTGGAGGTCGTGGGGCCAAACGGCGAGCGTCAAAGCACTCGGTTTCGCTCCAGTAGTAGGCCTTTATTGACTAAATTGTAACATGACGACCTATGTGATTTTGGCAGGACTTTTTTGCGCCTACTTTTCAGCTACTGGGCTAAGATTTGAAACAAACGATCGGTGGGAATCAAGCTTTCAGGGGAGGCCTCCCCTGAGTCTCTGGACGGCTGTGGGGCTGAGCGGCGAGCCTTAAAGCACTCAGTTTCGGTCCAGTAATAGGCCTTTATTGACTAAATTGTAACATGACGACCTATGTGATTTTGGCAGGACTTTTTAGCGCTTACGTTTGAGCTAGTGGGCTAAGATTTAAAACAAACGATCGGTGGGAATCCAGCTTTCAGGGGAGGCCTAGCCCGAGTCACTGGACTGCTGTGGGGCCGAGCGGCAACCGTTAAAGCACTCAGTTTCGCTCGAGTACCATGACGACCGATTTGACTTCGGCACGACTTTAGGTCGCTTAATTTCAGCCTAGCGGGCTAGGAATTCACACAGACAAGCCTTGGGAATCCAGCTTTCAAGGGAGGCCTCTTCCAAGCCTCTCGGAGCTTGTGGGGCTGAAAGGCGAGCGTCGAAGCACTGTGTTTCGCTCCAGTCGTAGGCCTTTAATGACTAAATTGTAACATGACGACCTATGTGACTTTGGCAAGGCTTTTTAGTGCTTACTTTTGAGCTAGTGGGCTAAGATTTGAAACAAACGATCGGTGGGAATCCAGCTTTCAGGGGAGGCCTCCCCCGAGTCTCTGGACAGCTGTGGGGCCGAACGACGAGCGTCAAAGCACTCGTTTTCGCTCCAGTAGTGGGCCTTTATTGACTAAATTGTAACATGACGACCTATGTGATTTTGGCAGGACTTTTTTGCGCCTACTTTTCAGCTACTGGGCTAAGATTTGAAACAAACGATCGGTGGGAATCCAGCTTTCAGGGGAGGCCTCTTCCAAGCCTCTCGGAGGTCGTGGACCCGAACGGCGAGCGTCAAAGCACTCGGTTTCGCTCCAGTAGTAGGCCTTTATTGACTAAATTGTAACATGACAACCTATGTGACTTTGGCAGGACTTTTTAGCGCTTACTTTTTACCTAGTGCGCTAAGATTTGAAACAAACGATCTGTGGGAATCCAGCTTTCAGGGGAGTCCTTCCCCGAGTCTCTGGACGGCTGTGGGGCCGAGCGGCGAGCTTTAAAGCACTCAGTTTCGCTCGAGTACCATGACGACCGATTTGACTTCGGCATGACTTTAGGTCGCTTAATTTCAGCCTAGCGGGCTATGAATTCACACAGACAATCCTTGGGAATCCAGCTTTCAGGGGAGGCCACTTCCAAGCCTCTCAGAGGTCGTGGGGCCTAACGGCGAGCGTCAAAGCACTCGGTTTCGGTCCAGTAGGAGGCCTTTATTGACTAAATTGTAACATGATGACCTATGTGATTTTGGCAGGACTTTTTAGCGCCTACTTTTCAGCTACTGGGCTAAGATTTGAAACAAACCATCGGTGGGAATCCAGCTTTCAGGGGAGGCTTCTTCCAAGCCTCTCGGAGGTTGTGGGGCCGAACGGCGAGCGTTAAAGCACTCAGTTTCGCTCCAGTAGTAGGCCTTTATTGACTAAATTGTACCATGACGACCTATGTGATTTTGGCAGGACTTTTTAACGCCTACTTTTCAGCTACTGGGCGAAGATTTGAAACAAACGATCGGTGGGAATCCAGCTTTCAGGGGAGGCCTCTTCCAAGCCTCTCGGAGGTCGTGGGGCATAACGGCGAGCGTCAACGCACTCGTTTTCGGTCCAGTAGTAGGCCTTTATTGACTAAATTGTAACATGACAACCTATGTGACTTTGGCAGGACTTTTTAGCGCTTACTTTTCACCGAGTGCGCTAAGATTTAAAACAAACGATGGGTGGGAATCCAGCTTTCAGGGGAGTCCTCCCCCGAGTCTCTGGACGGCTGTGTGGCCGAGCGGCGACCGTTAAAGCACTCGGTTTCGCTCGAGTACCATGACGACCAATTTGACTTCGGCACGACTTTAGGTCGCTTAATTTCAGCCTAGCGGGCTAGGAATTCACACAGACAAGCCTTGGGAATCCAGCCTTCAAGGGAGGCCTCTTCCAAGCCTCTCAAAGCTCGTGGGGCCGAACGGCGAGCGTCGAAGCACTCGGTTTCGCTCCAGTAGTAACCCTTTATTGACTAAATTGTAACATCACAACCTACGTGATTTTGGCAGGACTTTTTAGCGCCTACTTTTCAGCTACTGGGCTAAGATTTGAAACAAACGATCGGTGGGAATCCAGCTTTCAGGGGAGGCCTCCCCCGAGTCTCTGGACGGCTGTGGGGCCGAGCGGCGAGCGTAATAGCACTCAGTTTCGCTCGAGTACCATGACGACCGATTTGACTTCGGCACAACTTTAGGTCGCTTAATTTCAGCCGAGCGGGCTAGGAATTAACACAGACAAGCCTTGGGAATCCAGCTTTCAATGGAGGCCTCTTCCAAGCCTCTCGGAGCTTGTGGGGCCGAACGGCGAGCGTCGAAGCACTCGGTTTCGCTTCAGTAGTAGGCCTTTATTGACTAAATTGTAACATGACAACCTATGTGACTTTGGCAGGACTTTTTAGCGCTTACTTTTGAGCTAGTGGGCTAAGATTTGAAACAAACGATCGGTGGGAATCCAGCTTTCAGGTTAGTCCTCCCCCGAGTCTCTGGACGGCTGTGTGGCCGAGCGGCGACCGTTAAAGCACTCAGTTTCGCTCGAGGTCGCTTAATTTCAGCCTAGCGGGCTAGGAATTCACACAGACAAGCCTTGGGAATCCAGCTTTCAAGGGAGTCCTCTTCCAAGCCTCTCGGAGCTCGTGGGGCCAAACGGCGAGCGTCGAAGCACTCTGTTTCGCTCCAGTAGTAGGCCTTTATTGACTAAATTGTAACATGACAACCTATGTGACTTTGGCAGGACTTTTTAGCGCTTACTTTTGAGCTAGTGGGCTACGATTTGAAACAAACGATCGGTGGGAATCCAGCTTTCAGGGCAGGCCTCCCCCGAGTCTCTGGACGGCTGTGGGGACGAACGGCGAGCGTCAAAGCACTCGGTTTCTCTCCAGTAGTAGGCCTTTATTGAGTAAATTGTAACCTGACGACCTATGTGATTTTGGCAGGACCTTTTAGCGCCTACTTTTCAGCTACTGGGCTAAGATTTGAAACAAACGATCGGTGGGAATCCAGCTTTCGGGGGAGGCCTCCCCCGAGTCTCTGGACGGCTGTGGGGCCGAGGGGCGAGCGTTAAAGCTCTCAGTTTCGGTCAAGTAATAGGCCTTTATTGACTAAATTGTAACATGACGACCTATGTGATTTTGGCAGGACTTTTTAGCGCTTACGTTTGAGCTAGTGGGCTAAGATTTAAAACAAACGATCGGTGGGAATCCAACTTTCAGGGGAGGCCTCCCCCGAGTCTCTGGACGGCTGTGGTTGCCGAGCGGCGAGCGTTAAAGCACTCTGTTTCGCTCGAGTACCATGACGACCGATTTGACTTCGGCACGACTTTAGGTCGCTTAAGTTCAGCCTAGCGGGCTAGGAATTCACACAGACAAGCCTTGGGAATCCAGCTTTCAGGGGACGCCTCTTCCAAGCCTCTCGGAGGTCGTGGGGCCAAACAGTGCGCGTCAAAGCACTCGGTTTCGCTCCAGTAGTAGGCCTTTATTGACTAAATTGTAACATGACGACCTATGTGATTTTGGCAGGACTTTTTTGCGCCTATTTTTCAGCTACTGGGCTAAGATTTGAAACAAACGATCGGTGGGAATCCAGCTTTCAGGGGAGGCCTCCCCTGAATCTCTGGACGGCTGTGGGGCCGAGCGGCGAGCGTTAAAGCACTCAGTTTCGGTCCAGTAATAGGCCTTTATTGACTAAATTGTAACATGACGACCTATGTGATTTTGGCAGGACTTTTTAGCGCTTACGTTTGAGCTAGTGCGCTAAGATTTAAAACAAACGATGGGTGGGAATCCAGCTTTCAGGTTAGTCCTCCCCCGAGTCTCTGGACGGCTGTGTGGCCGAGCGGCGACCGTTAAAGCACTCAGTTTCGCTCGAGTACCATGACGACCAATTTGACTTCGGCACGACTTTAGGTCGCTTAATTTCAGCCTAGCGGGCTAGGAATTCACACAGACAAGCCTTGGGAATCCAGCTTTCAAGGGAGGCCTCTTCCAACCCTCTCGGAGCTCGTGGGGCCGAACGGCGAGCGTCGAAGCACTTTGTTTCGCTCCAGTAGTAACCCTTTGTTGACTAAATTGTAACATGACGACCTATGTGACTTTGGCAGGACTTTTTAGTGCTTACTTTTCATCTGCTGGGCTAAGATTTGAAACAAACGATCGGTGGGAATCCAGCTTTTAGGGGAGGACTCTTCCAAGCCTCTCGGACGTCCTGGGGCCGAACGGCGAGCGTCAAAGCACTCGGTTTCGCTTCAGTAGGAGGCCTTTATTGACTAAATTGTAACATGACAACCGATGTGACTTTGGCAGGACGTTTTAGCGCTTACTTCTGACCTAGTGTGCTAAGATTTAAAATAAACGATCGGTGGGAATCCAGCTTTCAGGGGAGTCCTCCCCCGAGTCTCTGGACGGCTGTGGGGCAGAGTGGCGAGCTTTAAAGCACTCAGTTTCGGTCCAGTAGTAGGCCTTTATTGACTAAATTGTAACATGACGACCTATGTGATTTTGGCAGGACTTTTTAGCGCCTACTTTTCAGTTACTGGGCGAAGATTTGAAACAAACGATCGGTGGGAATCCAGCTTTCAGGGGAGGCCTCTTCCAAGCCTCTCGGAGGTCGTGGGGCCGAACGGCGAGCGTCAAAGCACTCGGTTTCGCTCCAGTAGGAGTCCTTTATTGACTAAATTGTAACATGACAACCTATGTTACTTTGGCAGGACGTTTTAGCGCTTACTTCTGACCTAGTGTGCTAAGATTTAAAATAAACGATCGGTGGGAATCCAGCTTTCAGGGGAGGCCTCCCCTGAGTCTCTGGACGGCTGTGGGGCTGAGCGGCGATCGTTAAAGCACTCAGTTTCGGTCCAGTGATAGGCCTTTATTGACTAAATTGTAACATGACGACCTATGTGATTTTGGCAGGACTTTTTAGCGCTTACGTTTGAGCTAGTGGGCTAAGATTTAAAACAAACGATCGGTGGGAATCCAGCTTTCAGGGGAGGCCTCCCCCGAGTCTCTGGACGGCTGTGGGGCCGAGCGGCGAGCGTTAAAGCACTCAGTTTCGCTCGAGTACCATGACGACCGATTTGACTTCGGCACGACTTTAGGTCACTTAATTTAGGCCTAGCGGGCTAGGAATTCACACAGACAAGCCTTGGGAATCCAGCTTTCAAGGGAGGCCTCTTCCAAGCCTCTCGGAGCTCGTGGGGCCGAACGGCGAGCCTCGAAGCACTCGGTTTCGCTCCAGTAGTAGGCCTTTATTGACTAAATTGTAACATGACAACCTATGTGACTTTGGCAGGACTTTTTAGCGCTTACTTTTGAGCTAGTGGGCTACGATTTGAAACAAACGATCGGTGGGAATCCAGCTTTCAGGGGAGGCCTCCCCCGAGTCTCTGGACGGCTGTGGGGACGAACGGCGAGCGTCAAAGCACTCGGTTTCTCTCCAGTAGTAGGCCTTTATTGAGTAAATTGTAACCTGACGACCTATGTGATTTTGGCAGGACCTTTTAGCGCCTACTTTTCAGCTACTGGGCTAAGATTTGAAACAAACGATCGGTGGGAATCCAGCTTTCGGGGGAGGCCTCCCCCGAGTCTCTGGACGGCTGTGGGGCCGAGCGGCGAGCGTTAAAGCTCTCAGTTTCGGTCAAGTAATAGGCCTTTATTGACTAAATTGTAACATGACGACCTATGTGATTTTGGCAGGACTTTTTAGCGCTTACGTTTGAGCTAGTGGGCTAAGATTTAAAACAAACGATCGGTGGGAATCCAACTTTCAGGGGAGGCCTCCCCCGAGTCTCTGGACGGCTGTGGTGGCCGAGCGGCGAGCGTTAAAGCACTCGGTTTCGCTCGAGTACCATGACGACCGATTTGACATCGGCACGACTTTAGGTCGCTTAAGTTCAGCCTAGCGGGCTAGGAATTCACACAGACAAGCCTTGGGAATCCAGCTTTCAGGGGACGCCTCTTCCAAGCCTCTTGGAGGTCGTGGGGCCGAACGGCGCGCGTCAAAGCACTCGGTTTCGCTCCAGTAGTAGGCCTTTATTGACTAAATTGTAACATGACGACCTATGTGATTTTGGCAGGACTTTTTTGCGCCTACTTTTCAGCTACTGGGCTAAGATTTGAAACAAACGATCGGTGGGAATCCAGCTTTCAGGGGAGGCCTCCCCTGAATCTCTGGACGGCTGTGGGGCCGAGCGGCGAGCGTTAAAGCACTCAGTTTCGGTCCAGTAATAGGCCTTTATTGACTAAATTGTAACATGACGACCTATGTGATTTTGGCAGGACTTTTTAGCGCTTACCTTTGAGCTAGTGCGCGAAGATTTGAAACAAACGATGGGTGGGAATCCAGCTTTCAGGTTAGTCCTCCCCCGAGTCTCTGGACGGCTGTGTGGCCGAGCGGCGACCGTTAAAGCACTCAGTTTCGCTCGAGTACCATGACGACCAATTTGACTTCGGCACGACTTTAGGTCGCTTAATTTCAGCCTAGCGGGCTAGGAATTCACACAGACAAGCCTTGGGAATCCAGCTTTCAAGGGAGGCCTCTTCCAAGCCTCTCGGAGCTCGTGGGGCCGAACGGCGAGCGTCGAAGCACTCTGTTTCGCTCTAGTAGTAACCCTTTATTGACTAAATTGTAACATCACAACCTATGTGACTTTGGCAGGACTTTTTTGCGCCTACTTTTCAGCTACTGGGCTAAGATTTGAAACAAACGATCGGTGGGAATGCTGCTTTCAGGGGAGGCCTCTTCCAAGCCTCTCGGAGGTCATGGGGCCGAACGGCGACCGTCAAAGCACTCGGTTTCGCTCCAGCAGTAGGCCTTTATTGACTAAATTGTAACATGACAACCTATGTGACTTTGGCAGGACTTTTTAGCGCCTACTTTTCAGCTACTGGGCTAAGATTTAAAACAAACGATCGGTGGGAATCCAGCTTTCAGGGGAGTCCTCCCCCGAGTCTCTGGATGGCTGTGGGGCCGAACGGCGAGCGTCAAAGCACTCGGTTTCTCTCCAGTCGTAGGCCTTTAATGACGAAATTGTAACATGACGAACTTTGTGATTTTGGCAGGACTTTTTAGCGCCTACTTTTCAGCTACTGGGCTAAGATTTAAAACAAACGATAGGTGGGAATCCAGCTTTCAGGGGGGGCCTCTTCCAAGTCTCTTGGAGGTCGTGGGGCCAAACGGCGAGCGTCAAAGCACTCGGTTTCGCTCCAGTAGTAGGCCTTTATTGACTAAATTGTAACATGACGACCTATGTGATTTTGGCAGGACTTTTTTGCGCCTACTTTTCAGCTACTGGGCTAAGATTTAAAAGAAACGATCGGTGGGAATCCAGCTTTCAGGGGAGGCCTACCCCGAGTCTCTGGACTGCTGTGGGGCCGAGCGGCGACCGTTAAAGCACTCAGTTTCGCTCGAGTAGCATGACGACCGATTTGACTTCGGCACGACTTTAGGTCACTTAATTTCAGCCTAGCGGGCTAGGAATTCACACAGACAAGCCTTGGGAATCCAGCTTTCAAGGGAGGCCTCTTCCAAGCCTCTCGGAGCTTGTGGGGCTGAACGGCGAGCGTCGAAGCACTCTGTTTCGCTCCAGTCGTAGGCCTTTAATGACTAAATTGTAACGTGACGACCTATGTGACTTTGGCAAGACTTTTTAGTGCTTACTTTTGAGCTAGTAGGCTACGATTTGAAACAAACGATCGGTGGGAATCCAGCTTTCAGGGGAGGCCTCCCCCGAGTCTCTGGACAGCTGTGGGGCCGAACGACGAGCGTCAAAGCACTCGTTTTCGCTCCAGTAGTGGGCCTTTATTGACTAAATTGTAACATGACGACCTATGTGACTTTGGCAAGACTTTTTAGCGCTTACTTTTGAGCTGGTGGGCTAAGATTTGAAACAAATGATCGGTGGGAATCCAGCTTTCAGGGGAGGCCTCCCCCGAGTCTCTGGACAGCTGTGGGGCCGAACGGCGAGCGTCAAAGCACTCGTTTTCGCTCCAGTAGTGGGCCTTTATTGACTAAATTGTAACATGACAACGTATGTGACTTTGGCAGGACTTTTTAGCGCTTACTTTTCACCTAGTGCGCTAAGAGTTTAAACAAACGATCGGTGGGAATCCAGCTTTCAGGGGAGGCCTCCCCCGAGTCTCTGGACAGCTGTGGGGCCGAACGGCGAGCGTCAAAGCACTCGTTTTCGCTCCAGTAGTGGGCCTTTATTGACTAAATTGTAACATGACAACGTATGTGACTTTGGCAGGACTTTTTAGCGCTTACTTTTCACCTAGTGCGCTAAGATTTGAAACAAACGATCGGTGGGAATCCAGCTTTCAGCGGAGTCCTCCCCCGAGTCTCTGGACGGCTGTGGGGCCGAGCGGCGAGCGTTAAAGCACTCAGTTTCGGTCCAGTAGGAGGCCTTTATTGGCTAAATTGTAACATGACGACCTATGTGATTTTGGCAGGACTTTATAGCGCCTACTTTTCAGCTACTGGGCTAAGATTTGAAACAAACGATCGGTGGGAATCCAGCTTTCAGGGGAGGCCTCTTCCAAGCCTCTCGGACGTCGTGGGGCCGAACGGCGAGCGTCAAAGCACTCGGTTTCGCTCGAGTAGGAGGCCTTTATTGACTAAATTGTAACATGACAACCTATGTGACTTTGGCAGGACGTTTTAGCGCTTACTTCTGACCTAGTGTGCTAAGATTTGAAATAAAAGATCGGTGGGAATCCAGTTTTCAGGGGAGTCCTCCCCCGAGTCTCTGGACGGCTGTGGGGCCGAGCGGCGAGCGTTAAAGTACTCAGTTTCGCTCGAGTACCATGACGACCGATTTGACTTCGGCACGACTTTAGGTCGCTTAATTTCAGCCTAGCGGGCTAGGAATTCACACAGACAATCCTTGGAAATCCAGCTTTCAGGGGAGGCCACTTCCAAGCCTCTCAGAAGTCGTGGGGCCTATCGGCGAGCGTCAAAGCACTCGGTTTCGCTCCAGTAGTAGGCCTTTATTGACTAAATTGTAACATGACGACCTATGTGACTTTGGCAAGACTTTTTAGCGCTCACTTTTGAGCTAGTGGGCTAAGATTTGAAACAAAAGATCGGTGGGAATACAGCTTTCAGGGGAGGCCTCCCCCGAGTCTCTGGACAGCTGGGGGGCCGAACGGCGAGCGTCAAAGCACTTGGTTTCTCTCCAGTAGTTGGCCTTTATTGACTAAATTGTAACATGACGACCTATGTGACTTTGGCAGGACATTTTAGCGCCTAGTTTTGAGCTAGTGGGCTAAGATTTGAAACAAACGATCGGTGGGAATCCAGCTTTCAGGGGAGTCCTCCCCCGAGTCTCTGGACGGCTGTGGGGCCAAGCGGCGAGCGTTAAAGCACTCAGTTTCGGTCCAGTAGGAGGCCTTTATTGACTAAATTGTAACATGACGACCTATGTGATTTTGGCAGGACTTTTTAGCGCCTACTTTTCAGCTACTGGGCGAAGATTTGAAACAAACGATCGGTGGGAATCCGCGCTCAGGGGAGGCCTCTGCCAAGCCTCTCAGAGTTTCGTGGGCCCGAATGGCGAGCGTCAAAGCACTCGGTTTCGCTCCAGTAGGAGGCCTTTATTGACTAAATTGTAACATGACAACCTATGTGACTTTGGCAGGACATTTTAGCGCTTACTTTTGAGCTAGTGGGCTAAGATTTGAAACAAAAGATCGGCGGGAATACAGCTTTCAGGGGAGGCCTCCCCCGAGTCTCTGGACAGCTGGGGGCCGAACGGCGAGCGTCAAAGCACTTGGTTTCTCTCCAGTAGTTGGCCTTTATTGACTAAATTGTAACATGACGACCTATGTGACTTTGGCAGGACATTTAAGCGCCTAGTTTTGAGCTAGTGGGCTAAGATTTGAAACAAACGATCGGTGGGAATCCAGCTTTCAGGGGAGTCCTCCCCCGAGTCTCTGGACGGCTGTGGGGCCAAGCGGCGAGCGTTAAAGCACTCAGTTTCGGTCCAGTAGGAGGCCTTTATTGACTAAATTGTAACATGACGACCTATGTGATTTTGGCAGGACTTTTTAGCGCCTACTTTTCAGCTACTGGGCGAAGATTTGAAACAAACGATCGGTGGGGATCCAGCTTTCAGGGGAGTCCTCCCCCGAGTCTCTGGACGGCTGTGGGGCCGAGCGGCGAGCGTTAAAGCACTCAGTTTCGCTCGAGTACCATGACGACCGATTTGACTTCGGCACGACTTTAGGTCGCTTAATTTCAGTCTAGCGGGCTAGGAATTCACACAGACAATCCTTGGGAATCCAGCTTTCAGGGGAGGCGACTTTTAAGCCTCTCAGAGGTCGTGGGGCCTAACGGCGAGCGTCAAAGCAATCGGTTTCGCTCCAGTAGTAGGCCTTTATTGACTAAATTGTAACATGATGACCTATGTGACTTTGGCAGGGATTTTTTGCGCCTACTTTTCACCTACTGGGCTAAGATTTGAAACAAACGATCGGTGGGAATCCAGCTTTCAGGGGAGGCCTCCCCCGAGTCTCTGGACGGCTGTGGGGCCGAGCGGCGAGCGTTACAGCACTAAGTTTCGGTCCAGTAGGAGGCCTTTTTTGACTAAATTGTAACATGACGACCTATGTGATTTTGGCAGGACTTTTTAGCGCCTACTTTTCAGCTACTGGGCTAAGATTTGAAACAAACGATCGGTGGGAATCCAGCTTTCAGGGGAGGCCTCTTTCCGAGCCTCTCTGAGGTCGTGGGGCCGAACGACGAGCGTCAAAGCACTCGGTTTCGCTCCAGTAGTAGGCCTTTATTGACTAAATTGTAACATGACATGACAACCTATGTTGTCACGTCTGTTTCAAATCTTAGCCCATATATTTTAGCACTTACTTTTGAGCTAGTGCGCTAAGATTTGAAACAAACGATCGGTGGGAATCCAGCTTTCAGGGGAGGCCTCCCCCGAGTCTCTGGACAGCTGTGGGGCCGAACGGCGAGCGTCAAAGCACTCGTTTTCGCTCCAGTAGTGGGCCTTTATTGACTAAATTGTAACATGACAACGTATGTGACTTTGGCAGGACTTTTTAGCGCTTACTTTTCACCTAGTGCGCTAAGAGTTGAAACAAACGATCGGTGGGAATCCAGCTTTCAGGGGAGGCCTCCCCCGAGTCTCTGGACAGCTGTGGGGCCGAACGGCGAGCGTCAAAGCACTCGTTTTCGCTCCAGTAGTGGGCCTTTATTGACTAAATTGTAACATGACAACGTATGTGACTTTGGCAGGACTTTTTAGCGCTTACTTTTCACCTAGTGCGCTAAGATTTGAAACAAACGATCGGTGGGAATCCAGCTTTCAGCGGAGTCCTCCCCCGAGTCTCTGGACGGCTGTGGGGCCGAGCGGCGAGCGTTAAAGCACTCAGTTTCGGTCCAGTAGGAGGCCTTTATTGGCTAAATTGTAACATGACGACCTATGTGATTTTGGCAGGACTTTATAGCGCCTACTTTTCAGCTACTGGGCTAAGATTTGAAACAAACGATCGGTGGGAATCCAGCTTTCAGGGGAGGCCTCTTCCAAGCCTCTCGGACGTCGTGGGGCCGAACGGCGAGCGTCAAAGCACTCGGTTTCGCTCGAGTAGGAGGCCTTTATTGACTAAATTGTAACATGACAACCTATGTGACTTTGGCAGGACGTTTTAGCGCTTACTTCTGACCTAGTGTGCTAAGATTTGAAATAAAGGATCGGTGGGAATCCAGTTTTCAGGGGAGTCCTCCCCCGAGTCTCTGGACGGCTGTGGGGCCGAGCGGCGAGCGTTAAAGTACTCAGTTTCGCTCGAGTACCATGACGACCGATTTGACTTCGGCACGACTTTAGGTCGCTTAATTTCAGCCTAGCGGGCTAGGAATTCACACAGACAATCCTTGGGAATCCAGCTTTCAGGGGAGGCCACTTCCAAGCCTCTCAGAAGTCGTGGGGCCTATCGGCGAGCGTCAAAGCACTCGGTTTCGCTCCAGTAGTAGGCCTTTATTGACTAAATTGTAACATGACGACCTATGTGACTTTGGCAAGACTTTTTAGCGCTCACTTTTGAGCTAGTGGGCTAAGATTTGAAACAAAAGATCGGTGGGAATACAGCTTTCAGGGGAGGCCTCCCCCGAGTCTCTGGACAGCTGGGGGGCCGAACGGCGAGCGTCAAAGCACTTGGTTTCTCTCCAGTAGTTGGCCTTTATTGACTAAATTGTAACATGACGACCTATGTGACTTTGGCAGGACATTTTAGCGCCTAGTTTTGAGCTAGTGGGCTAAGATTTGAAACAAACGATCGGTGGGAATCCAGCTTTCAGGGGAGTCCTCCCCCGAGTCTCTGGACGGCTGTGGGGCCAAGCGGCGAGCGTTAAAGCACTCAGTTTCGGTCCAGTAGGAGGCCTTTATTGACTAAATTGTAACATGACGACCTATGTGATTTTGGCAGGACTTTTTAGCGCCTACTTTTCAGCTACTGGGCGAAGATTTGAAACAAACGATCGGTGGGAATCCGCGCTCAGGGGAGGCCTCTGCCAAGCCTCTCAGAGTTTCGTGGGCCCGAATGGCGAGCGTCAAAGCACTCGGTTTCGCTCCAGTAGGAGGCCTTTATTGACTAAATTGTAACATGACAACCTATGTGACTTTGGCAGGACATTTTAGCGCTTACTTTTGAGCTAGTGGGCTAAGATTTGAAACAAAAGATCGGCGGGAATACAGCTTTCAGGGGAGGCCTCCCCCGAGTCTCTGGACAGCTGGGGGGCCGAACGGCGAGCGTCAAAGCACTTGGTTTCTCTCCAGTAGTTGGCCTTTATTGACTAAATTGTAACATGACGACCTATGTGACTTTGGCAGGACATTTAAGCGCCTAGTTTTGAGCTAGTGGGCTAAGATTTGAAACAAACGATCGGTGGGAATCCAGCTTTCAGGGGAGTCCTCCCCCGAGTCTCTGGACGGCTGTGGGGCCAAGCGGCGAGCGTTAAAGCACTCAGTTTCGGTCCAGTAGGAGGCCTTTATTGACTAAATTGTAACATGACGACCTATGTGATTTTGGCAGGACTTTTTAGCGCCTACTTTTCAGCTACTGGGCGAAGATTTGAAACAAACGATCGGTGGGGATCCAGCTTTCAGGGGAGTCCTCCCCCGAGTCTCTGGACGGCTGTGGGGCCGAGCGGCGAGCGTTAAAGCACTCAGTTTCGCTCGAGTACCATGACGACCGATTTGACTTCGGCACGACTTTAGGTCGCTTAATTTCAGTCTAGCGGGCTAGGAATTCACACAGACAATCCTTGGGAATCCAGCTTTCAGAGGAGGCGACTTTTAAGCCTCTCAGAGGTCGTGGGGCCTAACGGCGAGCGTCAAAGCAATCGGTTTCGCTCCAGTAGTAGGCCTTTATTGACTAAATTGTAACATGATGACCTATGTGACTTTGGCAGGGATTTTTTGCGCCTACTTTTCACCTACTGGGCTAAGATTTGAAACAAACGATCGGTGGGAATCCAGCTTTCAGGGGAGGCCTCCCCCGAGTCTCTGGACGGCTGTGGGGCCGAGCGGCGAGCGTTACAGCACTAAGTTTCGGTCCAGTAGGAGGCCTTTTTTGACTAAATTGTAACATGACGACCTATGTGATTTTGGCAGGACTTTTTAGCGCCTACTTTTCAGCTACTGGGCTAAGATTTGAAACAAACGATCGGTGGGAATCCAGCTTTCAGGGGAGGCCTCTTTCCGAGCCTCTCTGAGGTCGTGGGGCCGAACGACGAGCGTCAAAGCACTCGGTTTCGCTCCAGTAGTAGGCCTTTATTGACTAAATTGTAACATGACATGACAACCTATGTTGTCACGTCTGTTTCAAATCTTAGCCCATATATTTTAGCACTTACTTTTGAGCTAGTGCGCTAAGATTTGAAACAAACGATCGGTGGGAATCCAGCTTTCAGGGGAGGCCTCCCCCGAGTCTCTGGACAGCTGTGGGGCCGAACGGCGAGAGTCGAAGCACTCTGTTTCGCTCCAGTAGTAGGCCTTTATTGACTAAATTGTAACATGACAACCTATGTGACTTTGGCAGGACTTTTTAGCGCTTACTTTTGAGCTAGTGGGCTACGATTTGAAACAAACGATCGGTGGGAATCCAGCTTTCAGGGGAGGCCTCCCCCGAGTCTGTGGACGGCTGTGGGGACGAACGGCGAGCGTCAAAGCACTCGGTTTCTCTCCAGTAGTAGGCCTTTATTGAGTAAATTGTAACCTGACGACCTATGTGATTTTGGCAGGACCTTTTAGCGCCTACTTTTCAGCTACTGGGCTAAGATTTGAAACAAACGATCGGTGGGAATCCAACTTTCAGGGGAGGCCTCCCCCGAGTCTCTGGACGGCTGTGGTGGCCGAGCGGCGAGCGTTAAAGCACTCGGTTTCGCTCGAGTACCATGACGACCGATTTGACTTCGGCACGACTTTAGGTCGCTTAAGTTCAGCCTAGCGGGCTAGGAATTCACACAGACAAGCCTTGGGAATCCAGCTTTCAGGGGACGCCTCTTCCAAGCCTCTCGGAGGTCGTGGGGCCGAACGGCGCGCGTCAAAGCACTCGGTTTCGCTCCAGTAGTAGGCCTTTATTGACTAAATTGTAACATGACGACCTATGTGATTTTGGCAGGACTTTTTTGCGCCTACTTTTCAGCTACTAGGCAAAGATTTGAAACAAACGATCGGTGGGAATCCAGCTTTCAGGGGAGACCTCCCCTGAATCTCTGGACGGCTGTGGGGCCGAGCGGCGAGCGTAAAAGCACTCAGTTTCGGTCCAGTAATAGGCCTTTATTGACTAAATTGTAACATGACGACCTATGTGATTTTGGCAGGACTTTTTAGCGCTTACGTTTGAGCTAGTGCGCTAAGATTTGAAACAAACGATGGGTGGGAATCCAGCTTTCAGGTTAGTCCTCCCCCGAGTCTCTGGACGGCTGTGTGGCCGAGCGGCGACCGTTAAAGCACTCAGTTTCGCTCGAGTACCATGACGACCAATTTGACTTCGGCACGACTTTAGGTCGCTTAATTTCAGCCTAGCGGGCTAGGAATTCACACAGACAAGCCTTGGGAATCCAGCTTTCAAGGGAGGCCTCTTCCAAGCCTCTCGGAGCTTGTGGGGCCGAACGGCGAGCGTCGAAGCACTCTGTTTCGCTCCAGTAGTAACCCTTTATTGACTAAATTGTAACATCACAACCTATGTGATTTTGGCAGGACTTTTTAGCGCCTACTTTTCAGCTACTGGGCTAACATTTGAAACAAACGATCGGTGGGAATCCAGCTTTCAGGGGAGGCCTCCCCCGAGTCTCTGGACGGCTGTGGGGCCGAGCGGCGAGCGTAATAGCACTCAGTTTCGCTCGAGTACCATGACGACCGATTTGACTTCGGCACAACTTTAGGTCGCTTAATTTCAGCGGAGCGGGCTAGGAATTAACACAGACAAGCCTTGGGAATCCAGCTTTCAAGGGAGACCTCTTCCAAGCCTCTCGGAGCTTGTGGGGCCGAACGGCGACCGTCGAAGCACTCGGTTTCGCTTCAGTAGTAGCCCTTTATTGACTAAATTGTAACATGACAACCTATGTGACTTTGGCAGGACTTTTTAGCGCTTAATTTTGAGCTAGTGGGCTAAGATTTGAAACAAACGATCGGTGGGAATCCAGCTTTCAGGGGAGGTCTCCCCCGAGTCTCTGGACGGCTGTGGGGGCGACTGGCGAGCGTCAAAGCACTCTGTTTCTCTCCAGTAGTTGGCCTTTATTGAGTAAATTGTAACAACGACCTATGTGATTTTGGCAGGACTTTTTAGCGCCTACTTTTCAGCTACTGGGCTAAGATTTGAAATAAACGATCGGTGGGAATCCAGCTTTCAGGGGAGGCCTCTTTCAAGCCTCTCAGAGGTTGTGGGGCCGAGCGGCGAGCGTCAAAGCACTCGGTTTCGCTCCAGTAGTAGGCCTTTATTGACTAAATTGTAACATGACGACCTATGTGATTTTGGCAGGACTTTTTAGCGCCTACTTTTCAGCTACTGGGCTAAGATTTGAAACAAACGATCGGTGGGAATCCAGCTTTCAGGGGAGGCCTCCCCCGAATCTCTGGACGGTTGTGGGGCCGAACGGTGAGCGTCAAAGCACTCAGTTTCTCTCCAGTCGTAGGCCTTTATTGACTAAATTGTAACATGACGACCTATGTGAATTTGGCAGGACTTTTTAGTGCCTACTTTTGAACTAGTGGGCTAAGTTTTGAAACAAACGATCGGTGGGAATCCAGCTTTCAGGGGAGGCCTCCCCTGAGTCTCTGGACGGCTGTGGGGCTGAGCGGCGATCGTTAAAGCACTCAGTTTCGGTCCAGTGATAGGCCTTTATTGACTAAATTGTAACATGACGACCCATGTGATTTTGGCAGGACTTTTTAGCGCTTACTTTTCAGCTACTGGGCTAAGATTTAAAACAAACGATCGGTGGGAATCCAGCTTTCAGGGGAGGCCTCTTCCAAGTCTCTTGGAGGTCGTGGGGCCAAACGGCGAGCGTCAAAGCACTCTGTTTCGCTCCAGTAGTAGGCCTTTATTGACTAAATTGTAACATGACGACCTATGTGATTTTGGCAGGACTCTTTTGCGCCTACTTTTCAGCTACTGGGCTAAGATTTGAAACAAACGATCGGTGGGAATCCAGCTTTCAGGGGAGGCCTCCCCTGAGTCTCTGGACGGCTGTGGGGACGTGCGGCGAGCGTTAAAGCACTCAGTTTCGGTCCAGTAATAGGCCTTTATTGACTAAATTGTAACATGACGACCTATGTGATTTTGGCAGGACTTTTTAGCGCTTACGTTTGAGCTAGTGGGCTAAGATTTAAAAGAAACGATCGGTGGGAATCCAGCTTTCAGGGGAGGCCTACCCCGAGTCTCTGGACTGCTGTGGGGCCGAGCGGCGACCGTTAAAGCACTCAGTTTCGCTCAAGTAGCATGACGACCGATTTGACTTCGGCACGACTTTAGGTCACTTAATTTCAGCCTAGCGGGCTAGGAATTCACACAGACAAGCCTTGGGAATCCAGCTTTCAAGGGAGGCCTCTTCCAAGCCTCTCGGAGCTTGTGGGGCTGAACGGCGAGCGTCGAAGCACTCGGTTTCGCTCCAGTCGTAGGCCTTTAATGACTAAATTGTAACGTGACGACCTATGTGACTTTGGCAAGACTTTTTAGTGCTTACTTTTGAGCTAGTGGGGTACGATTTGAAACAAACGATCGGTGGGAATCCAGCTTTCAGGGGAGGCCTCCCCCGAGTCTCTGGACAGCTGTGGGGCCGAACGACGAGCGTCAAAGCACTCGTTTTCGCTCCAGTAGTGGGCCTTTATTGACTAAATTGTAACATGACGACCTATGTGACTTTGGCAAGACTTTTTAGCGCTTACTTTTGAGCTGGTGGGCTAAGATTTGAAACAAATGATCGGTGGGAATCCAGCTTTCAGGGGAGGCCTCCCCCGAGTCTCTGGACAGCTGTGGGGCCGAACGGCGAGCGTCAAAGCACTCGTTTTCGCTCCAGTAGTGGGCCTTTATTGACTAAATTGTAACATGACAACGTATGTGACTTTGGCAGGACTTTTTAGCGCTTACTTTTCACCTAGTGCGCTAAGAGTTGAAACAAACGATCGGTGGGAATCCAGCTTTCAGGGGAGGCCTCCCCCGAGTCTCTGGACAGCTGTGGGGCCGAACGGCGAGCGTCAAAGCACTCGTTTTCGCTCCAGTAGTGGGCCTTTATTGACTAAATTGTAACATGACAACGTATGTGACTTTGGCAGGACTTTTTAGCGCTTACTTTTCACCTAGTGCGCTAAGATTTGAAACAAACGATCGGTGGGAATCCAGCTTTCAGCGGAGTCCTCCCCCGAGTCTCTGGACGGCTGTGGGGCCGAGCGGCGAGCGTTAAAGCACTCAGTTTCGGTCCAGTAGGAGGCCTTTATTGGCTAAATTGTAACATGACGACCTATGTGATTTTGGCAGGACTTTATAGCGCCTACTTTTCAGCTACTGGGCTAAGATTTGAAACAAACGATCGGTGGGAATCCAGCTTTCAGGGGAGGCCTCTTCCAAGCCTCTCGGACGTCGTGGGGCCGAACGGCGAGCGTCAAAGCACTCGGTTTCGCTCGAGTAGGAGGCCTTTATTGACTAAATTGTAACATGACAACCTATGTGACTTTGGCAGGACGTTTTAGCGCTTACTTCTGACCTAGTGTGCTAAGATTTGAAATAAAGGATCGGTGGGAATCCAGTTTTCAGGGGAGTCCTCCCCCGAGTCTCTGGACGGCTGTGGGGCCGAGCGGCGAGCGTTAAAGTACTCAGTTTCGCTCGAGTACCATGACGACCGATTTGACTTCGGCACGACTTTAGGTCGCTTAATTTCAGCCTAGCGGGCTAGGAATTCACACAGACAATCCTTGGGAATCCAGCTTTCAGGGGAGGCCACTTCCAAGCCTCTCAGAAGTCGTGGGGCCTATCGGCGAGCGTCAAAGCACTCGGTTTCGCTCCAGTAGTAGGCCTTTATTGACTAAATTGTAACATGATGACCTATGTGACTTTGGCAGGGATTTTTTGCGCCTACTTTTCACCTACTGGGCTAAGATTTGAAACAAACGATCGGTGGGAATCCAGCTTTCAGGGGAGGCCTCCCCCGAGTCTCTGGACGGCTGTGGGGCCGAGCGGCGAGCGTTACAGCACTCAGTTTCGGTCCAGTAGGAGGCCTTTTTTGACTAAATTGTAACATGACGACCTATGTGATTTTGGCAGGACTTTTTAGCGCCTACTTTTCAGCTACTGGGCGAAGATTTGAAACAAACGATCGGTGGGAATCCAGCTTTCAGGGGAGTCCTCCCCCGAGTCTCTGGACGGCTGTGGGGCCGAGCGGCGAGCGTTAAAGCACTCAGTTTCGCTCGAGTACCATGACGACCGATTTGACTTCGGCACGACTTTAGGTCGCTTAATTTCAGTCTAGCGGGCTAGGAATTCACACAGACAATCCTTGGGAATCCAGCTTTCAGGGGAGGCGACTTTTAAGCCTCTCAGAGGTCGTGGGGCCTAACGGCGAGCGTCAAAGCAATCGGTTTCGCTCCAGTAGTAGGCCTTTATTGACTAAATTGTAACATGATGACCTATGTGACTTTGGCAGGGATTTTTTGCGCCTACTTTTCACCTACTGGGCTAAGATTTGAAACAAACGATCGGTGGGAATCCAGCTTTCAGGGGAGGCCTCCCCCGAGTCTCTGGACGGCTGTGGGGCCGAGCGGCGAGCGTTACAGCACTCAGTTTCGGTCCAGTAGGAGGCCTTTTTTGACTAAATTGTAACATGACGACCTATGTGATTTTGGCAGGACTTTTTAGCGCCTACTTTTCAGCTACTGGGCTAAGATTTGAAACAAACGATCGGTGGGAATCCAGCTTTCAGGGGAGGCCTCTTTCCGAGCCTCTCTGAGGTCGTGGGGCCGAACGACGAGCGTCAAAGCACTCGGTTTCGCTCCAGTAGTAGGCCTTTATTGACTAAATTGTAACATGACATGACAACGTATGTTGTCACGTTTGTTTCAAATCTTAGCCCATATATTTTAGCACTTACTTTTGAGCTAGTGCGCTAAGATTTGAAACAAACGATCGGTGGGAATCCAGCTTTCAGGGGAGGCCTCCCCCGAGTCTCTGGACAGCTGTGGGGCCGAACGGCGAGCGTCGAAGCACTCTGTTTCGCTCCAGTAGTAGGCCTTTATTGACTAAATTGTAACATGACAACCTATGTGACTTTGGCAGGACTTTTTAGCGCTTACTTTTGAGCTAGTGGGCTACGATTTGAAACAAACGATCGGTGGGAATCCAGCTTTCAGGGCAGGCCTCCCCCGAGTCTCTGGACGGCTGTGGGGACGAACGGCGAGCGTCAAAGCACTCGGTTTCTCTCCAGTAGTAGGCCTTTATTGAGTAAATTGTAACCTGACGACCTATGTGATTTTGGCAGGACCTTTTAGCGCCTACTTTTCAGCTACTGGGCTAAGATTTGAAACAAACGATCGGTGGGAATCCAGCTTTCGGGGGAGGCCTCCCCCGAGTCTCTGGACGGCTGTGGGGCCGAGCGGCGAGCGTTAAAGCTCTCAGTTTCGGTCAAGTAATAGGCCTTTATTGACTAAATTGTAACATGACGACCTATGTGATTTTGGCAGGACTTTTTAGCGCTTACGTTTGAGCTAGTGGGCTAAGATTTAAAACAAACGATCTGTGGGAATCCAGCTTTCAGGGGAGTCCTCCCCCGAGTCTCTGGACGGCTGTGGGGCCGAGCGGCGAGCTTTAAAGCACTCAGTTTCGCTCGAGTACCATGACGACCGATTTGACTTCGGCATGACTTTAGGTCGCTTAATTTCAGCCTAGCGGGCTATGAATTCACACAGACAATCCTTGGGAATCCAGCTTTCAGGGGAGGCCACTTCCAAGCCTCTCAGAGGTCGTGGGGCCTAACGGCGAGCGTCAAAGCACTCGGTTTCGGTCCAGTAGGAGGCCTTTATTGACTAAATTGTAACATGATGACCTATGTGATTTTGGCAGGACTTTTTAGCGCCTAATTTTCAGCTACTGGGCTAAGATTTGAAACAAACCATCGGTGGGAATCCAGCTTTCAGGGGAGGCTTCTTCCAAGCCTCTCGGAGGTTGTGGGGCCGAACGGCGAGCGTTAAAGCGCTCAGTTTCGCTCCAGTAGTAGGCCTTTATTGACTAAATTGTACCATGACGACCTATGTGATTTTGGCAGGACTTTTTAACGCCTACTTTTCAGCTACTGGGCGAAGATTTGAAACAAACGATCGGTGGGAATCCAGCTTTCAGGGGAGGCCTCTTCCAAGCCTCTCGGAGGTCGTGGGGCATAACGGCGAGCGTCAACGCACTCGTTTTCGGTCCAGTAGTAGGCCTTTATTGACTAAATTGTAACATGACAACCTATGTGACTTTGGCAGGACTTTTTAGCGCTTACTTTTCACCGAGTGCGCTAAGATTTGAAACAAACGATGGGTGGGAATCCAGCTTTCAGGGGAGTCCTCCCCCGAGTCTCTGGACGGCTGTGTGGCCGAGCGGCGACCGTTAAAGCACTCGGTTTCGCTCGAGTACCATGACGACCAATTTGACTTCGGCACGACTTTAGGTCGCTTAATTTCAGCCTAGCGGGATAGGAATTCACACAGACAAGCCTTGGGAATCCAGCCTTCAAGGGAGGCCTCTTCCAAGCCTCTCAAAGCTCGTGGGGCCGAACGGCGATCGTCGAAGCACTCGGTTTCGCTCCAGTAGTAACCCTTTATTGACTAAATTGTAACATCACAACCTACGTGATTTTGGCAGGACTTTTTAGCGCCTACTTTTCAGCTACTGGGCTAAGATTTGCAACAAACGATCGGTGGGAATGCAGCTTTCAGGGGAGGCCTCTTCCAAGCCTCTCGGAGGTCATGGGGCCGAACGGCGACCGTCAAAGCACTCGGTTTCGCTCCAGCAGTAGGCCTTTATTGACTAAATTGTAACATGACAACCTATGTGACTTTGGCAGGACTTTTTAGCGCTTACTTTTGAGCTAGTTGGCTAAGATTTGAAACAAAGGATCGGTGGGATTCCAGATTTCAGGGGAGGCCTCCCCCGAGTCTCTGGATGGCTGTGGGGCCGAACGGCGAGCGTCAAAGCACTCGGTTTCTCTCCAGTCGTAGGCCTTTAATGACGAAATTGTAACATGACGAACTTTGTGATTTTGGCAGGACTTTTTAGCGCCTACTTTTCAGCTACTGGGCTAAGATTTAAAACAAACGATCGGTGGGAATCCAGCTTTCAGGGGGGGCCTCTTCCAAGTCTCTTGGAGGTCGTGGGGCCAAACGGCGAGCGTCAAAGCACTCGGTTTCGCTCCAGTAGTAGGCCTTTATTGACTAAATTGTAACATGACGACCTATGTGATTTTGGCAGGACTTTTTTGCGCCTACTTTTCAGCTACTGGGCTAAGATTTGAAACAAACGATCGGTGGGAATCAAGCTTTCAGGGGAGGCCTCCCCTGAGTCTCTGGACGGCTGCGGGGCTGAGCGGCGAGCCTTAAAGCACTCAGTTTCGGTCCAGTAATAGGCCTTTATTGACTAAATTGTAACATGACGACCTATTTGATTTTGGCAGGACTTTTTAGCGCTTACGTTTGAGCTAGTGGGCTAAGATTTAAAACAAACGATCGGTGGGGATCCAGCTTTCAGGGGAGGCCTAGCCCGAGTCACTGGACTGCTGTGGGGCCAAGCGGCGACCGTTAAAGCACTCAGTTTCGCTCGAGTACCATGACGACCGATTTGACTTCGGCACGACTTTAGGTCGCTTAATTTCAGCCTAGCGGGCTAGGAATTCACACAGACAAGCCTTGGGAATCCAGCTTTCAAGGGAGGCCTCTTCCAAGCCTCTCGGAGCTTGTGGGGCTGAAAGGCGAGCGTCGAAGCACTCTGTTTCGCTCCAGTCGTAGGCCTTTATTGACTAAATTGTAACATGACGACCTATGTGACTTTGGCAAGGCTTTTTAGTGCTTACTTTTGAGCTAGTGGGCTAAGATTTGAAACAAACGATCGGTGGGAATCCAGCTTTCAGGGGAGGCCTCCCCCGAGTCTCTGGACAGCTGTGGGGCCGAACGACGAGCGTCAAAGCACTCGTTTTCGCTCCAGTAGTGGGCCTTTATTGACTAAATTGTAACATGACGACCTATGTGATTTTGGCAGGACTTTTTTGCGCCTACTTTTCAGCTACTGGGCTAAGATTTGAAACAAACGATCGGTGGGAATCCAGCTTTCAGGGGAGGCCTCTTCCAAGCCTCTCGGAGGTCGTGGACCCGAACGGCGAGCGTCAAAGCACTCGGTTTCGCTCCAGTAGTAGGCCTTTATTGACTAAATTGTAACATGACAACCTATGTGACTTTGGCAGGACTTTTTAGCGCTTACTTTTTACCTAGTGCGCTAAGATTTGAAACAAACGATCTGTGGGAATCCAGCTTTCAGGGGAGTCCTCCCCCGAGTCTCTGGACGGCTGTGGGGCCGAGCGGCGAGCTTTAAAGCACTCAGTTTCGCTCGAGTACCATGACGACCGATTTGACTTCGGCATGACTTTAGGTCGCTTAATTTCAGCCTAGCGGGCTATGAATTCACACAGACAATCCTTGGGAATCCAGCTTTCAGGGGAGGCCACTTCCAAGCCTCTCAGAGGTCGTGGGGCCTAACGGCGAGCGTCAAAGCACTCGGTTTCGGTCCAGTAGGAGGCCTTTATTGACTAAATTGTATCATGATGACCTATGTGATTTTGGCAGGACTTTTTAGCGCCTACTTTTCAGCTACTGGGCTAAGATTTGAAACAAACCATCGGTGGGAATCCAGCTTTCAGGGGAGGCTTCTTCCAAGCCTCTCGGAGGTTGTGGGGCCGAACGGCGAGCGTTAAAGCACTCAGTTTCGCTCCAGTAGTAGGCCTTTATTGACTAAATTGTACCATGACGACCTATGTGATTTTGGCAGGACTTTTTAACGCCTACTTTTCAGCTACTGGGCGAAGATTTGAAACAAACGATCGGTGGGAATCCAGCTTTCAGGGGAGGCCTCCCCCGAGTCTCTGGACGGCTGTGGGGCCGAGCGGCGAGCGTAATAGCACTCAGTTTCGCTCGAGTACCATGACGACCGATTTGACTTCGGCACAACTTTAGGTCGCTTAATTTCAGCCGAGCGGGCTAGGAATTAACACAGACAAGCCTTGGGAATCCAGCTTTCAAGGGAGGCCTCTTCCAAGCCTCTCGGAGCTTGTGGGGCCGAACGGCGAGCGTCGAAGCACTCGGTTTCGCTTCAGTAGTAACCCTTTATTGACTAAATTGTAACATCACAACCTATGTGACTTTGGCAGGACTTTTTTGCGCCTACTTTTCAGCTACTGGGCTAAGATTTGAAACAAACGATCGGTGGGAATGCAGCTTTCAGGGGAGGCCACTTCCAAGCCTCTCGGAGGTCATGGGGCCGAACGGCGACCGTCAAAGCACTCGGTTTCGCTCCAGCAGTAGGCCTTTATTGACTAAATTGTAACATGACAACCTATGTGACTTTGGCAGGACTTTTTAGCGCTTACTTTTGAGCTAGTTGGCTAAGATTTGAAACAAACGATCGGTGGGATTCCAGATTTCAGGGGAGGCCTCCCCCGAGTCTCTGGATGGCTGTGGGGCCGAACGGCGAGCGTCAAAGCACTCGGTTTCTCTCCAGTCGTAGGCCTTTAATGACGAAATTGTAACATGACGAACTTTGTGATTTTGGCAGGACTTTTTAGCGCCTACTTTTCAGCTACTGGGCTAAGATTTAAAACAAACGATCGGTGGTAATCCAGCTTTCAGGGGGGGCCTCTTCCAAGTCTCTTGGAGGTCGTGGGGCCAAACGGCGAGCGTCAAAGCACTCGGTTTCGCTCCAGTAGTAGGCCTTTATTGACTAAATTGTAACATGACGACCTATGTGATTTTGGCAGGACTTTTTTGCGCCTACTTTTCAGCTACTGGGCTAAGATTTGAAACAAACGATCGGTGGGAATCAAGCTTTCAGGGGAGGCCTCCCCTGAGTCTCTGGACGGCTGTGGGGCTGAGCGGCGAGCCTTAAAGCACTCAGTTTCGGTCCAGTAATAGGCCTTTATTGACTAAATTGTAACATGACGACCTATGTGATTTTGGCAGGACTTTTTAGCGCTTACGTTTGAGCTAGTGGGCTAAGATTTAAAACAAACGATCGGTGGGAATCCAGCTTTCAGGGGAGGCCTAGCCCGAGTCACTGGACTGCTGTGGGGCCGAGCGGCAACCGTTAAAGCACTCAGTTTCGCTCGAGTACCATGACGACCGATTTGACTTCGGCACGACTTTAGGTCGCTTAATTTCAGCCTAGCGGGCTAGGAATTCACACAGACAAGCCTTGGGAATCCAGCTTTCAAGGGAGGCCTCTTCCAAGCCTCTCGGAGCTTGTGGGGCTGAAAGGCGAGCGTCGAAGCACTGTGTTTCGCTCCAGTCGTAGGCCTTTAATGACTAAATTGTAACATGACGACCTATGTGACTTTGGCAAGGCTTTTTAGTGCTTACTTTTGAGCTAGTGGGCTAAGATTTGAAACAAACGATCGGTGGGAATCCAGCTTTCAGGGGAGGCCTCCCCCGAGTCTCTGGACAGCTGTGGGGCCGAACGACGAGCGTCAAAGCACTCGTTTTCGCTCCAGTAGTGGGCCTTTATTGACTAAATTGTAACATGACGACCTATGTGATTTTGGCAGGACTTTTTTGCGCCTACTTTTCAGCTACTGGGCTAAGATTTGAAACAAACGATCGGTGGGAATCCAGCTTTCAGGGGAGGCCTCTTCCAAGCCTCTCGGAGGTCGTGGACCCGAACGGCGAGCGTCAAAGCACTCGGTTTCGCTCCAGTAGTAGGCCTTTATTGACTAAATTGTAACATGACAACCTATGTGACTTTGGCAGGACTTTTTAGCGCTTACTTTTTACCTAGTGCGCTAAGATTTGAAACAAACGATCTGTGGGAATCCAGCTTTCAGGGGAGTCCTTCCCCGAGTCTCTGGACGGCTGTGGGGCCGAGCGGCGAGCTTTAAAGCACTCAGTTTCGCTCGAGTACCATGACGACCGATTTGACTTCGGCATGACTTTAGGTCGCTTAATTTCAGCCTAGCGGGCTATGAATTCACACAGACAATCCTTGGGAATCCAGCTTTCAGGGGAGGCCACTTCCAAGCCTCTCAGAGGTCGTGGGGCCTAACGGCGAGCGTCAAAGCACTCGGTTTCGGTCCAGTAGGAGGCCTTTATTGACTAAATTGTAACATGATGACCTATGTGATTTTGGCAGGACTTTTTAGCGCCTACTTTTCAGCTACTGGGCTAAGATTTGAAACAAACCATCGGTGGGAATCCAGCTTTCAGGGGAGGCTTCTTCCAAGCCTCTCGGAGGTTGTGGGGCCGAACGGCGAGCGTTAAAGCACTCAGTTTCGCTCCAGTAGTAGGCCTTTATTGACTAAATTGTACCATGACGACCTATGTGATTTTGGCAGGACTTTTTAACGCCTACTTTTCAGCTACTGGGCGAAGATTTGAAACAAACGATCGGTGGGAATCCAGCTTTCAGGGGAGGCCTCTTCCAAGCCTCTCGGAGGTCGTGGGGCATAACGGCGAGCGTCAACGCACTCGTTTTCGGTCCAGTAGTAGGCCTTTATTGACTAAATTGTAACATGACAACCTATGTGACTTTGGCAGGACTTTTTAGCGCTTACTTTTCACCGAGTGCGCTAAGATTTAAAACAAACGATGGGTGGGAATCCAGCTTTCAGGGGAGTCCTCCCCCGAGTCTCTGGACGGCTGTGTGGCCGAGCGGCGACCGTTAAAGCACTCGGTTTCGCTCGAGTACCATGACGACCAATTTGACTTCGGCACGACTTTAGGTCGCTTAATTTCAGCCTAGCGGGCTAGGAATTCACACAGACAAGCCTTGGGAATCCAGCCTTCAAGGGAGGCCTCTTCCAAGCCTCTCAAAGCTCGTGGGGCCGAACGGCGAGCGTCGAAGCACTCGGTTTCGCTCCAGTAGTAACCCTTTATTGACTAAATTGTAACATCACAACCTACGTGATTTTGGCAGGACTTTTTAGCGCCTACTTTTCAGCTACTGGGCTAAGATTTGAAACAAACGATCGGTGGGAATCCAGCTTTCAGGGGAGGCCTCCCCCGAGTCTCTGGACGGCTGTGGGGCCGAGCGGCGAGCGTAATAGCACTCAGTTTCGCTCGAGTACCATGACGACCGATTTGACTTCGGCACAACTTTAGGTCGCTTAATTTCAGCCGAGCGGGCTAGGAATTAACACAGACAAGCCTTGGGAATCCAGCTTTCAATGGAGGCCTCTTCCAAGCCTCTCGGAGCTTGTGGGGCCGAACGGCGAGCGTCGAAGCACTCGGTTTCGCTTCAGTAGTAGGCCTTTATTGACTAAATTGTAACATGACAACCTATGTGACTTTGGCAGGACTTTTTAGCGCTTACTTTTGAGCTAGTGGGCTAAGATTTGAAACAAACGATCGGTGGGAATCCAGCTTTCAGGTTAGTCCTCCCCCGAGTCTCTGGACGGCTGTGTGGCCGAGCGGCGACCGTTAAAGCACTCAGTTTCGCTCGAGGTCGCTTAATTTCAGCCTAGCGGGCTAGGAATTCACACAGACAAGCCTTGGGAATCCAGCTTTCAAGGGAGTCCTCTTCCAAGCCTCTCGGAGCTCGTGGGGCCAAACGGCGAGCGTCGAAGCACTCTGTTTCGCTCCAGTAGTAGGCCTTTATTGACTAAATTGTAACATGACAACCTATGTGACTTTGGCAGGACTTTTTAGCGCTTACTTTTGAGCTAGTGGGCTACGATTTGAAACAAACGATCGGTGGGAATCCAGCTTTCAGGGCAGGCCTCCCCCGAGTCTCTGGACGGCTGTGGGGACGAACGGCGAGCGTCAAAGCACTCGGTTTCTCTCCAGTAGTAGGCCTTTATTGAGTAAATTGTAACCTGACGACCTATGTGATTTTGGCAGGACCTTTTAGCGCCTACTTTTCAGCTACTGGGCTAAGATTTGAAACAAACGATCGGTGGGAATCCAGCTTTCGGGGGAGGCCTCCCCCGAGTCTCTGGACGGCTGTGGGGCCGAGGGGCGAGCGTTAAAGCTCTCAGTTTCGGTCAAGTAATAGGCCTTTATTGACTAAATTGTAACATGACGACCTATGTGATTTTGGCAGGACTTTTTAGCGCTTACGTTTGAGCTAGTGGGCTAAGATTTAAAACAAACGATCGGTGGGAATCCAACTTTCAGGGGAGGCCTCCCCCGAGTCTCTGGACGGCTGTGGTTGCCGAGCGGCGAGCGTTAAAGCACTCTGTTTCGCTCGAGTACCATGACGACCGATTTGACTTCGGCACGACTTTAGGTCGCTTAAGTTCAGCCTAGCGGGCTAGGAATTCACACAGACAAGCCTTGGGAATCCAGCTTTCAGGGGACGCCTCTTCCAAGCCTCTCGGAGGTCGTGGGGCCAAACAGTGCGCGTCAAAGCACTCGGTTTCGCTCCAGTAGTAGGCCTTTATTGACTAAATTGTAACATGACGACCTATGTGATTTTGGCAGGACTTTTTTGCGCCTATTTTTCAGCTACTGGGCTAAGATTTGAAACAAACGATCGGTGGGAATCCAGCTTTCAGGGGAGGCCTCCCCTGAATCTCTGGACGGCTGTGGGGCCGAGCGGCGAGCGTTAAAGCACTCAGTTTCGGTCCAGTAATAGGCCTTTATTGACTAAATTGTAACATGACGACCTATGTGATTTTGGCAGGACTTTTTAGCGCTTACGTTTGAGCTAGTGCGCTAAGATTTAAAACAAACGATGGGTGGGAATCCAGCTTTCAGGTTAGTCCTCCCCCGAGTCTCTGGACGGCTGTGTGGCCGAGCGGCGACCGTTAAAGCACTCAGTTTCGCTCGAGTACCATGACGACCAATTTGACTTCGGCACGACTTTAGGTCGCTTAATTTCAGCCTAGCGGGCTAGGAATTCACACAGACAAGCCTTGGGAATCCAGCTTTCAAGGGAGGCCTCTTCCAACCCTCTCGGAGCTCGTGGGGCCGAACGGCGAGCGTCGAAGCACTTTGTTTCGCTCCAGTAGTAACCCTTTGTTGACTAAATTGTAACATGACGACCTATGTGACTTTGGCAGGACTTTTTAGTGCTTACTTTTCATCTGCTGGGCTAAGATTTGAAACAAACGATCGGTGGGAATCCAGCTTTTAGGGGAGGACTCTTCCAAGCCTCTCGGACGTCCTGGGGCCGAACGGCGAGCGTCAAAGCACTCGGTTTCGCTTCAGTAGGAGGCCTTTATTGACTAAATTGTAACATGACAACCGATGTGACTTTGGCAGGACGTTTTAGCGCTTACTTCTGACCTAGTGTGCTAAGATTTAAAATAAACGATCGGTGGGAATCCAGCTTTCAGGGGAGTCCTCCCCCGAGTCTCTGGACGGCTGTGGGGCAGAGTGGCGAGCTTTAAAGCACTCAGTTTCGGTCCAGTAGTAGGCCTTTATTGACTAAATTGTAACATGACGACCTATGTGATTTTGGCAGGACTTTTTAGCGCCTACTTTTCAGTTACTGGGCGAAGATTTGAAACAAACGATCGGTGGGAATCCAGCTTTCAGGGGAGGCCTCTTCCAAGCCTCTCGGAGGTCGTGGGGCCGAACGGCGAGCGTCAAAGCACTCGGTTTCGCTCCAGTAGGAGTCCTTTATTGACTAAATTGTAACATGACAACCTATGTTACTTTGGCAGGACGTTTTAGCGCTTACTTCTGACCTAGTGTGCTAAGATTTAAAATAAACGATCGGTGGGAATCCAGCTTTCAGGGGAGGCCTCCCCTGAGTCTCTGGACGGCTGTGGGGCTGAGCGGCGATCGTTAAAGCACTCAGTTTCGGTCCAGTGATAGGCCTTTATTGACTAAATTGTAACATGACGACCTATGTGATTTTGGCAGGACTTTTTAGCGCTTACGTTTGAGCTAGTGGGCTAAGATTTAAAACAAACGATCGGTGGGAATCCAGCTTTCAGGGGAGGCCTCCCCCGAGTCTCTGGACGGCTGTGGGGCCGAGCGGCGAGCGTTAAAGCACTCAGTTTCGCTCGAGTACCATGACGACCGATTTGACTTCGGCACGACTTTAGGTCACTTAATTTAGGCCTAGCGGGCTAGGAATTCACACAGACAAGCCTTGGGAATCCAGCTTTCAAGGGAGGCCTCTTCCAAGCCTCTCGGAGCTCGTGGGGCCGAACGGCGAGCCTCGAAGCACTCGGTTTCGCTCCAGTAGTAGGCCTTTATTGACTAAATTGTAACATGACAACCTATGTGACTTTGGCAGGACTTTTTAGCGCTTACTTTTGAGCTAGTGGGCTACGATTTGAAACAAACGATCGGTGGGAATCCAGCTTTCAGGGGAGGCCTCCCCCGAGTCTCTGGACGGCTGTGGGGACGAACGGCGAGCGTCAAAGCACTCGGTTTCTCTCCAGTAGTAGGCCTTTATTGAGTAAATTGTAACCTGACGACCTATGTGATTTTGGCAGGACCTTTTAGCGCCTACTTTTCAGCTACTGGGCTAAGATTTGAAACAAACGATCGGTGGGAATCCAGCTTTCGGGGGAGGCCTCCCCCGAGTCTCTGGACGGCTGTGGGGCCGAGCGGCGAGCGTTAAAGCTCTCAGTTTCGGTCAAGTAATAGGCCTTTATTGACTAAATTGTAACATGACGACCTATGTGATTTTGGCAGGACTTTTTAGCGCTTACGTTTGAGCTAGTGGGCTAAGATTTAAAACAAACGATCGGTGGGAATCCAACTTTCAGGGGAGGCCTCCCCCGAGTCTCTGGACGGCTGTGGTGGCCGAGCGGCGAGCGTTAAAGCACTCGGTTTCGCTCGAGTACCATGACGACCGATTTGACATCGGCACGACTTTAGGTCGCTTAAGTTCAGCCTAGCGGGCTAGGAATTCACACAGACAAGCCTTGGGAATCCAGCTTTCAGGGGACGCCTCTTCCAAGCCTCTTGGAGGTCGTGGGGCCGAACGGCGCGCGTCAAAGCACTCGGTTTCGCTCCAGTAGTAGGCCTTTATTGACTAAATTGTAACATGACGACCTATGTGATTTTGGCAGGACTTTTTTGCGCCTACTTTTCAGCTACTGGGCTAAGATTTGAAACAAACGATCGGTGGGAATCCAGCTTTCAGGGGAGGCCTCCCCTGAATCTCTGGACGGCTGTGGGGCCGAGCGGCGAGCGTTAAAGCACTCAGTTTCGGTCCAGTAATAGGCCTTTATTGACTAAATTGTAACATGACGACCTATGTGATTTTGGCAGGACTTTTTAGCGCTTACCTTTGAGCTAGTGCGCGAAGATTTGAAACAAACGATGGGTGGGAATCCAGCTTTCAGGTTAGTCCTCCCCCGAGTCTCTGGACGGCTGTGTGGCCGAGCGGCGACCGTTAAAGCACTCAGTTTCGCTCGAGTACCATGACGACCAATTTGACTTCGGCACGACTTTAGGTCGCTTAATTTCAGCCTAGCGGGCTAGGAATTCACACAGACAAGCCTTGGGAATCCAGCTTTCAAGGGAGGCCTCTTCCAAGCCTCTCGGAGCTCGTGGGGCCGAACGGCGAGCGTCGAAGCACTCTGTTTCGCTCTAGTAGTAACCCTTTATTGACTAAATTGTAACATCACAACCTATGTGACTTTGGCAGGACTTTTTTGCGCCTACTTTTCAGCTACTGGGCTAAGATTTGAAACAAACGATCGGTGGGAATGCTGCTTTCAGGGGAGGCCTCTTCCAAGCCTCTCGGAGGTCATGGGGCCGAACGGCGACCGTCAAAGCACTCGGTTTCGCTCCAGCAGTAGGCCTTTATTGACTAAATTGTAACATGACAACCTATGTGACTTTGGCAGGACTTTTTAGCGCCTACTTTTCAGCTACTGGGCTAAGATTTAAAACAAACGATCGGTGGGAATCCAGCTTTCAGGGGAGTCCTCCCCCGAGTCTCTGGATGGCTGTGGGGCCGAACGGCGAGCGTCAAAGCACTCGGTTTCTCTCCAGTCGTAGGCCTTTAATGACGAAATTGTAACATGACGAACTTTGTGATTTTGGCAGGACTTTTTAGCGCCTACTTTTCAGCTACTGGGCTAAGATTTAAAACAAACGATAGGTGGGAATCCAGCTTTCAGGGGGGGCCTCTTCCAAGTCTCTTGGAGGTCGTGGGGCCAAACGGCGAGCGTCAAAGCACTCGGTTTCGCTCCAGTAGTAGGCCTTTATTGACTAAATTGTAACATGACGACCTATGTGATTTTGGCAGGACTTTTTTGCGCCTACTTTTCAGCTACTGGGCTAAGATTTAAAAGAAACGATCGGTGGGAATCCAGCTTTCAGGGGAGGCCTACCCCGAGTCTCTGGACTGCTGTGGGGCCGAGCGGCGACCGTTAAAGCACTCAGTTTCGCTCGAGTAGCATGACGACCGATTTGACTTCGGCACGACTTTAGGTCACTTAATTTCAGCCTAGCGGGCTAGGAATTCACACAGACAAGCCTTGGGAATCCAGCTTTCAAGGGAGGCCTCTTCCAAGCCTCTCGGAGCTTGTGGGGCTGAACGGCGAGCGTCGAAGCACTCTGTTTCGCTCCAGTCGTAGGCCTTTAATGACTAAATTGTAACGTGACGACCTATGTGACTTTGGCAAGACTTTTTAGTGCTTACTTTTGAGCTAGTAGGCTACGATTTGAAACAAACGATCGGTGGGAATCCAGCTTTCAGGGGAGGCCTCCCCCGAGTCTCTGGACAGCTGTGGGGCCGAACGACGAGCGTCAAAGCACTCGTTTTCGCTCCAGTAGTGGGCCTTTATTGACTAAATTGTAACATGACGACCTATGTGACTTTGGCAAGACTTTTTAGCGCTTACTTTTGAGCTGGTGGGCTAAGATTTGAAACAAATGATCGGTGGGAATCCAGCTTTCAGGGGAGGCCTCCCCCGAGTCTCTGGACAGCTGTGGGGCCGAACGGCGAGCGTCAAAGCACTCGTTTTCGCTCCAGTAGTGGGCCTTTATTGACTAAATTGTAACATGACAACGTATGTGACTTTGGCAGGACTTTTTAGCGCTTACTTTTCACCTAGTGCGCTAAGAGTTTAAACAAACGATCGGTGGGAATCCAGCTTTCAGGGGAGGCCTCCCCCGAGTCTCTGGACAGCTGTGGGGCCGAACGGCGAGCGTCAAAGCACTCGTTTTCGCTCCAGTAGTGGGCCTTTATTGACTAAATTGTAACATGACAACGTATGTGACTTTGGCAGGACTTTTTAGCGCTTACTTTTCACCTAGTGCGCTAAGATTTGAAACAAACGATCGGTGGGAATCCAGCTTTCAGCGGAGTCCTCCCCCGAGTCTCTGGACGGCTGTGGGGCCGAGCGGCGAGCGTTAAAGCACTCAGTTTCGGTCCAGTAGGAGGCCTTTATTGGCTAAATTGTAACATGACGACCTATGTGATTTTGGCAGGACTTTATAGCGCCTACTTTTCAGCTACTGGGCTAAGATTTGAAACAAACGATCGGTGGGAATCCAGCTTTCAGGGGAGGCCTCTTCCAAGCCTCTCGGACGTCGTGGGGCCGAACGGCGAGCGTCAAAGCACTCGGTTTCGCTCGAGTAGGAGGCCTTTATTGACTAAATTGTAACATGACAACCTATGTGACTTTGGCAGGACGTTTTAGCGCTTACTTCTGACCTAGTGTGCTAAGATTTGAAATAAAAGATCGGTGGGAATCCAGTTTTCAGGGGAGTCCTCCCCCGAGTCTCTGGACGGCTGTGGGGCCGAGCGGCGAGCGTTAAAGTACTCAGTTTCGCTCGAGTACCATGACGACCGATTTGACTTCGGCACGACTTTAGGTCGCTTAATTTCAGCCTAGCGGGCTAGGAATTCACACAGACAATCCTTGGAAATCCAGCTTTCAGGGGAGGCCACTTCCAAGCCTCTCAGAAGTCGTGGGGCCTATCGGCGAGCGTCAAAGCACTCGGTTTCGCTCCAGTAGTAGGCCTTTATTGACTAAATTGTAACATGACGACCTATGTGACTTTGGCAAGACTTTTTAGCGCTCACTTTTGAGCTAGTGGGCTAAGATTTGAAACAAAAGATCGGTGGGAATACAGCTTTCAGGGGAGGCCTCCCCCGAGTCTCTGGACAGCTGGGGGGCCGAACGGCGAGCGTCAAAGCACTTGGTTTCTCTCCAGTAGTTGGCCTTTATTGACTAAATTGTAACATGACGACCTATGTGACTTTGGCAGGACATTTTAGCGCCTAGTTTTGAGCTAGTGGGCTAAGATTTGAAACAAACGATCGGTGGGAATCCAGCTTTCAGGGGAGTCCTCCCCCGAGTCTCTGGACGGCTGTGGGGCCAAGCGGCGAGCGTTAAAGCACTCAGTTTCGGTCCAGTAGGAGGCCTTTATTGACTAAATTGTAACATGACGACCTATGTGATTTTGGCAGGACTTTTTAGCGCCTACTTTTCAGCTACTGGGCGAAGATTTGAAACAAACGATCGGTGGGAATCCGCGCTCAGGGGAGGCCTCTGCCAAGCCTCTCAGAGTTTCGTGGGCCCGAATGGCGAGCGTCAAAGCACTCGGTTTCGCTCCAGTAGGAGGCCTTTATTGACTAAATTGTAACATGACAACCTATGTGACTTTGGCAGGACATTTTAGCGCTTACTTTTGAGCTAGTGGGCTAAGATTTGAAACAAAAGATCGGCGGGAATACAGCTTTCAGGGGAGGCCTCCCCCGAGTCTCTGGACAGCTGGGGGCCGAACGGCGAGCGTCAAAGCACTTGGTTTCTCTCCAGTAGTTGGCCTTTATTGACTAAATTGTAACATGACGACCTATGTGACTTTGGCAGGACATTTAAGCGCCTAGTTTTGAGCTAGTGGGCTAAGATTTGAAACAAACGATCGGTGGGAATCCAGCTTTCAGGGGAGTCCTCCCCCGAGTCTCTGGACGGCTGTGGGGCCAAGCGGCGAGCGTTAAAGCACTCAGTTTCGGTCCAGTAGGAGGCCTTTATTGACTAAATTGTAACATGACGACCTATGTGATTTTGGCAGGACTTTTTAGCGCCTACTTTTCAGCTACTGGGCGAAGATTTGAAACAAACGATCGGTGGGGATCCAGCTTTCAGGGGAGTCCTCCCCCGAGTCTCTGGACGGCTGTGGGGCCGAGCGGCGAGCGTTAAAGCACTCAGTTTCGCTCGAGTACCATGACGACCGATTTGACTTCGGCACGACTTTAGGTCGCTTAATTTCAGTCTAGCGGGCTAGGAATTCACACAGACAATCCTTGGGAATCCAGCTTTCAGGGGAGGCGACTTTTAAGCCTCTCAGAGGTCGTGGGGCCTAACGGCGAGCGTCAAAGCAATCGGTTTCGCTCCAGTAGTAGGCCTTTATTGACTAAATTGTAACATGATGACCTATGTGACTTTGGCAGGGATTTTTTGCGCCTACTTTTCACCTACTGGGCTAAGATTTGAAACAAACGATCGGTGGGAATCCAGCTTTCAGGGGAGGCCTCCCCCGAGTCTCTGGACGGCTGTGGGGCCGAGCGGCGAGCGTTACAGCACTAAGTTTCGGTCCAGTAGGAGGCCTTTTTTGACTAAATTGTAACATGACGACCTATGTGATTTTGGCAGGACTTTTTAGCGCCTACTTTTCAGCTACTGGGCTAAGATTTGAAACAAACGATCGGTGGGAATCCAGCTTTCAGGGGAGGCCTCTTTCCGAGCCTCTCTGAGGTCGTGGGGCCGAACGACGAGCGTCAAAGCACTCGGTTTCGCTCCAGTAGTAGGCCTTTATTGACTAAATTGTAACATGACATGACAACCTATGTTGTCACGTCTGTTTCAAATCTTAGCCCATATATTTTAGCACTTACTTTTGAGCTAGTGCGCTAAGATTTGAAACAAACGATCGGTGGGAATCCAGCTTTCAGGGGAGGCCTCCCCCGAGTCTCTGGACAGCTGTGGGGCCGAACGGCGAGCGTCAAAGCACTCGTTTTCGCTCCAGTAGTGGGCCTTTATTGACTAAATTGTAACATGACAACGTATGTGACTTTGGCAGGACTTTTTAGCGCTTACTTTTCACCTAGTGCGCTAAGAGTTGAAACAAACGATCGGTGGGAATCCAGCTTTCAGGGGAGGCCTCCCCCGAGTCTCTGGACAGCTGTGGGGCCGAACGGCGAGCGTCAAAGCACTCGTTTTCGCTCCAGTAGTGGGCCTTTATTGACTAAATTGTAACATGACAACGTATGTGACTTTGGCAGGACTTTTTAGCGCTTACTTTTCACCTAGTGCGCTAAGATTTGAAACAAACGATCGGTGGGAATCCAGCTTTCAGCGGAGTCCTCCCCCGAGTCTCTGGACGGCTGTGGGGCCGAGCGGCGAGCGTTAAAGCACTCAGTTTCGGTCCAGTAGGAGGCCTTTATTGGCTAAATTGTAACATGACGACCTATGTGATTTTGGCAGGACTTTATAGCGCCTACTTTTCAGCTACTGGGCTAAGATTTGAAACAAACGATCGGTGGGAATCCAGCTTTCAGGGGAGGCCTCTTCCAAGCCTCTCGGACGTCGTGGGGCCGAACGGCGAGCGTCAAAGCACTCGGTTTCGCTCGAGTAGGAGGCCTTTATTGACTAAATTGTAACATGACAACCTATGTGACTTTGGCAGGACGTTTTAGCGCTTACTTCTGACCTAGTGTGCTAAGATTTGAAATAAAGGATCGGTGGGAATCCAGTTTTCAGGGGAGTCCTCCCCCGAGTCTCTGGACGGCTGTGGGGCCGAGCGGCGAGCGTTAAAGTACTCAGTTTCGCTCGAGTACCATGACGACCGATTTGACTTCGGCACGACTTTAGGTCGCTTAATTTCAGCCTAGCGGGCTAGGAATTCACACAGACAATCCTTGGGAATCCAGCTTTCAGGGGAGGCCACTTCCAAGCCTCTCAGAAGTCGTGGGGCCTATCGGCGAGCGTCAAAGCACTCGGTTTCGCTCCAGTAGTAGGCCTTTATTGACTAAATTGTAACATGACGACCTATGTGACTTTGGCAAGACTTTTTAGCGCTCACTTTTGAGCTAGTGGGCTAAGATTTGAAACAAAAGATCGGTGGGAATACAGCTTTCAGGGGAGGCCTCCCCCGAGTCTCTGGACAGCTGGGGGGCCGAACGGCGAGCGTCAAAGCACTTGGTTTCTCTCCAGTAGTTGGCCTTTATTGACTAAATTGTAACATGACGACCTATGTGACTTTGGCAGGACATTTTAGCGCCTAGTTTTGAGCTAGTGGGCTAAGATTTGAAACAAACGATCGGTGGGAATCCAGCTTTCAGGGGAGTCCTCCCCCGAGTCTCTGGACGGCTGTGGGGCCAAGCGGCGAGCGTTAAAGCACTCAGTTTCGGTCCAGTAGGAGGCCTTTATTGACTAAATTGTAACATGACGACCTATGTGATTTTGGCAGGACTTTTTAGCGCCTACTTTTCAGCTACTGGGCGAAGATTTGAAACAAACGATCGGTGGGAATCCGCGCTCAGGGGAGGCCTCTGCCAAGCCTCTCAGAGTTTCGTGGGCCCGAATGGCGAGCGTCAAAGCACTCGGTTTCGCTCCAGTAGGAGGCCTTTATTGACTAAATTGTAACATGACAACCTATGTGACTTTGGCAGGACATTTTAGCGCTTACTTTTGAGCTAGTGGGCTAAGATTTGAAACAAAAGATCGGCGGGAATACAGCTTTCAGGGGAGGCCTCCCCCGAGTCTCTGGACAGCTGGGGGGCCGAACGGCGAGCGTCAAAGCACTTGGTTTCTCTCCAGTAGTTGGCCTTTATTGACTAAATTGTAACATGACGACCTATGTGACTTTGGCAGGACATTTAAGCGCCTAGTTTTGAGCTAGTGGGCTAAGATTTGAAACAAACGATCGGTGGGAATCCAGCTTTCAGGGGAGTCCTCCCCCGAGTCTCTGGACGGCTGTGGGGCCAAGCGGCGAGCGTTAAAGCACTCAGTTTCGGTCCAGTAGGAGGCCTTTATTGACTAAATTGTAACATGACGACCTATGTGATTTTGGCAGGACTTTTTAGCGCCTACTTTTCAGCTACTGGGCGAAGATTTGAAACAAACGATCGGTGGGGATCCAGCTTTCAGGGGAGTCCTCCCCCGAGTCTCTGGACGGCTGTGGGGCCGAGCGGCGAGCGTTAAAGCACTCAGTTTCGCTCGAGTACCATGACGACCGATTTGACTTCGGCACGACTTTAGGTCGCTTAATTTCAGTCTAGCGGGCTAGGAATTCACACAGACAATCCTTGGGAATCCAGCTTTCAGAGGAGGCGACTTTTAAGCCTCTCAGAGGTCGTGGGGCCTAACGGCGAGCGTCAAAGCAATCGGTTTCGCTCCAGTAGTAGGCCTTTATTGACTAAATTGTAACATGATGACCTATGTGACTTTGGCAGGGATTTTTTGCGCCTACTTTTCACCTACTGGGCTAAGATTTGAAACAAACGATCGGTGGGAATCCAGCTTTCAGGGGAGGCCTCCCCCGAGTCTCTGGACGGCTGTGGGGCCGAGCGGCGAGCGTTACAGCACTAAGTTTCGGTCCAGTAGGAGGCCTTTTTTGACTAAATTGTAACATGACGACCTATGTGATTTTGGCAGGACTTTTTAGCGCCTACTTTTCAGCTACTGGGCTAAGATTTGAAACAAACGATCGGTGGGAATCCAGCTTTCAGGGGAGGCCTCTTTCCGAGCCTCTCTGAGGTCGTGGGGCCGAACGACGAGCGTCAAAGCACTCGGTTTCGCTCCAGTAGTAGGCCTTTATTGACTAAATTGTAACATGACATGACAACCTATGTTGTCACGTCTGTTTCAAATCTTAGCCCATATATTTTAGCACTTACTTTTGAGCTAGTGCGCTAAGATTTGAAACAAACGATCGGTGGGAATCCAGCTTTCAGGGGAGGCCTCCCCCGAGTCTCTGGACAGCTGTGGGGCCGAACGGCGAGAGTCGAAGCACTCTGTTTCGCTCCAGTAGTAGGCCTTTATTGACTAAATTGTAACATGACAACCTATGTGACTTTGGCAGGACTTTTTAGCGCTTACTTTTGAGCTAGTGGGCTACGATTTGAAACAAACGATCGGTGGGAATCCAGCTTTCAGGGGAGGCCTCCCCCGAGTCTGTGGACGGCTGTGGGGACGAACGGCGAGCGTCAAAGCACTCGGTTTCTCTCCAGTAGTAGGCCTTTATTGAGTAAATTGTAACCTGACGACCTATGTGATTTTGGCAGGACCTTTTAGCGCCTACTTTTCAGCTACTGGGCTAAGATTTGAAACAAACGATCGGTGGGAATCCAACTTTCAGGGGAGGCCTCCCCCGAGTCTCTGGACGGCTGTGGTGGCCGAGCGGCGAGCGTTAAAGCACTCGGTTTCGCTCGAGTACCATGACGACCGATTTGACTTCGGCACGACTTTAGGTCGCTTAAGTTCAGCCTAGCGGGCTAGGAATTCACACAGACAAGCCTTGGGAATCCAGCTTTCAGGGGACGCCTCTTCCAAGCCTCTCGGAGGTCGTGGGGCCGAACGGCGCGCGTCAAAGCACTCGGTTTCGCTCCAGTAGTAGGCCTTTATTGACTAAATTGTAACATGACGACCTATGTGATTTTGGCAGGACTTTTTTGCGCCTACTTTTCAGCTACTAGGCAAAGATTTGAAACAAACGATCGGTGGGAATCCAGCTTTCAGGGGAGACCTCCCCTGAATCTCTGGACGGCTGTGGGGCCGAGCGGCGAGCGTAAAAGCACTCAGTTTCGGTCCAGTAATAGGCCTTTATTGACTAAATTGTAACATGACGACCTATGTGATTTTGGCAGGACTTTTTAGCGCTTACGTTTGAGCTAGTGCGCTAAGATTTGAAACAAACGATGGGTGGGAATCCAGCTTTCAGGTTAGTCCTCCCCCGAGTCTCTGGACGGCTGTGTGGCCGAGCGGCGACCGTTAAAGCACTCAGTTTCGCTCGAGTACCATGACGACCAATTTGACTTCGGCACGACTTTAGGTCGCTTAATTTCAGCCTAGCGGGCTAGGAATTCACACAGACAAGCCTTGGGAATCCAGCTTTCAAGGGAGGCCTCTTCCAAGCCTCTCGGAGCTTGTGGGGCCGAACGGCGAGCGTCGAAGCACTCTGTTTCGCTCCAGTAGTAACCCTTTATTGACTAAATTGTAACATCACAACCTATTTGATTTTGGCAGGACTTTTTAGCGCCTACTTTTCAGCTACTGGGCTAACATTTGAAACAAACGATCGGTGGGAATCCAGCTTTCAGGGGAGGCCTCCCCCGAGTCTCTGGACGGCTGTGGGGCCGAGCGGCGAGCGTAATAGCACTCAGTTTCGCTCGAGTACCATGACGACCGATTTGACTTCGGCACAACTTTAGGTCGCTTAATTTCAGCGGAGCGGGCTAGGAATTAACACAGACAAGCCTTGGGAATCCAGCTTTCAAGGGAGACCTCTTCCAAGCCTCTCGGAGCTTGTGGGGCCGAACGGCGACCGTCGAAGCACTCGGTTTCGCTTCAGTAGTAGCCCTTTATTGACTAAATTGTAACATGACAACCTATGTGACTTTGGCAGGACTTTTTAGCGCTTAATTTTGAGCTAGTGGGCTAAGATTTGAAACAAACGATCGGTGGGAATCCAGCTTTCAGGGGAGGTCTCCCCCGAGTCTCTGGACGGCTGTGGGGGCGACTGGCGAGCGTCAAAGCACTCTGTTTCTCTCCAGTAGTTGGCCTTTATTGAGTAAATTGTAACAACGACCTATGTGATTTTGGCAGGACTTTTTAGCGCCTACTTTTCAGCTACTGGGCTAAGATTTGAAATAAACGATCGGTGGGAATCCAGCTTTCAGGGGAGGCCTCTTTCAAGCCTCTCAGAGGTTGTGGGGCCGAGCGGCGAGCGTCAAAGCACTCGGTTTCGCTCCAGTAGTAGGCCTTTATTGACTAAATTGTAACATGACGACCTATGTGATTTTGGCAGGACTTTTTAGCGCCTACTTTTCAGCTACTGGGCTAAGATTTGAAACAAACGATCGGTGGGAATCCAGCTTTCAGGGGAGGCCTCCCCCGAATCTCTGGACGGTTGTGGGGCCGAACGGTGAGCGTCAAAGCACTCAGTTTCTCTCCAGTCGTAGGCCTTTATTGACTAAATTGTAACATGACGACCTATGTGAATTTGGCAGGACTTTTTAGTGCCTACTTTTGAACTAGTGGGCTAAGTTTTGAAACAAACGATCGGTGGGAATCCAGCTTTCAGGGGAGGCCTCCCCTGAGTCTCTGGACGGCTGTGGGGCTGAGCGGCGATCGTTAAAGCACTCAGTTTCGGTCCAGTGATAGGCCTTTATTGACTAAATTGTAACATGACGACCCATGTGATTTTGGCAGGACTTTTTAGCGCTTACTTTTCAGCTACTGGGCTAAGATTTAAAACAAACGATCGGTGGGAATCCAGCTTTCAGGGGAGGCCTCTTCCAAGTCTCTTGGAGGTCGTGGGGCCAAACGGCGAGCGTCAAAGCACTCTGTTTCGCTCCAGTAGTAGGCCTTTATTGACTAAATTGTAACATGACGACCTATGTGATTTTGGCAGGACTCTTTTGCGCCTACTTTTCAGCTACTGGGCTAAGATTTGAAACAAACGATCGGTGGGAATCCAGCTTTCAGGGGAGGCCTCCCCTGAGTCTCTGGACGGCTGTGGGGACGTGCGGCGAGCGTTAAAGCACTCAGTTTCGGTCCAGTAATAGGCCTTTATTGACTAAATTGTAACATGACGACCTATGTGATTTTGGCAGGACTTTTTAGCGCTTACGTTTGAGCTAGTGGGCTAAGATTTAAAAGAAACGATCGGTGGGAATCCAGCTTTCAGGGGAGGCCTACCCCGAGTCTCTGGACTGCTGTGGGGCCGAGCGGCGACCGTTAAAGCACTCAGTTTCGCTCAAGTAGCATGACGACCGATTTGACTTCGGCACGACTTTAGGTCACTTAATTTCAGCCTAGCGGGCTAGGAATTCACACAGACAAGCCTTGGGAATCCAGCTTTTAAGGGAGGCCTCTTCCAAGCCTCTCGGAGCTTGTGGGGCTGAACGGCGAGCGTCGAAGCACTCGGTTTCGCTCCAGTCGTAGGCCTTTAATGACTAAATTGTAACGTGACGACCTATGTGACTTTGGCAAGACTTTTTAGTGCTTACTTTTGAGCTAGTGGGGTACGATTTGAAACAAACGATCGGTGGGAATCCAGCTTTCAGGGGAGGCCTCCCCCGAGTCTCTGGACAGCTGTGGGGCCGAACGACGAGCGTCAAAGCACTCGTTTTCGCTCCAGTAGTGGGCCTTTATTGACTAAATTGTAACATGACGACCTATGTGACTTTGGCAAGACTTTTTAGCGCTTACTTTTGAGCTGGTGGGCTAAGATTTGAAACAAATGATCGGTGGGAATCCAGCTTTCAGGGGAGGCCTCCCCCGAGTCTCTGGACAGCTGTGGGGCCGAACGGCGAGCGTCAAAGCACTCGTTTTCGCTCCAGTAGTGGGCCTTTATTGACTAAATTGTAACATGACAACGTATGTGACTTTGGCAGGACTTTTTAGCGCTTACTTTTCACCTAGTGCGCTAAGAGTTGAAACAAACGATCGGTGGGAATCCAGCTTTCAGGGGAGGCCTCCCCCGAGTCTCTGGACAGCTGTGGGGCCGAACGGCGAGCGTCAAAGCACTCGTTTTCGCTCCAGTAGTGGGCCTTTATTGACTAAATTGTAACATGACAACGTATGTGACTTTGGCAGGACTTTTTAGCGCTTACTTTTCACCTAGTGCGCTAAGATTTGAAACAAACGATCGGTGGGAATCCAGCTTTCAGCGGAGTCCTCCCCCGAGTCTCTGGACGGCTGTGGGGCCGAGCGGCGAGCGTTAAAGCACTCAGTTTCGGTCCAGTAGGAGGCCTTTATTGGCTAAATTGTAACATGACGACCTATGTGATTTTGGCAGGACTTTATAGCGCCTACTTTTCAGCTACTGGGCTAAGATTTGAAACAAACGATCGGTGGGAATCCAGCTTTCAGGGGAGGCCTCTTCCAAGCCTCTCGGACGTCGTGGGGCCGAACGGCGAGCGTCAAAGCACTCGGTTTCGCTCGAGTAGGAGGCCTTTATTGACTAAATTGTAACATGACAACCTATGTGACTTTGGCAGGACGTTTTAGCGCTTACTTCTGACCTAGTGTGCTAAGATTTGAAATAAAGGATCGGTGGGAATCCAGTTTTCAGGGGAGTCCTCCCCCGAGTCTCTGGACGGCTGTGGGGCCGAGCGGCGAGCGTTAAAGTACTCAGTTTCGCTCGAGTACCATGACGACCGATTTGACTTCGGCACGACTTTAGGTCGCTTAATTTCAGCCTAGCGGGCTAGGAATTCACACAGACAATCCTTGGGAATCCAGCTTTCAGGGGAGGCCACTTCCAAGCCTCTCAGAAGTCGTGGGGCCTATCGGCGAGCGTCAAAGCACTCGGTTTCGCTCCAGTAGTAGGCCTTTATTGACTAAATTGTAACATGATGACCTATGTGACTTTGGCAGGGATTTTTTGCGCCTACTTTTCACCTACTGGGCTAAGATTTGAAACAAACGATCGGTGGGAATCCAGCTTTCAGGGGAGGCCTCCCCCGAGTCTCTGGACGGCTGTGGGGCCGAGCGGCGAGCGTTACAGCACTCAGTTTCGGTCCAGTAGGAGGCCTTTTTTGACTAAATTGTAACATGACGACCTATGTGATTTTGGCAGGACTTTTTAGCGCCTACTTTTCAGCTACTGGGCGAAGATTTGAAACAAACGATCGGTGGGAATCCAGCTTTCAGGGGAGTCCTCCCCCGAGTCTCTGGACGGCTGTGGGGCCGAGCGGCGAGCGTTAAAGCACTCAGTTTCGCTCGAGTACCATGACGACCGATTTGACTTCGGCACGACTTTAGGTCGCTTAATTTCAGTCTAGCGGGCTAGGAATTCACACAGACAATCCTTGGGAATCCAGCTTTCAGGGGAGGCGACTTTTAAGCCTCTCAGAGGTCGTGGGGCCTAACGGCGAGCGTCAAAGCAATCGGTTTCGCTCCAGTAGTAGGCCTTTATTGACTAAATTGTAACATGATGACCTATGTGACTTTGGCAGGGATTTTTTGCGCCTACTTTTCACCTACTGGGCTAAGATTTGAAACAAACGATCGGTGGGAATCCAGCTTTCAGGGGAGGCCTCCCCCGAGTCTCTGGACGGCTGTGGGGCCGAGCGGCGAGCGTTACAGCACTCAGTTTCGGTCCAGTAGGAGGCCTTTTTTGACTAAATTGTAACATGACGACCTATGTGATTTTGGCAGGACTTTTTAGCGCCTACTTTTCAGCTACTGGGCTAAGATTTGAAACAAACGATCGGTGGGAATCCAGCTTTCAGGGGAGGCCTCTTTCCGAGCCTCTCTGAGGTCGTGGGGCCGAACGACGAGCGTCAAAGCACTCGGTTTCGCTCCAGTAGTAGGCCTTTATTGACTAAATTGTAACATGACATGACAACGTATGTTGTCACGTTTGTTTCAAATCTTAGCCCATATATTTTAGCACTTACTTTTGAGCTAGTGCGCTAAGATTTGAAACAAACGATCGGTGGGAATCCAGCTTTCAGGGGAGGCCTCCCCCGAGTCTCTGGACAGCTGTGGGGCCGAACGGCGAGCGTCGAAGCACTCGGTTTCGCTCCAGTAGTAGGCCTTTATTGACTAAATTGTAACATGACAACCTATGTGACTTTGGCAGGACTTTTTAGCGCTTACTTTTGAGCTAGTGGGCTACGATTTGAAACAAACGATCGGTGGGAATCCAGCTTTCAGGGGAGGCCTCCCCCGAGTCTCTGGACGGCTGTGGGGACGAACGGCGAGCGTCAAAGCACTCGGTTTCTCTCCAGTAGTAGGCCTTTATTGAGTAAATTGTAACCTGACGACCTATGTGATTTTGGCAGGACCTTTTAGCGCCTACTTTTCAGCTACTGGGCTAAGATTTGAAACAAACGATCGGTGGGAATCCAGCTTTCGGGGGAGGCCTCCCCCGAGTCTCTGGACGGCTGTGGTGGCCGAGCGGCGAGCGTTAAAGCACTCGGTTTCGCTCGAGTACCATGACGACCGATTTGACTTCGGCACGACTTTAGGTCGCTTAAGTTCAGCCTAGCGGGCTAGGAATTCACACAGACAAGCCTTGGGAATCCAGCTTTCAGGGGACGCCTCTTCCAAGCCTCTCGGAGGTCGTGGGGCCGAACGGCGCGCGTCAAAGCACTCGGTTTCGCTCCAGTAGTAGGCCTTTATTGACTAAATTGTAACATGACGACCTATGTGATTTTGGCAGGACTTTTTTGCGCCTACTTTTCAGCTACTAGGCAAAGATTTGAAACAAACGATCGGTGGGAATCCAGCTTTCAGGGGAGACCTCCCCTGAATCTCTGGACGGCTGTGGGGCCGAGCGGCGAGCGTAAAAGCACTCAGTTTCGGTCCAGTAATAGGCCTTTATTGACTAAATTGTAACATGACGACCTATGTGATTTTGGCAGGACTTTTTAGCGCTTACGTTTGAGCTAGTGCGCTAAGATTTGAAACAAACGATGGGTGGGAATCCAGCTTTCAGGTTAGTCCTCCCCCGAGTCTCTGGACGGCTGTGTGGCCGAGCGGCGACCGTTAAAGCACTCAGTTTCGCTCGAGTACCATGACGACCAATTTGACTTCGGCACGACTTTAGGTCGCTTAATTTCAGCCTAGCGGGCTAGGAATTCACACAGACAAGCCTTGGGAATCCAGCTTTCAAGGGAGGCCTCTTCCAAGCCTCTCGGAGCTTGTGGGGCCGAACGGCGAGCGTCGAAGCACTCTGTTTCGCTCCAGTAGTAACCCTTTATTGACTAAATTGTAACATCACAACCTATGTGATTTTGGCAGGACTTTTTAGCGCCTACTTTTCAGCTACTGGGCTAAGATTTGAAACAAACGATCGGTGGGAATCCAGCTTTCAGGGGAGGCCTCCCCCGAGTCTCTGGACGGCTGTGGGGCCGAGCGGCGAGCGTAATAGCACTCAGTTTCGCTCGAGTACCATGACGACCGATTTGACTTCGGCACAACTTTAGGTCGCTTAATTTCAGCGGAGCGGGCTAGGAATTAACACAGACAAGCCTTGGGAATCCAGCTTTCAAGGGAGACCTCTTCCAAGCCTCTCGGAGCTTGTGGGGCCGAACGGCGACCGTCGAAGCACTCGGTTTCGCTTCAGTAGTAGCCCTTTATTGACTAAATTGTAACATGACAACCTATGTGACTTTGGCAGGACTTTTTAGCGCTTAATTTTGAGCTAGTGGGCTAAGATTTGAAACAAACGATCGGTGGGAATCCAGCTTTCAGGGGAGGTCTCCCCCGAGTCTCTGGACGGCTGTGGGGGAGACTGGCGAGCGTCAAAGCACTCTGTTTCTCTCCAGTAGTTGGCCTTTATTGAGTAAATTGTAACAACGACCTATGTGATTTTGGCAGGACTTTTTAGCGCCTACTTTTCAGCTACTGGGCTAAGATTTGAAATAAACGATCGGTGGGAATCCAGCTTTCAGGGGAGGCCTCTTTCAAGCCTCTCAGAGGTTTTGGGGCCGAGCGGCGAGCGTCAAAGCACTCGGTTTCGCTCCAGTAGTAGGCCTTTATTGACTAAATTGTAACATGACGACCTATGTGATTTTGGCAGGACTTTTTAGCGCCTACTTTTCAGCTACTGGGCTAAGATTTGAAACAAACGATCGGTGGGAATCCAGCTTTCAGGGGAGGCCTCCCCCGAATCTCTGGACGGTTGTGGGGCCGAACGGTGAGCGTCAAAGCACTCGGTTTCGCTCCAGTATTAGGCCTTTATTGACTAAATTGTAACATGACGACCTATGTGATTTTGGCAGGACTTTTTTGCGCCTACTTTTCAGCTACTGGGCTAAGATTTGAAACAAACGATCGGTGGGAATCAAGCTTTCAGGGGAGGCCTCCCCTGAATCTCTGGACGGCTGTGGGGCCGAGCGGCGAGCGTTAAAGCACTCAGTTTCGGTCCAGTAATAGGCCTTTATTGACTAAATTGTAACATGACGACCTATGTGATTTTGGCAGGACTTTTTAGCGCTTACGTTTGAGCTAGTGCGCTAAGATTTGAAACAAACGATGGGTGGGAATCCAGCTTTCAGATTAGTCCTCCCCCGAGTCTCTGGACGGCTGTGTGGCCGAGCGGCGACCGTTAAAGCACTCAGTTTCGCTCGAGTACCATGACGACCAATTTGACTTCGGCACGACTTTAGGTCACTTAATTTCAGCCTAGCGGGTTAGGAATTCACACAGACAAGCCTTGGGAATCCAGCTTTCAAGGGAGGCCTCTTCCAAGCCTCTCGGAGCTCGTGGGGCCGAACGGCGAGCGTCGAAGCACTCTGTTTCGCTCTAGTAGTAACCCTTTATTGACTAAATTGTAACATCACAACCTATGTGACTTTGGCAGGACTTTTTTGCGCCTACTTTTCAGCTACTGGGCTAAGATTTGAAACAAACGATCGGTGGGAATGCAGCTTTCAGGGGAGGCCTCTTCCAAGCCTCTCGGAGGTCATGGGGCCGAACGGCGACCGTCAAAGCACTCGGTTTCGCTCCAGCAGTAGGCCTTTATTGACTAAATTGTAACATGACAACCTATGTGACTTTGGCAGGACTTTTTAGCGCTTACTTTTGAGCTAGTTGGCTAAGATTTGAAACAAACGATCGGTGGGATTCCAGATTTCAGGGGAGGCCTCCCCCGAGTCTCTGGATGGCTGTGGGGCCGAACGGCGAGCATCAAAGCACTCGGTTTCTCTCCAGTCGTAGGCCTTTAATGACGAAATTGTAACATGACGAACTTTGTGATTTTGGGAGGACTTTTTAGCGCCTACTTTTCAGCTACTGGGCTAAGATTTAAAACAAACGATCGGTGGGAATCCAGCTTTCAGGGGGGGCCTCTTCCAAGTCTCTTGGAGGTCGTGGGGCCAAACGGCGAGCGTCAAAGCACTCGGTTTCGCTCCAGTAGTAGGCCTTTATTGACTAAATTGTAACATGACGACCTATGTGATTTTGGCAGGACTTTTTTGCGCCTACTTTTCAGCTACTGGGCTAAGATTTGAAACAAACGATCGGTGGGAATCCAGCTTTCAGGGGAGGCCTCCCCTGAGTCTCTGGACGGCTGTGGGGACGTGCGGCGAGCGTTAAAGCACTCAGTTTCGGTCCAGTAATAGGCCTTTATTGACTAAATTGTAACATGACGACCTATGTGATTTTGGCAGGACTTTTTAGCGCTTACGTTTGAGCTAGTGGGCTAAGATTTAAAACAAACGATCGGTGGGAATCCAGCTTTCAGGGGAGGCCTACCCCGAGTCTCTGGACTGCTGTGGGGCCGAGCGGCGACCGTTAAAGCACTCAGTTTCGCTCGAGTACCATGACGACCGATTTGACTTCGGCACGACTTTAGGTCGCTTAATTTCAGCCTAGCGGGCTAGGAATTCACACAGACAAGCCTTGGGAATCCAGCTTTCAAGGGAGGCCTCTTCCAAGCCTCTCGGAGCTTGTGGGGCTGAACGGCGAGCGTCGAAGCACTCGGTTTCGCTCCAGTCGTAGGCCTTTAATGACTAAATTGTAACATGACGACCTATGTGACTTTGGCAAGACTTTTTAGTGCTTACCTTTGAGCTAGTGGGCTACGATTTGAAACAAACGATCGGTGGGAATCCAGCTTTCAGGGGAGGCCTCCCCCGAGTCTCTGGACAGCTGTGGGGCCGAACGACGAGCGTCAAAGCACTCGTTTTCGCTCCAGTAGTGGGCCTTTATTGACTAAATTGTAAAATGACGACCTATGTGACTTTGGCCTTTATTGACTAAATTGTACCATGACGACCTATGTGATTTTGGCAGGACTTTTTAGCACCAACTTTTCAGCTACTGGGCGAAGATTTGAAACAAACGATCGGTGGGAATCCAGCTTTCAGGGGAGGCCTCTTCCAAGCCTCTCGGAGGTCGTGGGGCATAACGGCGAGCGTCAAAGCACTCGTTTTCGGTCCAGTAGTAGGCCTTTATTGACTAAATTGTAACATGACAACCTATGTGACTTTGGCAGGACTTTTTAGCGCCTACTTTTCACCGAGTGCGCTAAGATTTGAAACAAACGATGGGTGGGAATCCAGCTTTCAGGGGAGTCCTCCCCCGAGTCTCTGGACGGCTGTGTGGCCGAGCGGCGACCGTTAAAGCACTCAGTTTCGCTCGAGTACCATGACGACCAATTTGACTTCGGCACGACTTTAGGTCGCTTAATTTCAGCCTAGCGGGCTAGGAATTCACACAGACAAGCCTTGGGAATCCAGCCTTCAAGGGAGGCCTCTTCCAAGCCTCTCAAAGCTCATGGGGCCGAACGGCGAGCGTCGAAGCACTCGGTTTCGCTCCAGTAGTAACCCTTTATTGACTAAATTGTAACATGACAACCTATGTGACTTTGGCAGGACTTTTTAGCGCTTACTTTTGAGCTAGTGGGCTACGATTTGAAACAAACGATCGGTGGGAATCCAGCTTTCAGGGGAGGCCTCCCCCGAGTCTCTGGACGGCTGTGGGGCCGAGCGGCGAGCGTTAAAGCTCTCAGTTTCGGTCAAGTAATAGGCCTTTATTGACTAAATTGTAACATGACGACCTATGTGATTTTGGCAGGACTTTTTAGCGCTTACGTTTGAGCTAGTGGGCTAAGATTTAAAACAAACGATCGGTGGGAATCCAACTTTCAGGGGAGGCCTCCCCCGAGTCTCTGGACGGCTGTGGTGGCCGAGCGGCGAGCGTTAAAGCACTCGGTTTCGCTCGAGTACCATGACGACCGATTTGACTTCGGCACGACTTTAGGTCGCTTAAGTTCAGCCTAGCGGGCTAGGAATTCACACAGACAAGCCTTGGGAATCCAGCTTTCAGGGGACGCCTCTTCCAAGCCTCTCGGAGGTTGTGGGGCCGAACGGCGCGCGTCAAAGCACTCGGTTTCGCTCCAGTAGTAGGCCTTTATTGACTAAATTGTAACATGACGACCTATGTGATTTTGGCAGGACTTTTTTTGCGCCTACTTTTCAGCTACTGGGCAAATATTTGAAACAAACGATCGGTGGGAATCCAGCTTTCAGGGGAGACCTCCCCTGAATCTCTGGACGGCTGTGGGGCCGAGCGGCGAGCGTTAAAGCACTCAGTTTCGGTCCAGTAATAGGGCTTTATTGACTAAATTGTAACAAGACGACCTATGTGATTTTGGCAGGACTTTTTAGCGCTTACGTTTGAGCTAGTGCGCTAAGATTTGAAACAAACGATGGGTGGGAATCCAGCTTTCAGGTTAGTCCTCCCCCGAGTCTCTGGACGGCTGTGGGGCCGAGCGGCGAGCGTAATAGCACTCAGTTTCGCTCGAGTACCATGACGACCGATTTGACTTCGGCACAACTTTAGGTCGCTTAATTTCAGCGGAGCGGGCTAGGAATTAACACAGACAAGCCTTGGGAATCCAGCTTTCAAGGGAGACCTCTTCCAAGCCTCTCGGAGCTTGTGGGGCCGAACGGCGACCGTCGAAGCACTCGGTTTCGCTTCAGTAGTAGCCCTTTATTGACTAAATTGTAACATGACAACCTATGTGACTTTGGCAGGACTTTTTAGCGCTTAATTTTGAGCTAGTGGGCTAAGATTTGAAACAAACGATCGGTGGGAATCCAGCTTTCAGGGGAGGTCTCCCCCGAGTCTCTGGACGGCTGTGGGGGAGACTGGCGAGCGTCAAAGCACTCTGTTTCTCTCCAGTAGTTGGCCTTTATTGAGTAAATTGTAACAACGACCTATGTGATTTTGGCAGGACTTTTTAGCGCCTACTTTTCAGCTACTGGGCTAAGATTTGAAATAAACGATCGGTGGGAATCCAGCTTTCAGGGGAGGCCTCTTTCAAGCCTCTCAGAGGTTTTGGGGCCGAGCGGCGAGCGTCAAAGCACTCGGTTTCGCTCCAGTAGTAGGCCTTTTTTGACTAAATTGTAACATGACGACCTATGTGATTTTGGCAGGACTTTTTAGCGCCTACTTTTCAGCTACTGGGCTAAGATTTGAAACAAACGATCGGTGGGAATCCAGCTTTCAGGGGAGGCCTCCCCCGAATCTCTGGACGGTTGTGGGGCCGAACGGTGAGCGTCAAAGCACTCAGTTTCTCTCCAGTCGTAGGCCTTTATTGACTAAATTGTAACATGACGACCTATGTGAATTTGGCAGGACTTTTTAGTGCCTACTTTTGAACTAGTGGGCTAAGTTTTGAAACAAACGATCGGTGGGAATCCAGCTTTCAGGGGAGGCCTCCCCTGAGTCTCTGGACGGCTGTGGGGCTGAGCGGCGATCGTTAAAGCACTCAGTTTCGGTCCAGTGATAGGCCTTTATTGACTAAATTGTAACATGACGACCTATGTGATTTTGGCAGGACTTTTTAGCGCTTACTTTTCAGCTACTGGGCTAAGATTTAAAACAAACGATCGGTGGGAATCCAGCTTTCAGGGGGGGCCTCTTCCAAGTCTCTTGGAGGTTGTGGGGCCAAACGGCGAGCGTCAAAGCACTCGGTTTCTCTCCAGTAGTAGGCCTTTATTGACTAAATTGTAACATGACGACCTATGTGATTTTGGCAGGACTTTTTTGCGCCTACTTTTCAGCTACTGGGCTAAGATTTGAAACAAACGATCGGTGGGAATCCAGCTTTCAGGGGAGGCCTCCCCTGAGTCTCTGGACGGCTGTGGGGACGTGCGGCGAGCGTTAAAGCACTCAGTTTCGGTCCAGTAATAGGCCTTTATTGACTAAATTGTAACATGACGACCTATGTGATTTTGGCAGGACTTTTTAGCGCTTACGTTTGAGCTAGTGGGCTAAGATTTAAAAGAAACGATCGGTGGGAATCCAGCTTTCAGGGGAGGCCTACCCCGAGTCTCTGGACTGCTGTGGGGCCGAGCGGCGACCGTTAAAGCACTCAGTTTCGCTCGAGTAGCATGACGACCGATTTGACTTCGGCACGACTTTAGGTCACTTAATTTCAGCCTAGCGGGCTAGGAATTCACACAGACAAGCCTTGGGAATCCAGCTTTCAAGGGAGGCCTCTTCCAAGCCTCTCGGAGCTTGTGGGGCCGAACGGCGCGCGTCAAAGCACTCGGTTTCGCTCCAGTAGTAGGCCTTTATTGACTAAATTGTAACATGACGACCTATGTGATTTTGGCAGGACTTTTTTGCGCCTACTTTTCAGCTACTGGGCTAAGATTTGAAACAAACGATCGGTGGGAATCCAGCTTTCAGGGGAGGCCTCCCCTGAATCTCTGGACGGCTGTGGGGCCGAGCGGCGAGCGTTAAAGCACTCAGTTTCGGTCCAGTAATAGGCCTTTATTGACTAAATTGTAACATGACGACCTATGTGATTTTGGCAGGACTTTTTAGCGCTTACGTTTGAGCTAGTGCGCTAAGATTTGAAACAAACGATGGGTGGGAATCCAGCTTTCAGATTAGTCCTCCCCCGAGTCTCTGGACGGCTGTGTGGCCGAGCGGCGACCGTTAAAGCACTCAGTTTCGCTCGAGTACCATGACGACCAATTTGACTTCGGCACGACTTTAGGTCGCTTAATTTCAGCCTAGCGGGTTAGGAATTCACACAGACAAGCCTTGGGAATCCAGCTTTCAAGGGAGGCCTCTTCCAAGCCTCTCGGAGCTCGTGGGGCCGAACGGCGAGCGTCGAAGCACTCTGTTTCGCTCTAGTAGTAACCCTTTATTGACTAAATTGTAACATCACAACCTATGTGACTTTGGCAGGACTTTTTTGCGCCTACTTTTCAGCTACTGGGCTAAGATTTGAAACAAACGATCGGTGGGAATGCAGCTTTCAGGGGAGGCCTCTTCCAAGCCTCTCGGAGGTCATGGGGCCGAACGGCGACCGTCAAAGCACTCGGTTTCGCTCCAGCAGTAGGCCTTTATTGACTAAATTGTAACATGACAACCTATGTGACTTTGGCAGGACTTTTTAGCGCTTACTTTTGAGCTAGTTGGCTAAGATTTGAAACAAACGATCGGTGGGATTCCAGATTTCAGGGGAGGCCTCCCCCGAGTCTCTGGATGGCTGTGGGGCCGAACGGCGAGCATCAAAGCACTCGGTTTCTCTCCAGTCGTAGGCCTTTAATGACGAAATTGTAACATGACGAACTTTGTGATTTTGGGAGGACTTTTTAGCGCCTACTTTTCAGCTACTGGGCTAAGATTTAAAACAAACGATCGGTGGGAATCCAGCTTTCAGGGGGGGCCTCTTCCAAGTCTCTTGGAGGTCGTGGGGCCAAACGGCGAGCGTCAAAGCACTCGGTTTCGCTCCAGTAGTAGGCCTTTATTGACTAAATTGTAACATGACGACCTATGTGATTTTGGCAGGACTTTTTTGCGCCTACTTTTCAGCTACTGGGCTAAGATTTGAAACAAACGATCGGTGGGAATCCAGCTTTCAGGGGAGGCCTCCCCTGAGTCTCTGGACGGCTGTGGGGACGTGCGGCGAGCGTTAAAGCACTCAGTTTCGGTCCAGTAATAGGCCTTTATTGACTAAATTGTAACATGACGACCTATGTGATTTTGGCAGGACTTTTTAGCGCTTACGTTTGAGCTAGTGGGCTAAGATTTAAAACAAACGATCGGTGGGAATCCAGCTTTCAGGGGAGGCCTACCCCGAGTCTCTGGACTGCTGTGGGGCCGATCGGCGACCGTTAAAGCACTCAGTTTCGCTCGAGTACCATGACGACCGATTTGACTTCGGCACGACTTTAGGTCGCTTAATTTCAGCCTAGCGGGCTAGGAATTCACACAGACAAGCCTTGGGAATCCAGCTTTCAAGGGAGGCCTCTTCCAAGCCTCTCGGAGCTTGTGGGGCTGAACGGCGAGCGTCGAAGCACTCGGTTTCGCTCCAGTCGTAGGCCTTTAATGACTAAATTGTAACATGACGACCTATGTGACTTTGGCAAGACTTTTTAGTGCTTACCTTTGAGCTAGTGGGCTACGATTTGAAACAAACGATCGGTGGGAATCCAGCTTTCAGGGGAGGCCTCCCCCGAGTCTCTGGACAGCTGTGGGGCCGAACGACGAGCGTCAAAGCACTCGTTTTCGCTCCAGTAGTGGGCCTTTATTGACTAAATTGTAAAATGACGACCTATGTGACTTTGGCCTTTATTGACTAAATTGTACCATGACGACCTATGTGATTTTGGCAGGACTTTTTAGCACCAACTTTTCAGCTACTGGGCGAAGATTTGAAACAAACGATCGGTGGGAATCCAGCTTTCAGGGGAGGCCTCTTCCAAGCCTCTCGGAGGTCGTGGGGCATAACGGCGAGCGTCAAAGCACTCGTTTTCGGTCCAGTAGTAGGCCTTTATTGACTAAATTGTAACATGACAACCTATGTGACTTTGGCAGGACTTTTTAGCGCCTACTTTTCACCGAGTGCGCTAAGATTTGAAACAAACGATGGGTGGGAATCCAGCTTTCAGGGGAGTCCTCCCCCGAGTCTCTGGACGGCTGTGTGGCCGAGCGGCGACCGTTAAAGCACTCAGTTTCGCTCGAGTACCATGACGACCAATTTGACTTCGGCACGACTTTAGGTCACTTAATTTCAGCCTAGCGGGCTAGGAATTCACACAGACAAGCCTTGGGAATCCAGCCTTCAAGGGAGGCCTCTTCCAAGCCTCTCAAAGCTCATGGGGCCGAACGGCGAGCGTCGAAGCACTCGGTTTCGCTCCAGTAGTAACCCTTTATTGACTAAATTGTAACATGACAACCTATGTGACTTTGGCAGGACTTTTTAGCGCTTACTTTTGAGCTAGTGGGCTACGATTTGAAACAAACGATCGGTGGGAATCCAGCTTTCAGGGGAGGCCTCCCCCGAGTCTCTGGACGGCTGTGGGGCCGAGCGGCGAGCGTTAAAGCTCTCAGTTTCGGTCAAGTAATAGGCCTTTATTGACTAAATTGTAACATGACGACCTATGTGATTTTGGCAGGACTTTTTAGCGCTTACGTTTGAGCTAGTGGGCTAAGATTTAAAACAAACGATCGGTGGGAATCCAACTTTCAGGGGAGGCCTCCCCCGAGTCTCTGGACGGCTGTGGTGGCTGAGCGGCGAGCGTTAAAGCACTCGGTTTCGCTCGAGTACCATGACGACCGATTTGACTTCGGCACGACTTTAGGTCGCTTAAGTTCAGCCTAGCGGGCTAGGAATTCACACAGACAAGCCTTGGGAATCCAGCTTTCAGGGGACGCCTCTTCCAAGCCTCTCGGAGGTTGTGGGGCCGAACGGCGCGCGTCAAAGCACTCGGTTTCGCTCCAGTAGTAGGCCTTTATTGACTAAATTGTAACATGACGACCTATGTGATTTTGGCAGGACTTTTTTTGCGCCTACTTTTCAGCTACTGGGCAAATATTTGAAACAAACGATCGGTGGGAATCCAGCTTTCAGGGGAGACCTCCCCTGAATCTCTGGACGGCTGTGGGGCCGAGCGGCGAGCGTTAAAGCACTCAGTTTCGGTCCAGTAATAGGGCTTTATTGACTAAATTGTAACAAGACGACCTATGTGATTTTGGCAGGACTTTTTAGCGCTTACGTTTGAGCTAGTGCGCTAAGATTTGAAACAAACGATGGGTGGGAATCCAGCTTTCAGGTTAGTCCTCCCCCGAGTCTCTGGACGGCTGTGTGGCCGAGCGGCGACCGTTAAAGCACTCAGTTTCGCTCGAGTACCATGACGACCAATTTGACTTCGGCACGACTTTAGGTCGCTTAATTTCAGCCTAGCGGGCTAGGAATTCACACAGACAAGCCTTGGGAATTCCGCTTTCAAGGGAGGCCTCTTCCAAGCCTCTCGGAGCTTGTGGGGCCGAACGGCGAGCGTCGAAGCACTCTGTATCGCTCCAGTAGTAACCCTTGATTGACTAAATTGTAACATCACAACCTATGTGATTTTGGCAGGACTTTTTAGCGCCTACTTTTCAGCTACTGGGCTAAGATTTGAAACAAACGATCGGTGGGAATCCAGCTTTCAGGGGAGGCCTCCCCCGAGTCTCTGGACGGCTGTGGGGCCGAGCGGCGAGCGTAATAGCACTCAGTTTCGCTCGAGTACCATGACGACCGATTTGACTTCGGCACAACTTTAGGTCGCTTAATTTCAGCGGAGCGGGCTAGGAATTAACACAGACAAGCCTTGGGAATCCAGCTTTCAAGGGAGACCTCTTCCAAGCCTCTCGGAGCTTGTGGGGCCGAACGGCGACCGTCGAAGCACTCGGTTTCGCTTCAGTAGTAGCCCTTTATTGACTAAATTGTAAATGTGATTTTGGCAGGACTTTTTAGCGCCTACTTTTCAGCTACTGGGCTAAGATTTGAAATAAACGATCGGTGGGAATCCAGCTTTCAGGGGAGGCCTCTTTCAAGCCTCTCAGAGGTTGTGGGGCCGAGCGGCGAGCGTCAAAGCACTCGGTTTCGCTCCAGTAGTAGGCCTTTATTGACTAAATTGTAACATGACGACCTATGTGATTTTGGCAGGACTTTTTAGCGCCTACTTTTCAGCTACTGGGCTAAGATTTGAAACAAACGATCGGTGGGAATCCAGCTTTCAGGGGAGGCCTCCCCCGAATCTCTGGACGGTTGTGGGGCCGAACGGTGAGCGTCAAAGCACTCAGTTTCTCTCCAGTCGTAGGCCTTTATTGACTAAATTGTAACATGACGACCTATGTGAATTTGGCAGGACTTTTTAGTGCCTACTTTTGAACTAGTGGGCTAAGTTTTGAAACAAACGATCGGTGGGAATCCAGCTTTCAGGGGAGGCCTCCCCTGAGTCTCTGGACGGCTGTGGGGCTGAGCGGCGATCGTTAAAGCACTCAGTTTCGGTCCAGTGATAGGCCTTTATTGACTAAATTGTAACATGACGACCTATGTGATTTTGGCAGGACTTTTTAGCGCTTACGTTTGAGTTAGTGGGCTAGGATTTAAAACAAACGATCGGTGGGAATCCAGCTTTCAGGGGAGGCCTCCCCCGAGTCTCTGGACGGCTGTGGGGCCGAGCGGCGAGCGTTAAAGCACTCAGTTTCGCTCGAGTACCATGACGACCGATTTGACTTCGGCACGACTTTAGGTCGCTTAAGTTCAGCCTAGCGGGCTAGGAATTCACACAGACAAGCCTTGGGAATCCAGCTTTCAGGGGACGCCTCTTCCAAGCCTCTCGGAGGTCGTGGGGCCGAACGGCGCGCGTCAAAGCACTCGGTTTCGCTCCAGTAGTAGGCCTTTATTGACTAAATTGTAACATGACGACCTATGTGATTTTGGTAGGACTTTTTTGCGCCTACTTTTCAGCTACTGGGCTAAGATTTGAAACAAACGATCGGTGGGAATCCAGCTTTCAGGGGAGGCATCCCCTGAATCTCTGGACGGCTGTGGGGCCGAGCGGCGAGCGTTAAAGCACTCAGTTTCGGTCCAGTAATAGGCCTTTATTGACTAAATTGTAACATGACGACCTATGTGATTTTGGCAGGACTTTTTAGCGCTTACGTTTGAGCTAGTGCGCTAAGATTTGAAACAAACGATGGGTGGGAATCCAGCTTTCAGGTTAGTCGTCCCCCGAGTCTCTGGACGGCTGTGTGGCCGAGCGGCGACCGTTAAAGCACTCAGTTTCGCTCGAGTACCATGACGACCAATTTGACTTCGGCACGACTTTAGGTCGCTTAATTTCAGCCTAGCGGGCTAGGAATTCACACAGACAAGCCTTGGGAATCCAGCTTTCAAGGGAGGCCTCTTCCAAGCCTCTCGGAGCTCGTGGGGCCGAACGGCGAGCGTCGAAGCACTCTGTTTCGCTCTAGTAGTAACCCTTTATTGACTAAATTGTAACATCACAACCTATGTGACTTTGGCAGGACTTTTTTGCGCCTACTTTTCAGCTACTGGGCTAAGATTTGAAACAAACGATCGGTGGGAATGCAGCTTTCAGGGAAGGCCTCTTCCAAGCCTCTCGGAGGTCATGGGGCCGAACGGCGACCGTCAAAGCACTCGGTTTCGCTCCAGCAGTAGGCCTTTATTGACTAAATTGTAACATGACAACCTATGTGACTTTGGCAGGACTTTTTAGCGCTTACTTTTGAGCTAGTTGGCTAAGATTTGAAACAAATGATCGGTGGGATTCCAGATTTCAGGGGAGGCCTCCCCCGAGTCTCTGGATGGCTGTAGGGCCGAACGGCGAGCGTCAAAGCACTCGGTTTCTCTCCAGTCGTAGGCCTTTAATGACGAAATTGTAACATGATGAACTTTGTGATTTTGGCAGGACTTTTTAGCGCCTACTTTTCAGCTACTGGGCTAAGATTTAAAACAAACGATCGGTGGGAATCCAGCTTTCAGGGGGGGCCTCTTCCAAGTCTCTTGGAGGTCGTGGGGCCAAACGGCGAGCGTCAAAGCACTCGGTTTCGCTCCAGTAGTAGGCCTTTATTGACTAAATTGTAACATGACGACCTATGTGATTTTGGCAGGACATTTTTGCGCCTACTTTTCAGCTACTGGGCTAAGATTTAAAACAAACGATCGGTGGGAATCCAGCTTTCAGGGGAGGCCTCCCCTGAGTCTCTGGACGGCTGTGGGGACGTGCGGCGAGCGTTAAAGCACTCAGTTTTCGCTCCAGTAGTGGGCCTTTATTGACTAAATTGTAACATGACGACCTATGTGACTTTGGCAAGACTTTTTAGCGCTTACTTTTGAGCTGGTGGGCTAAGATTTGAAACAAATGATCGATGGGAATCCAGCTTTCAGGGGAGGCCTCCCCCGAGTCTCTGGACAGCTGTGGGGCCGAACGGCGAGCGTCAAAGCACTCGTTTTCGCTCCAGTAGTGGGCCTTTATTGACTAAATTGTAAAATGACGACCTATGTGATTTTGGCAGGACTTTATAGCGCCTACTTTTCAGCTACTGGGCTAAGATTTGAAACAAACGATCGGTGGGAATCCAGCTTTCAGGGGAGGCCTCTTCCAAGCCTCTCGGACGTCGTGGGGCCGAACGGCGAGCGTCAAAGCACTCGGTTTCGCTCCAGTAGGAGGCCTTTATTGACTAAATTGTAACATGACAACCTATGTGACTTTGGCAGGACGTTTTAGCGCTTACTTCTGACCTAGTGTGCTAAGATTTGAAATAAAGGATCGGTGGGAATCCAGCTTTCAGGGGAGTCCTCCCCCGAGTCTCTGGACGGCTGTGGGGCCGAGCGGCGAGCGTTAAAGTACTCAGTTTCGCTCGAGTACCATGACGACCGATTTGACTTCGGCACGACTTTAGGTCGCTTAATTTCAGCCTAGCGGGCTAGGAATTCACACAGACAATCCTTGGGAATCCAGCTTTCAGGGGAGGCCACTTCCAAGCCTCTCAGAAGTCGTGGGGCCTATCGGCGAGCGTCAAAGCACTCGGTTTCGCTCCAGTAGTAGGCCTTTATTGACTAAATTGTAACATGACGACCTATGTGACTTTGGCAAGACTTTTTAGCGCTCACTTTTGAGCTAGTGGGCTAAGATTTGAAACAAAAGATCGGTGGGAATACAGCTTTCAGGGGAGGCCTCCCCCGAGTCTCTGGACAGCTGGGGGGCCGAACGGCGAGCGTCAAAGCACTTGGTTTCTCTCCAGTAGTTGGCCTTTATTGACTAAATTGTAACATGACGACCTATGTGACTTTGGCAGGACATTTTAGCGCCTAGTTTTGAGCTAGTGGGCTAAGATTTGAAACAAACGATCGGTGGGAATCCAGCTTTCAGGGGAGTCCTCCCCCGAGTCTCTGGACGGCTGTGGGGCCAAGCGGCGAGCGTTAAAGCACTCAGTTTCGGTCCAGTAGGAGGCCTTTATTGACTAAATTGTAACATGACGACCTATGTGATTTTGGCAGGACTTTTTAGCGCCTACTTTTCAGCTACTGGGCGAAGATTTGAAACAAACGATCGGTGGGAATCCAGCTTTCAGGGGAGTCCTCCCCCGAGTCTCTGGACGGCTGTGGGGCCGAGCGGCGAGCGTTAAAGCACTCAGTTTCGCTCGAGTACCATGACGACCGATTTGACTTCGGCACGACTTTAGGTCGCTTAATTTCAGTCTAGCGGGCTAGGAATTCACACAGACAATCCTTGGGAATCCATCTTTCAGGGGAGGCGACTTTTAAGCCTCTCAGAGGTCGTGGGGCCTAACGGCGAGCGTCAAAGCAATCGGTTTCGCTCCAGTAGTAGGCCTTTATTGACTAAATTGTAACATGATGACCTATGTGACTTTGGCAGGGATTTTTTGCGCCTACTTTTCACCTACTGGGCTAAGATTTGAAACAAACGATCGGTGGGAATCCAGCTTTCAGGGGAGGCCTCCCCCGAGTCTCTGGACGGCTGTGGGGCCGAGCGGCGAGCGTTACAGCACTCAGTTTCGGTCCAGTAGGAGGCCTTTTTTGACTAAATTGTAACATGACGACCTATGTGATTTTGGCAGGACTTTTAAGCGCCTACTTTTCAGCTACTGGGCTAAGATTTGAAACAAACGATCGGTGGGAATCCAGCTTTCAGGGGAGGCCTCTTTCCGAGCCTCTCTGAGGTCGTGGGGCCGAACGACGAGCGTCAAAGCACTCGGTTTCGCTCGAGTACCATGACGACCGATTTGACTTCGGCACGACTTTAGGTCGCTTAAGTTCAGCCTAGCGGGCTAGGAATTCACACAGACAAGCCTTGGGAATCCAGCTTTCAGGGGAGGCCTCCCCCGAGTCTCTGGACGGCTGTGGGTCCGAGCGGCGAGCGTTAAAGCTCTCAGTTTCGGTCAAGTAATAGGCCTTTATTGACTAAATTGTAACATGACGACCTATGTGATTTTGGCAGGACTTTTTTGCGCCTACTTTTCAGCTACTGGGCTAAGATTTGAAACAAACGATCGGTGGGAATCCAGCTTTCAGGGGAGGCCTCTTCCAAGCCTCTCGGAGGTCGTGGGGCATAACGGCGAGCGTCAAAGCACTCGTTTTCGGTCCAGTAGTAGGCCTTTATTGACTAAATTGTACCATGACGACCAATGTGATTTTGGCAGGACATTTTAGCGCTTACTTTTGAGTTAGTGGGCTAAGATTTGAAACACATTATCGGTGGGAATACAGCTTTCAGGGGAGTCCTCCCCCGAGTCTCTGGACGGCTGTGGGGCCGAGCGGCGAGCATTAAAGCACTCAGTTTCGGTCCAGTAGGAGGCCTTTATTGACTAAATTGTAACATGACGATCTATGTGATTTTGGCAGGACTTTTTAGCGCCTACTTTTCAGCTACTGGGCTAAGATTTGAAAGAAACGATCGGTGGGAATCCAGCTTTCAGGGGAGGCCTCTTCCAAGCCTCTCGGAAGTCGTGGGCCCGAACGGCGAGCGTCAAAGCACTCGGTTTCGCTCCAGTAGTAGGCCTTTATTGACTAAATTGTAACATGACAACCTATGTGACTTTGGCAGGACTTTTTAGCGCTTACTTTTTACCTAGTGCGCTAAGATTTGAAACAAACGATCTGTGGGAATCCAGCTTTCAGGGGAGTCCTCCCCCGAGTCTCTGGACGGCTGTGGGGCCGAGCGGCGAGCTTTAAAGCACTCAGTTTCGCTCGAGTACCATGACGACCGATTTGACTTTGGCACGACTTTAGGTCGCTTAATTTCAGCCTAGCGGGCTAGGAATTCACACAGACAATCCTTGGGAATCCAGCTTTCAGGGGAGGCCACTTCCAAGCCTCTCAGAGGTCGTGGGGCCTAACGGAGAGCGTCAAAGCACTCGGTTTCGGTCCAGAAGGAGGCCTTTATTGACTAAATTGTAACATGATGACCTATGTGATTTTGGCAGGACTTTTTAGCGCCTACTTTTCAGCTACTGGGCTAAGATTTGAAACAAACCATCGGTGGGAATCCAGCTTTCAGGGGACGCTTCTTCCAAGCCTCTCGGAGGTTGTGGGGCCGAACGGGGAGCGTTAAAGCACTCAGTTTCGCTCCAGTAGTAGGCCTTTATTGACTAAATTGTACCATGACGACCTATGTGATTTTGGCAGGACTTTTTAGCGCCAACTTTTCAGCAACTTTTCAGCTACTGGGCGAAGATTTGAAACAAACGATCGGTGGGAATCCAGCTTTCAGGGGAGGCCTCTTCCAAGCCTCTCGGAGGTCGTGGGGCATAACGGCGAGCGTCAAAGCACTCGTTTTCGGTCCAGTAGTAGGCCTTTTGTAACATGACATGACATTCTCTCCAGTAGTAGGCCTTTATTGAGTAAATTGTAACCTGACGACCTATGTGATTTTGGCAGGACCTTTTAGCGCCTACTTTTCAGCTACTGGGCTAAGATTTGAAACAAACGATCGGTGGGAATCCACCTTTCGGGGGAGGCCTCCCCCGAGTCTCTGGACGGCTGTGGGGCCGAGCGGCGAGCGTTAAAGCTCTCAGTTTCGGTCAAGTAATAGGCCTTTATTGACTAAATTGTAACATGACGACCTATGTGATTTTGGCAGGACTTTTTAGCGCTTACGTTTGAGCTAGTGGGCTAAGATTTAAAACAAACGATCGGTGGGAATCCAACTTTCAGGGGAGGCCTCCCCCGAGTCTCTGGACGGCTGTGGTGGCCGAGCGGCGAGCGTTAAAGCACTCGGTTTCGCTCGAGTACCATGACGACCGATTTGACTTCGGCACGACTTTAGGTCGCTTAAGTTCAGCCTAGCGGGCTAGGAATTCATACAGACAAGCCTTGGGAATCCAGCTTTCAGGGGACGCCTCTTCCAAGCCTCTCGGAGGTCGTGGGGCCGAACGGCGCGCGTCAAAGCACTCGGTTTCGCTCCAGTAGTAGGCCTTTATTGACTAAATTGTAACATGACGACCTATGTGATTTTGGCAGGACTTTTTTTGCGCCTACTTTTCAGCTACTGGGCAAAGATTTGAAACAAACGATCGGTGGGAATCCAGCTTTCAGGGGAGACCTCCCCTGAATCTCTGGACGGCTGTGGGGCCGAGCGGCGAGCGTTAAAGCACTCAGTTTCGGTCCAGTAATAGGCCTTTATTGAATAAATTGTAACATGACGACCTATGTGATTTTGGCAGGACTTTTTAGCGCTTACGTTTGAGCTAGTGGGCTAAGATTTAAAACAAACGATCGGTGGGAATCCAGCTTTCAGGGGAGGCCTCCCCCGAGTCTCTGGACGGCTGTGGGGCCGAGCGGCGAGCGTTAAAGCACTCAGTTTCGCTCGAGTACCATGACGACCGATTTGACTTCGGCACGACTTTAGGTCGCTTAAGTTCAGCCTAGCGGGCTAGGAATTCACACAGACAAGCCTTGGGAATCCAGCTTTCAGGGGAGGCCTCCCCCGAGTCTCTGTACAGCTGTGGGGCCGAACGGCGAGCGTCAAAGCACTCGTTTTCGCTCCAGTAGTGGGCCTTTATTGACTAAATTGTAAAATGACGACCTATGTGATTTTGGCAGGACTTTATAGCGCCTACTTTTCAGCTACTGGGCTAAGATTTGAAACAAACGATCGGTGGGAATCCAGCTTTCAGGGGAGGCCTCTTCCAAGCCTCTCGGACGTCGTGGGGCCGAACGGCGAGCGTCAAAGCACTCGGTTTCGCTCCAGTAGGAGGCCTTTATTGACTAAATTGTAACATGACAACCTATGTGACTTTGGCAGGACGTTTTAGCGCTTACTTCTGACCTAGTGTGCTAAGATTTGAAATAAAGGATCGGTGGGAATCCAGCTTTCAGGGGACGCCTCTTCCAAGCCTCTCGGAGGTCGTGGGGCCGAACGGCGCGCGTCAAAGCACTCGGTTTCGCTCCAGTAGTAGGCCTTTATTGACTAAATTGTAACATGACGACCTATGTGATTTTGGCAGGACTTTTTTGCGCCTACTTTTCAGTTACTGGGCTAAGATTTGAAACAAACGATCGGTGGGAATCCAGCTTTCAGGGGAGGCCTCCCCTGAATCTCTGGACGGCTGTGGGGCCGAGCGGCGAGCGTTAAAGCACTCAGTTTCGGTCCAGTAATAGGCCTTTATTGACTAAATTGTAACATGACGACCTATGTGATTTTGGCAGGACTTTTTAGCGCTTACGTTTGAGCTAGTGCGCTAAGATTTGAAACAAACGATGGGTGGGAATCCAGCTTTCAGGTTAGTCCTCCCCCGAGTCTCTGGACGGCTGTGTGGCCGAGCGGCGACCGTTAAAGCACTCAGTTTCGCTCGAGTACCATGACGACCAATTTGACTTCGGCACGACTTTAGGTCGCTTAATTTCAGCCTAGCGGGCTAGGAATTCACACAGACAAGCCTTGGGAATCCAGCTTACAAGGGAGGCCTCTTCCAAGCCTCTCGGAGCTCGTGGGGCCGAACGGCGAGCGTCGAAGCACTCTGTTTCGCTCCAGTAGTAACCCTTTATTGACTAAATTGTAACATCACAACCTATGTGACTTTGGCAGGACTTTTTTGCGCCTACTTTTCAGCTACTGGGCTAAGATTTGAAACAAACGATCGGTGGGAATGCAGCTTTCAGGGGAGGCCTCTTCCAAGCCTCTCGGAGGTCATGGGGCCGAACGGCGACCGTCAAAGTACTCGGTTTCGCTCCAGCAGTAGGCCTTTATTGACTAAATTGTAACATGACAACCTATGTGACTTTGGCAGGACTTTTTAGCGCTTACTTTTGAGCTAGTTGGCTAAGATTTGAAACAAACGATCGGTGGGATTCCAGATTTCAGGGGAGGCCTCCCCCGAGTCTCTGGATGGCTGTGGGGCCGAACGGCGAGCGTCAAAGCACTCGGTTTCTCTCCAGTCGTAGGCCTTTAATGACGAAATTGTAACATGACGAACTTTGTGATTTTGGCAGGACTTTTTAGCCCCTACTTTTCAGCTACTGGGCTAAGATTTAAAACAAACGATCGGTGGGAATCCAGCTTTCAGGGGGGGCCTCTTCCAAGTCTCTTGGAGGTCGTGGGGCCAAACGGCGAGCGTCAAAGCACTCGGTTTCGCTCCAGTAGTAGGCCTTTATTGACTAAATTGTAACATGACGACCTATGTGATTTTGGCAGGACTTTTTTGCGCCTACTTTTCAGCTACTGGGCTAAGATTTGAAACAAACGATCGGTGGGAATCCAGCTTTCAGGGGAGGCCTCCCCCGAGTCTCTGGACGGCTGTGGGGCCGAGCGGCGAGCGTAATAGCACTCAGTTTCGCTCGAGTACCATGACGACCGATTTGACTTCGGCACAACTTTAGGTCGCTTAATTTCAGCGGAGCGGGCTAGGAATTAACACAGACAAGCCTTGGGAATCCAGCTTTCAAGGGAGACCTCTTCCAAGCCTCTCGGAGCTTGTGGGGCCGAACGGCGACCGTCGAAGCACTCGGTTTCGCTTCAGTAGTAGGCCTTTATTGACTAAATTGTAACAACGACCTATGTGATTTTGGCAGGACTTTTTAGCGCCTACTTTTCAGCTACTGGGCTAAGATTTGAAATAAACGATCGGTGGGAATCCAGCTTTCAGGGGAGGCCTCTTTCAAGCCTCTCAGAGGTTGTGGGGCCGAGCGGCGAGCGTCAAAGCACTCGGTTTCGCTCCAGTAGTAGGCCTTTATTGACTAAATTGTAACATGACGACCTATGTGATTTTGGCAGGACTTTTTAGCGCCTACTTTTCAGCTACTGGGCTAAGATTTGAAACAAACGATCGGTGGGAATCCAGCTTTCAGGGGAGGCCTCCCCCGAATCTCTGGACGGTTGTGGGGCCGAACGGTGAGCGTCAAAGCACTCAGTTTCTCTCCAGTCGTAGGCCTTTATTGACTAAATTGTAACATGACGACCTATGTGAATTTGGCAGGACTTTTTAGTGCCTACTTTTGAACTAGTGGGCTAAGTTTTGAAACAAACGATCGGTGGGAATCCAGCTTTCAGGGGAGGCCTCCCCTGAGTCTCTGGACGGCTGTGGGGCTGAGCGGCGATCGTTAAAGCACTCAGTTTCGGTCCAGTGATAGGCCTTTATTGACTAAATTGTAACATGACGACCTATGTGATTTTGGCAGGACTTTTTAGCGCATACGTTTGAGCTAGTGGGCTAAGATTTAAAACAAACGATCGGTGGGAATCCAGCTTTCAGGGGAGGCCTCCCCCGAGTCTCTGGACGGCTGTGGGGCCGAGCGGCGAGCGTTAAAGCACTCAGTTTCGCTCGAGTACCATGACGACCGATTTGACTTCGGCACGACTTTAGGTCGCTAAAGTTCAGCAAGCGGGCTAGGAATTCACACAGACAAGCCTTGGGAATCCAGCTTTCAGGGGACGCCTCTTCCAAGCCTCTCGGAGGTCGTGGGGCCGAACGGCGCGCGTCAAAGCACTCGGTTTCGCTCCAGTAGTAGGTCTTTATTGACTAAATTGTAACATGACGACCTATGTGATTTTGGCAGGACTTTTTTGCGCCTACTTTTCACTTACTGGGCTAAGATTTGAAACAAACGATCGGTGGGAATCCAGCTTTCAGGGGAGGCCTCCCCTGAATCTCTGGACGGCTGTGGGGCCGAGCGGCGAGCGTTAAAGCACTCAGTTTCGGTCCAGTAATAGGCCTTTATTGACTAAATTGTAACATGACGACCTATGTGATTTTGGCAGGACTTTTTAGCGCTTACGTTTGAGCTAGTGCGCTAAGATTTGAAACAAACGATGGGTGGGAATCCAGCTTTCAGGTTAGTCCTCCCCCGAGTCTCTGGACGGCTGTGTGGCCGAGCGGCGACCGTTAAAGCACTCAGTTTCGCTCGAGTACCATGACGACCAATTTGACTTCGGCACGACTTTAGGTCGCTTAATTTCAGCCTAGCGGGCTAGGAATTCACACAGACAAGCCTTGGGAATCCAGCTTTCAAGGGAGGCCTCTTCCAAGCCTCTCGGAGCTCGTGGGGCCGAACGGCGAGCGTCGAAGCACTCTGTTTCGCTCCAGTAGTAACCCTTTATTGACTAAATTGTAACATCACAACCTATGTGACTTTGGCAGGACTTTTTTGCGCCTACTTTTCAGCTACTGGGCTAAGATTTGAAACAAACGATCGGTGGGAATGCAGCTTTCGGGGGAGGCCTCTTACAAGCCTCTCGGAGGTCATGGGGCTGAACGGCGACCGTCAAAGCACTCGGTTTCGCTCCAGCAGTAGGCCTTTATTGACTAAATTGTAACATGACAACCTATGTGACTTTGGCAGGACTTTTTAGCGCTTACTTTTGAGCTAGTGGGCTAAGATTTGAAACAAACGATCGGTGGGAATCCAGCTTTCAGGGGAGGCCTCCCCAGAGTCTCTGGACGGCTGTGGGGGCGAACGGCGAGCGTCAAAGCACTGTTTCTCTCCAGTAGTTGGCCTTTATTGAGTAAATTGTAACAACGACCTATGTGATTTTGGCAGGACTTTTTAGCGCCTACTTTTCAGCTACTGGGCTAAGCTTTGAAATAAACGATCGGTGGGAATCCAGCTTTCAGGGGAGGCCTCTTTCAAGCCTCTCTGAGGTTGTGGGGCCGAGCGGCGAGCGTCAAAGCACTCGGTTTCGCTCCGGTAGTAGGCCTTTATTGACTAAATTGTAACATGACGACCTATGTGATTTTGGCAGGACCTTTTAGCGCCTACTTTTCAGCTACTGGGCTAAGATTTGAAACAAACGATCGGTGGGAATCCAGCTTTCAGGGGAGGCCTCCCCCGAATCTCTGGACGGTTGTGGGGCCGAACGGTGAGCGTCAAAGCACTCAGTTTCTCTCCAGTCGTAGGCCTTTATTGACTAAATTGTAACATGACGACCTATGTGAATTTGGCAGGACTTTTTAGTGCCTACTTTTGAACTAGTGGGCTAAGTTTTGAAACAAACGATCGGTGGGAATCCAGCTTTCAGGGGGGGCCTCTTCCAAGTCTCTTGGAGGTTGTGGGGCCAAACGGCGAGCGTCAAAGCACTCGGTTTCGCTCCAGTAGTAGGCCTTTATTGACTAAATTGTAACATGACGACCTATGTGATTTTGGCAGGACTTTTTTGCGCCTACTTTTCAGCTACTGGGCTAAGATTTGAAACAAACGATCGGTGGGAATCCAGCTTTCAGGGGAGGCCTCCCCTGAGTCTCTGAACGGCTGTGGGGACGTGCGGCGAGCGTTAAAGCACTCAGTTTCGGTCCAGTAATAGGCCTTTATTGACTAAATTGTAACATGACGACCTATGTGATTTTGGCAGGACTTTTTAGCGCTTACGTTTGAGCTAGTGGGCTAAGATTTAAAACAAACGATCGGTGGGAATCCAGCTTTCAGGGGAGGCCTACCCCGAGTCTCTGGACTGCTGTGGGGCCGAGCGGCGACCGTTAAAGCACTCAGTTTCGCTCGAGTACCATGACGACCGATTTGACTTCGGCACGACTTTAGGTCGCTTAATTTCAGCCTAGCGGGCTAGGAATTCACACAGACAAGCCTTGGAAATCCAGCTTTCAAGGGAGGCCTCTTCCAAGCCTCTCGGAGCTTGTGGGGCTGAACGGCGAGCGTCGAAGCACTCGGTTTCGCTCCAGTCGTAGGCCTTTAATGACTAAATTGTAACATGACGACCTATGTGACTTTGGCAAGACTTTTTAGTGCTTACTTTTGAGCTAGTGGGCTAAGATTTGAAACAAACGATCGGTGGGAATCCAGCTTTCAGGGGAGGCCTCCCCCGAGTCTCTGGACAGCTGTGGGGCCGAACGACGAGCGTTAAAGCACTCGTTTTCGCTCCAGTAGTGGGCCTTTATTGACTAAATTGTAACATGACGACCTATGTGATTTTGGCAGGACTTTTTTGCGCCTACTTTTCAGCTACTGGGCTAAGATTTGAAACAAACGATCGGTGGGAATCCAGCTTTCAGGGGAGGCCTCCCCTGAGTCTCTGGACGGCTGTGGGGCCGAGCGGCGAGCGTTAAAGCACTCAGTTTCGGTCCAGTAATAGGCCTTTATTGACTAAATTGTAACATGACGACCTATGTGATTTTGGCAGGACTGTTTAGCGTTTACGTTTGAGCTCGTGGGCTAGGATTTAAAACAAACGATCGGTGGGAATCCAGCTTTCAGGGGAGGCCTACCCCGAGTCTCTGGACTGCTGTGGGGCCGAGCGGCGAGCGTTAAAGCACTCGGTTTTTATTCCAGTAGGAGGCCTTTATTGACTAAATTGTAACATGACAACCTATGTGACTTTGGCAGGACGTTTTAGCGCTTACTTCTGACCCAGTGTGCTAAGATTTGAAATAAACGATCGGTGGGAATCCAGCTTTCAGGGGAGTCCTCCCCCGAGTCTCTGGACGGCTGTGGGGCCGAGCGGCGAGCGTTAAAGCACTCAGTTTCGCTCGAGTACCATGACGACCGATTTGACTTCGGCACGACTTTAGGTCGCTTAATTTCAGCCTAGCGGGCTAGGAATTCACACAGACAATCCTTGGGAATCCAGCTTTCAGGGGAGGCCACTTCCAAGCCTCTCAGAAGTCGTGGGGCCTATCGGCGAGCGTCAAAGCACTCGGTTTCGCTCCAGTAGTAGGCCTTTATTGACTAAATTGTAACATGACGACCTATGTGACTTTGGCAAGACTTTTTAGCGCTCACTTTTGAGCTAGTGGGCTAAGATTTGAAACAAAAGATCGGTGGGAATACAGCTTTCAGGGGAGGCCTCCCCCGAGTCTCTGGACAGCTGTGGGGCCGAACGGCGAGCGTCAAAGCACTTTGTTTCTCTCCAGTAGTTTGTCTTTATTGACTAAATTGTAACATGACGACCTATGTGATTTTGGCAGGACTTTTTAGCGCTTACGTTTGAGCTAGTGCGCTAAGATTTGAAACAAACGATGGGTGGGAATCCAGCTTTCAGGTTAGTCCTCCCCCGAGTCTCTGGACGGCTGTGTGGCCGAGCGGCGACCGTTAAAGCACTCAGTTTCGCTCGAGTACCATGACGACCAATTTGACTTCGGCACGACTTTAGGTCGCTTAATTTCAGCCTAGCGGGCTAGGAATTCACACAGACAAGCCTTGGGAATCCAGCTTTCAAGGGAGGCCTCTTCCAAGCCTCTCGGAGCTCGTGGGGCCGAACGGCGAGCGTCGAAGCACTCTGTTTCGCTCCAGTAGTAACCCTTTATTGACTAAATTGTAACATCACAACCTATGTGACTTTGGCAGGACTTTTTTGCGCCTACTTTTCAGCTACTGGGCTAAGATTTGAAACAAACGATCGGTGGGAATGCAGCTTTCAGGGGAGGCCACTTCCAAGCCTCTCGGAGGTCATGGGGCCGAACGGCGACCGTCAAAGCACTCGGTTTCGCTCCAGCAGTAGGCCTTTATTGACTAAATTGTAACATGACAACCTATGTGACTTTGGCAGGACTTTTTAGCGCTTACTTTTGAGCTAGTGGGCTAAGATTTGAAACAAACGATCGGTGGGAATCCAGCTTTCAGGGGAGGCCTCCCCCGAGTCTCTGGACGGCTGTGGGGGCGAACGGCGAGCGTCAAAGCACTGTTTCTCTCCAGTAGTTGGCCTTTATTGAGTAAATTGTAACAACGACCTATGTGATTTTGGCAGGACTTTTTAGCGCCTACTTTTCAGCTACTGGGCTAAGCTTTGAAATAAACGATCGGTGGGAATCCAGCTTTCAGGGGAGGCCTCTTTCAAGCCTCTCAGAGGTTGTGGGGCCGAGCGGCGAGCGTCAAAGCACTCGGTTTCGCTCCGGTAGTAGGCCTTTATTGACTAAATTGTAACATGACGACCTATGTGATTTTGGCAGGACTTTTTAGCGCCTACTTTTCAGCTACTGGGCTAAGATTTGAAACAAACGATCGGTGGGAATCCAGCTTTCAGGGGAGGCCTCCCCCGAATCTCTGGACGGTTGTGGGGCCGAACGGTGAGCGTCAAAGCAATCAGTTTCTCTCCAGTCGTAGGCCTTTATTGACTAAATTGTAACATGACGACCTATGTGAATTTGGCAGGACTTTTTAGTGCCTACTTTTGAACTAGTGGGCTAAGTTTTGAAACAAACGATCGGTGGGAATCCAGCTTTCAGGGGAGGCCTCCCCTGAGTCTCTGGACGGCTGTGGCGCTGAGCGGCGATCGTTAAAGCACTCAGTTTCGGTCCAGTGATAGGCCTTTATTGACTAAATTGTAACATGACGACCTATGTGATTTTGGCAGGACTTTTTAGCGCTTACGTTTGAGCTAGTGGGCTAAGATTTAAAACAAACGATCGGCGGGAATCCAGCTTTCAGGGGAGGCCTCCCCCGAGTCTCTGGACGGCTGTGGGGCCGAGCGGCGAGCGTTAAAGCACTCAGTTTCGCTCGAGTACCATGACGACCGATTTGACTTCGGCACGACTTTAGGTCGCTTAATTTCAGCCTAGCGGGCTAGGAATTCACACAGACAAGCCTTGGGAATCCAGCTTTCAAGGGAGGCCTCTTCCAAGCCTCTCGGAGCTCGTGGGGCCGAACGGCGAGCGTCGAAGCACTCGGTTTCGCTCCAGTAGTAGGCCTTTATTGACTAAATTGTAACATGACAACCTATGTGACTTTGGCAGGACTTTTTAGCGCTTACTTTTGAGCTAGTGGGCTACGATTTGAAACAAACGATCGGTGGGAATCCAGCTTTCAGGGGAGGCCTCCCCCGAGTCTCTGGACGGCTGTGGGGACGAACGGCGAGCGTCAAAGCACTCGGTTTCTCTCCAGTAGTAGGCCTTTATTGAGTAAATTGTAACCTGACGACCTATGTGATTTTGGCAGGACCTTTTAGCGCCTACTTTTCAGCTACTGGGCTAAGATTTGAAACAAACGATCGGTGGGAATCCAGCTTTCGGGGGAGGCCTCCCCCGAGTCTCTGGACGGCTGTGGGGCCGAGCGGCGAGCGTTAAAGCTCTCAGTTTCGGTCAAGTAATAGGCCTTTATTGACTAAATTGTAACATGACGACCTATGTGATTTTGGCAGGACTTTTTAGCGCTTACGTTTGAGCTAGTGGGCTAAGATTTAAAACAAACGATCGGTGGGAATCCAACTTTCAGGGGAGGCCTCTTCCAAGCCTCTCGGAGGTCGTGGGGCCGAACGGCGCGCGTCAAAGCACTCTGTTTCGCTCCAATAGTAGGCCTTTATTGACTAAATTGTAACATGACGACCTATGTGATTTTGGCAGGACTTTTTTGCGCCTACTTTTCAGCTACTGGGCTAAGATTTGAAACAAACGATCGGTGGGAATCCAGCTTTCAGGGGAGGCCTCCCCTGAATCTCTGGACGGCTGTGGGGCCGAGCGGCGAGCGTTAAAGCACTCAGTTTCGGTCCAGTAATAGGCCTTTATTGACTAAATTGTAACATGACGACCTATGTGATTTTGGCAGGACTTTTTAGCGCTAACGTTTGAGCTAGTGCGCTAAGATTTGAAACAAACGATGGGTGGGAATCCAGCTTTCAGGTTAGTCCTCCCCCGAGTCTCTGGACGGCTGTGTGGCCGAGCGGCGACCGTTAAAGCACTCAGTTTCGCTCGAGTACCATGACGACAAATTTGACTTCGACACGACTTTAGGTCGCTTAATTTCAGCCTAGCGGGCTAGGAATTCACACAGACAAGCCTTGGGAATCCAGCTTTCAAGGGAGGCCTCTTCCAAGCCTCTCGGAGCTCGTGGGGCCGAACGGCGAGCGTCGAAGCACTCTGTTTCGCTCCAGTAGTAACCCTTTATTGACTAAATTGTAACATCACAACCTATGTGACTTTGGCAGGACTTTTTTGCGCCTACTTTTCAGCTACTGGGCTAAGATTTGAAACAAACGATCGGTGGGAATGCAGCTTTCAGGGGAGGCCTCTTCCAAGCCTCTCGGAGGTCATGGGGCCGAACGGCGACCGTCAAAGCACTCGGTTTCGCTCCAGCAGTAGGCCTTTATTGACTAAATTGTAACATGACAACCTATGTGACTTTGGCAGGACTTTTTAGCGCTTACTTTTGAGCTAGTTGGCTAAGATTTGAAACAAACGATCGGTGGGATTCCAGATTTCAGGGGAGGCCTCCCCCGAGTCTCTGGATGGCTGTGGGGCCGAACGGCGAGCGTCAAAGCACTCGGTTTCTCTCCAGTCGTAGGCCTTTAATGACGAAATTGTAACATGACGAACTTTGTGATTTTGGCAGGACTTTTTAGCGCCTACTTTTCAGCTACTGGGCTAAGATTTAAAACAAACGATCGGTGGGAATCCAGCTTTCAGGGGGGGCCTCTTCCAAGTCTCTTGGAGGTCGTGGGGCCAAACGGCGAGCGTAATAGCACTCAGTTTCGCTCGAGTACCATGACGACCGATTTGACTTCGGCACAACTTTAGGTCGCTTAATTTCAGCGGAGCGGGCAGGGAATTAACACAGACAAGCCTTGGGAATCCAGCTTTCAAGGGAGACCTCTTCCAAGCCTCTCGGAGCTTGTGGGGCCGAACGGCGAGCGTCAAAGCACTCGGTTTCGCTCCAGTAGTAGGCCTTTATTGAGTAAATTGTAACCTGACGACCTATGTGATTTTGGCAGGACTTTTTAGCGCCTACTTTTCAGCTACTGGGCTAAGATTTGAAATAAACGATCGGTGGGAATCCAGCTTTCAGGGGAGGCCTCTTTCAAGCCTCTCAGAGGTTGTGGGGCCGAGCGGCGAGCGTCAAAGCACTCGGTTTCGCTCCAGTAGTAGGCCTTTATTGAGTAAATTGTAACCTGACGACCTATGTGATTTTGGCAGGACTTTTTAGCGCATACGTTTGAGCTAGTGTGCTAAGATTTAAAACAAACGATCGGTGGGAATCCAGCTTTCAGGGGAGGCCTCCCCCGAGTCTCTGGACGGCTGTGGGGCCGAGCGGCGAGCGTTAAAGCACTCAGTTTCGCTCGAGTACCATGACGACCGATTTGACTTCGGCACGACTTTAGGTCGCTAAAGTTCAGCAAGCAGGCTAGGAATTCACACAGACAAGCCTTGGGAATCCAGCTTTCAGGGGACGCCTCTTCCAAGCCTCTCGGAGGGCGTGGGGCCGAACGGCGCGCGTCAAAGCACTCGGTTTCGCTCCAGTAGTAGGCCTTTATTGACTAAATTGTAACATGACGACCTATGTGATTTTGGCAGGACTTTTTTGCGCCTACTTTTCAGTTACTGGGCTAAGATTTGAAACAAACGATCGGTGGGAATCCAGCTTTCAGGGGAGGCCTCCCCTGAATCTCTGGACGGCTGTGGGGCCGAGCGGCGAGCGTTAAAGCACTCAGTTTCGCTCGAGTACCATGACGACCGATTTGACTTCGGCACGACTTTAGGTCGCTTAATTTTAGCCTAGCGGGCTAGGAATTCACACAGACAAGCCTTGGGAATCCAGCTTTCAAGGGAGGCCTCTTCCAAGCCTCTCGGAGCTCGTGGGGCCGAACGGCGAGCGTCGAAGCACTCGGTTTCGCTCCAGTAGTAGGCCTTTATTGACTAAATTGTAACATGACAACCTATGTGACTTTGGCAGGACTTTTTAGCGCTTACTTTTGAGCTAGTGGGCTACAATTTGAAACAAACGATCGGTGGGAATCCAGCTTTCAGGGGAGGCCTCCCCCGAGTCTCTGGACGGCTGTGGGGACGAACGGCGAGCGTCAAAGCACTCGGTTTCTCTCCAGTAGTAGGCCTTTATTGAGTAAATTGTAACCTGACGACCTATGTGATTTTGGCAGGACCTTTTAGCGCCTACTTTTCAGCTACTGGGCTAAGATTTGAAACAAACGATCGGTGGGAATCCAGCTTTCAGGGGAGGCCTCCCCCGAATCTCTGGACGGTTGTGGGGCCGAACGGTGAGCGTCAAAGCACTCAGTTTCTCTCCAGTCGTAGGCCTTTATTGACTAAATTGTAACATGACGACCTATGTGAATTTGGCAGGACTTTTTAGTGCCTACTTTTGAACTAGTGGGCTAAGTTTTGAAACAAACGATCGGTGGGAATCCAACTTTCAGGGGAGGCCTCCCCCGAGTATCTGGACGGCTGTGGTGGCCGAGCGGCGAGCGTTAAAGCACTCGGTTTCGCTCGAGTACCATGACGACCGATTTGACTTCGGCACGACTTTAGGTCGCTTAAGTTCAGCCTAGCGGGCTAGGAATTCACACAGACAAGCCTTGGGAATCCAGCTTTCAGGGGACGCCTCTTCCAAGCCTCTCGGAGGTCGTGGGGCCGAACGGCGAGCGTCGAAGCACTCGGTTTCGCTCCAGTAGTAGGCCTTTATTGACTAAATTGTAACATGACAACCTATGTGACTTTGGCAGGACTTTTTAGCGCTTACTTTTGAGCTAGTGGGCTACAATTTGAAACAAACGATCGGTGGGAATCCAGCTTTCAGGGGAGGCCTCCCGCGAGTCTCTGGACGGCTGTGGGGACGAACGGCGAGCGTCAAAGCACTCGGTTTCTCTCCAGTAGTAGGCCTTTATTGAGTAAATTGTAACCTGACGACCTATGTGATTTTGGCAGGACCTTTTAGCGCCTACTTTTCAGCTACTGGGCTAAGATTTGAAACAAACGATCGGTGGGAATCCAGCTTTCAGGGGAGGCCTCCCCCGAATCTCTGGACGGTTGTGGGGCCGAACGGTGAGCGTTAAAGCACTCAGTTTCTCTCCAGTCGTAGGCCTTTATTGACTAAATTGTAACATGACGACCTATGTGAATTTGGCAGGACTTTTTAGTGCCTACTTTTGAACTAGTGGGCTAAGTTTTGAAACAAACGATCGGTGGGAATCCAGCTTTCAGGGGAGGCCTCCCCTGAGTCTCTGGACGGCTGTGGGGCTGAGCGGCGATCGTTAAAGCACTCAGTTTCGGTCCAGTGATAGGCCTTTATTGACTAAATTGTAACATGACGACCTATGTGATTTTGGCAGGACGTTTTAGCGCTTACGTTTGAGCTAGTGGGCTAAGATTTAAAACAAACGATCGGTGGGAATCCAACTTTCAGGGGAGGCCTCCCCCGAGTATCTGGACGGCTGTGGTGGCCGAGCGGCGAGCGTTAAAGCACTCGGTTTCGCTCGAGTACCATGACGACCGATTTGACTTCGGCACGACTTTAGGTCGCTTAAGTTCAGCCTAGCGGGCTAGGAATTCACACAGACAAGCCTTGGGAATCCAGCTTTCAGGGGACGCCTCTTCCAAGCCTCTCGGAGGTCGTGGGGCCGAACGGCGCGCGTCAAAGAACTCGGTTTCGCTCCAGTAGTAGGCCTTTATTGACTAAATTGTAACATGACGACCTATGTGATTTTGGCAGAACTTTTTTGCGCCTACTTTTCAGCTACTGGGCTAAGATTTGAAACAAACGATCTGTGGGAATGCAGCTTTCAGGGGAGGCCTCTTCCAAGCCTCTCGGAGGTCATGGGGCCGAACGGCGACCGTCAAAGCACTCGGTTTCGCTCCAGCAGTAGGCCTTTATTGACTAAATTGTAACATGACAACCTATGTGACTTTGGCAGGACTTTTTAGCGCTTACTTTTGAGCTAGTGGGCTAAGATTTGAAACAAACGATCGGTGGGAATCCAGCTTTCAGGGGAGGCCTCCCCCGAGTCTCTGGACGGTTGTGGGGGCGAACGGCGAGCGTCAAAGCACTGTTTCTCTCCAGTAGTTGGCCTTTATTGAGTAAATTGTAACAACGACCTATGTGATTTTGGCAGGACTTTTTAGCGCCTACTTTTCAGCTACTGGGCTAAGCTTTGAAATAAACGATCGGTGGGAATCCAGCTTTCAGGGGAGGCCTCTTTCAAGCCTCTCAGAGGTTGTGGGGCCGAGCGGCGAGCGTCAAAGCACTCGGTTTCGCTCCGGTAGTAGGCCTTTATTGACTAAATTGTAACATGACGACCTATGTGATTTTGGCAGGACTTTTTAGCGCCTACTTTTCAGCTACTGGGCTAAGATTTGAAACAAACGATCGGTGGGAATCCAGCTTTCAGGGGAGGCCTCCCCCGAATCTCTGGACGGTTGTGGGGCCGAACGGTGAGCGTCAAAGCACTCGGTTTCGCTCCAGCAGTAGGCCTTTATTGACTAAATTGTAACATGACAACCTATGTGACTTTGGCAGGACTTTTTAGCGCTTACTTTTGAGCTAGTTGGCTAAGATTTGAAACAAACGATCGGTGGGATTCCAGATTTCAGGGGAGGCCTCCCCCGAGTCTCTGGATGGCTGTGGGGCCGAACGGCGAGCGTCAAAGCACTCGGTTTCTCTCCAGTCGTAGGCTTTTAATGACGAAATTGTAACATGACGAACTTTGTGATTTTGGCAGGACTTTTTAGCGCCTACTTTTCAGCTACTGGGCTAAGATTTAAAACAAACGATCGGTGGGAATCCAGATTTCAGGGGGGGCCTCTTCCAATTCTCTTGGAGGTCGTGGGGCCGAGCGGCGACCGTTAAAGCACTCAGTTTCGCTCGAGTTCCATGACGACCGATTTGACTTCGGCACGAATTTAGGTCGCTTAATTTCAGCCTAGCGGGCTAGGAATTCACACAGACAAGCCTTGGGAATCCAGCTTTCAAGGGAGGCCTCTTCCAAGCCTCTCGGAGCTTGTGGGGCTGAACGGCGAGCGTCGAAGCACTCGGTTTCGCTCCAGTCGTAGGCCTTTAATGACTAAATTGTAACATGACGACCTATGTGACTTTGGCAAGACTTTTTAGTGCTTACTTTTGAGCTAGTGGGCTAAGATTTGAAACAAACGATCGGTGGGAATCCAGCTTTCAGGGGAGGCCTCCCCCGAGTCTCTGGACAGCTGTGGGGCCGAACGACGAGCGTCAAAGCACTCGTTTTCGCTCCAGTAGTGGGCCTTTATTGACTAAATTGTAACATGACGACCTATGTGATTTTGGCAGGACTTTTTTGCGCGTACTTTTCAGCTACTGGGCTAAGATTTGAAACAAACGATCGGTGGGAATCCAGCTTTCAGGGGAGGCCTCCCCTGAGTCTCTGGACGGCTGTGGGGCCGAGCGGCGAGCGTTAAAGCACTCAGTTTCGGTCCAGTAATAGGCCTTTATTGACTAAATTGTAACATGACGACCTATGTGATTTTGGCAGGACTTTTTAGCGCTTACGTTTGAGCTAGTGGGCTAAGATTTAAAACAAACGATCGGTGGGAATCCAGCTTTCAGGGGAGGCCTACCCCGAGTCTCTGGACTGCTGTGGAGCCGAGCGGCGACCGTTAAAGCACTCAGTTTCGCTCGAGTAGCATGAAGACCGATTTGACTTCGGCACGACTTTAGGTCACTTAATTTCAGCCTAGCGGGCTAGGAATTCACACAGACAAGCCTTGGGAATCCAGCTTTCAAGGGAGGCCTCTTCCAAGCCTCTCGGAGCTTGTGGGGCTGAACGGCGAGCGTCGAAGCACTCGGTTTCGCTCCAGTCGTAGGCCTTTAATGACTAAATTGTAACTTGACGACCTATGTGACTTTGGCAAGACTTTTTAGCGCTTACTTTTGAGCTGGTGGGCTAAGATTTGAAACAAACGATCGGTGGGAATCCAGCTTCCAGGGGAGGCCTCCCCCGAGTCTCTGGACAGCTGTGGGGCCGAACGGCGAGCGTCAAAGCACTCGTTTTCGCTCCAGTAGTGGGCCTTTATTGACTAAATTGTAACATGACAACGTATGTGACTTTGGCAGGACTTTTTAGCGCTTACTTTTCACCTAGTGCGCTAAGATTTGAAACAAACGATCGGTGGGAATCCAGCTTTCAGCGGAGTCCTCCCCCGAGTCTCTGGATGGCTGTGGGGCCGAGCGGCGAGCGTTAAAGCACTCAGTTTCGGTCCAGTAAGAGGCCTTTATTGGCTAAATTGTAACATGACGACCTATGTGATTTTGGCAGGACATTTTAGCGCTTACTTTTGAGCTAGTGCGCTAAGATTTGAAACAAACGATCGGTGGGAATCCAGCTTTCAGGGGAGGCCTCCCCCGAGTCTCTGGACGGCTTTCGGGGCGAACGGCGAGCGTCAAAGCACTCGGTTTCTCTCCAGTAGTTGGCCTTTATTGACTAAATTGTAACATGACGACCTATGTGATTTTGGCAGGACTTTTTAGCGCCTACTTTTCAGCTACTGGGCTAAGATTTGAAACAAACGATCGGTGGGAATCCAGCTTTCAGGGGAGGCCTCTCCCGAGTCTCTGGACGGCTGTGGGGCCGAGCGGCGAGCGTTTAAGCACTCCGTTTCGGTCCAGTAGGAGGCCTTTATTGGCTAAATTGTAACATGACGACCTATGTGATTTTGGCAGGACTTTTTAGCACCTACTTTTCAGCTACTGGGCTAAGATTTGAAACAAACGATCGGTGGGAATGCAGCTTTCAGGGGAGGCCTCCCCTGAGTCTTTGGACGGCTGTGGGGACGTGCGGCGAGCGTTAAAGCACTCAATTTCGGTCCAGTAATAGGCCTTTATTGACTAAATTGTAACATGACGACCTATGTGATTTTGGCAGGACTTTTTAGCGCTTACGTTTGAGCTAGTGGGCTAAGATTTAAAACAAACGATCGGTGGGAATCCAGCTTTCAGGGGAGGCCTACCCCGAGTCTCTGGACTGCTGTGGGGCCGAGCGGCGACCGTTAAAGCACTCAGTTTCGCTCGAGTTCCATGACGACCGATTTGACTTCGGCACGAATTTAGGTCGCTTAATTTCAGCCTAGCGGGCTAGGAATTCACACAGACAAGCCTTGGGAATCCAGCTTTCAAGGGAGGCCTCTTCCAAGCCTCTCGGAGCTTGTGGGGCTGAACGGCGAGCGTCGAAGCACTCGGTTTCGCTCCAGTCGTAGGCCTTTAATGACTAAATTGTAACATGACGACCTATGTGACTTTGGCAAGACTTTTTAGTGCTTACTTTTGAGCTAGTGGGCTAAGATTTGAAACAAACGATCGGTGGGAATCCAGCTTTCAGGGGAGGCCTCCCCCGAGTCTCTGGACAGCTGTGGGGCCGAACGACGAGCGTCAAAGCACTCGTTTTCGCTCCAGTAGTGGGCCTTTATTGACTAAATTGTAACATGACGACCTATGTGATTTTGGCAGGACTTTTTTGCGCGTACTTTTCAGCTACTGGGCTAAGATTTGAAACAAACGATCGGTGGGAATCCAGCTTTCAGGGGAGGCCTCCCCTGAGTCTCTGGACGGCTGTGGGGCCGAGCGGCGAGCGTTAAAGCACTCAGTTTCGGTCCAGTAATAGGCCTTTATTGACTAAATTGTAACATGACGACCTATGTGATTTTGGCAGGACTTTTTAGCGCTTACGTTTGAGCTAGTGGGCTAAGATTTAAAACAAACGATCGGTGGGAATCCAGCTTTCAGGGGAGGCCTACCCCGAGTCTCTGGACTGCTGTGGGGCCGAGCGGCGACCGTTAAAGCACTCAGTTTCGCTCGAGTAGCATGAAGACCGATTTGACTTCGGCACGACTTTAGGTCACTTAATTTCAGCCTAGCGGGCTAGGAATTCACACAGACAAGCCTTGGGAATCCAGCTTTCAAGGGACCCCTCTTCCAAGCCTCTCGGAGCTTGTGGGGCTGAACGGCGAGCGTCGAAGCACTCGGTTTCGCTCCAGTCGTAGGCCTTTAATGACTAAATTGTAACTTGACGACCTATGTGACTTTGGCAAGACTTTTTAGCGCTTACTTTTGAGCTGGTGGGCTAACATTTGAAACAAACGATCGGTGGGAATCCAGCTTCCAGGGGAGGCCTCCCCCGAGTCTCTGGACAGCTGTGGGGCCGAACGGCGAGCGTCAAAGCACTCGTTTTCGCTCCAGTAGTGGGCCTTTATTGACTAAATTGTAACATGACAACGTATGTGACTTTGGCAGGACTTTTTAGCGCTTACTTTTCACCTAGTGCGCTAAGATTTGAAACAAACGATCGGTGGGAATCCAGCTTTCAGGGGGGGCCTCTTCCAATTCTCTTGGAGGTCGTGGGGCATAACGGCGAGCGTCAAAGCACTCGTTTTCGGTCCAGTAGTAGGCCTTTATTGACTAAATTGTAACATGACAACCTATGTGACTTTGGCAGGACTTTTTAGCGCTTACTTTTCACCGAGTGCGCTAAGATTTGAAACAAACAATGGGTGGGAATCCAGCTTTCAGGGGAGTCCTCCCCCGAGTCTCTGGACGGCTGTGTGGCCGAGCGGCGACCGTTAAAGCACTCAGTTTCGATCCAGTACCATGACGACCAATTTGACTTCGGCACGACTTTAGGTCGCTTAATTTCAGCCTAGCGGGCTAGTAATTCACACAGACAAGCCTTGGGAATCCAGCCTTCAAGGGAGGCCTCTTCCAAGCCTCTCAAAGCTCGTGGGGCCGAACGGCGAGCGTCGAAGCAATCGGTTTCGCTCCAGTAGTAACCCTTTATTGACTAAATTGTAACATCACAACCTATGTGATTTTGGCAGGACTTTTTAGCGCCTACTTTTCAGCTACTGGGCTAAGATTTGAAACAAACGATCGGTGGGAATCCAGCTTTCAGGGGAGGCCTCCCCCGAGTCTCTGGACGGCTGTGGGGCCGAGCGGCGAGCGTAATAGCACTCAGTTTCGCTCGAGTACCATGACGACCGATTTGACTTCGGCACAACTTTAGGTCGCTTAATTACAGCCGAGCGGGCTAGGAATTAACACAGACAAGCCTTGGGAATCCAGCTTTCAAGGGAGGCCTCTTCCAAGCCTCTCGGAGCTTGTGGGGCCGAACGGCGAGCGTCGAAGCACTCGGTTTCGCTTCAGTAGTAGGCCTTTATTGACTAAATTGTAACATGACAACCTATGTGACTTTGGCAGGACTTTTTAGCGCTTACTTTTGAGCTAGTGGGCTAAGATTTGAAACAAACGATCGGTGGGAATCCAGCTTTCAGGGGAGGCCTCCCCCGAGTCTCTGGACGGCTGTGGGGCCGAGCGGCGAGCTTTAAAGCACTCAGTTTCGCTCGAGCACCATGACGACCTATTTTACTTCGGCACGACTTTAGGTCGCTTAATTTCAGCCTCGCGGGCTAGGAATTCACACAGACAATCCTTGGGATCCAGCTTTCAGGGGAGGCCACTTCCAAGCCTCTCAGAGGTCGTGGGGCCTAACGGCGAGCGTCAAAGCACTCGGTTTCGGTCCAGTAGGAGGCCTTTATTGACTAAATTGTAACATGATGACCTATGTGATTTTGGCAGGACTTTTTAGCGCCTACTTTTCAGCTACTGGGCTAAGATTTGAAAGAAACCATCGGTGGCAATCCAGCTTTCAGGGGAGGCTTCTTCCAAGCCTCTCGGAGGTTGTGGGGCCGAACGACGAGCGTTAAAGCACTCAGTTTAGCTCCAGTAGTAGGCCTTTATTGACTAAATTGTACTATGTGATTTTGGCAGGACGTTTTAGCGCCTACTTTTCAGCTACTGGGCGAAGATTTGAAACAAACGATCGGTGGGAATTCAGCTTTCAGGGGAGGCCTCTTCCAAGCCTCTCGGAGGTCGTGGGGCATAACGGCGAGCGTCAAAGCACTCGTTTTCGGTCCAGTAGTAGGCCTTTATTGACTAAATTGTAACATGACAACCTATGTGACTTTGGCAGGACTTTTTAGCGCTTACTTTTCAGCTACTGGGCTAAGATTTGAAACAAACGATCGGTGGGAATCCAGCTTTCAGGGGAGGCCTCCCCCGAGTCTCTGGACGGCTGTGGGGCCGAGCGGCGAGCGTAATAGCACTCAGTTTCGCTCGAGTACCATGACGACCGATTTGACTTCGGCACAATTTTAGGTCGCTTAATTTCAGCCGAGCGGGCTAGGAATTAACACAGACAAGCCTTGGGAATCCAGCTTTCAAGGGAGGCCTCTTCCAAGCCTCTCGGAGCTTGTGGGGCCGAACGGCGAGCGTCAAAGCCCTCGGTTTCGGTCCAGTAGGAGGCCTTTATTGACTAAATTGTAACATGATGACCTATGTGATTTTGGCAGGACTTTTTAGCGCCTACTTTTCAGCTACTGGGCTAAGATTTGAAAGAAACCATCGGTGGGAATCCAGCTTTCAGGGGAGGCTTCTTCCAAGCCTCTCGGAGGTTGTGGGGCCGAACGACGAGCGTTAAAGCACTCAGTTTCGCTCCAGTAGTAGGCCTTTATTGACTAAATTGTACTATGTGATTTTGGCAGGACTTTTTAGCGCCTACTTTTCAGCTACTGGGCGAAGATTTGAAACAAACGATCGGTGGGAATCCAGCTTTCAGGGGAGGCCTCTTCCAAGCCTCTCGGAGGTCGTGGGGCATAACGGCGAGCGTCAAAGCACTCGTTTTCGGTCCAGTAGTAGGCCTTTATTGACTAAATTGTAACATGACAACCTATGTGACTTTGGCAGGACTTTTTAGCGCTTACTTTTCACCGAGTGCGCTAAGATTTGAAACAAACGATGGGTGGGAATCCAGCTTTCAGGGGAGTCCTCCCCCGAGTTTCTGGACGGCTGTGTGGCCGAGCGGCGACCGTTAAAGCACTCAGTTTCGCTCGAGTACCATGACGACCAATTTGACTTCGGCACGACTTTAGGTCGCTTAATTTCAGCCTAGCGGGCTAGGAATTCACACAGACAAGCCTTGGGAATCCAGCCTTCAAGGGAGGCCTCTTCCAAGCCTCTCGGAGCTTGTGGGGCCGAACGGCGAGCGTCGAAGCACTCTGTTTCGCTTCAGTAGTAGGCCTTTATTGACTAAATTGTAACATGACAACCTATGTGACTTTGGCAGGACTTTTTAGCGCTTACTTTTGAGCTAGTGGGCTAAGATTTGAAACAAACGATCGGTGGGAATCCAGCTTTCAGGGGAGGCCTCCCCTGAGTCTCTGGACGGCTGTGGGGGCGAACGGCGAGCGTCAAAGCACTCTGTTTCTCTCCAGTAGTTGGCCTTTATTGAGTAAATTGTAACAACGACCTATGTGATTTTGGCAGGACTTTTTAGCGCCTACTTTTCAGCTACTGGGCTAAGATTTGAAATAAACGATCGGTGGGAATCCAGCTTTCAGGGGAGGCCTCTTTCAAGCCTCTCAGAGGTTGTGGGGCCGAGCGGCGAGCGTCAAAGCACTCAGTTTCGGTCCAGTGATAGGCCTTTATTGACTAAATTGTAACATGACGACCTATGTGATTTTGGGAGGACTTTTTAGCGCTTACTTTTCACCGAGTGCGCTAAGATTTGAAACAAACGATGGGTGGGAATCCAGCTTTCAGGGGAGTCCTCCCCCGAGTCTCTGGACGGCTGTGTGGCCGAACGGCGACCGTTAAAGCACTCAGTTTCGCTCAGTACCATGACGACCAATTTGACTTCGGCACGACTTTAGGTCGCTTAATTTCAGCCTAGCGGGCTAGGAATTCATACAGACAAGCCTTGGGAATCCAGCTTTCAAGGGAGGCCTCTTCCAAGCCTCTCGGAGCTCGTGGGGCCGAACGGCGAGCGTCGAAGCACTCGGTTTCGCTCCAGTAGTAACCCTTTATTGACTAAATTGTAACATCACAACCTATGTGACTTTGGCAGGACTTTTTAGCGCCTACTTTTCAGCTACTGGGCTAAGATTTGAAAGAAACGATCGGTGGGAATCCAGCTTTCAGGGGAGGCCTCCCCCGAGTCTCTGGACGGCTGTGGGGCCGAACGGCGACCGTCAAAGCACTCGCTTTCTCTCCAGTAGTAGGCCTTTGTTGAATAAATTGTAACATGACGACCTATGTGATTTTGGCAGGACTTTTTAGCGCCTACTTTACAGCTACTGGGCTAAGATTTGAAACAAACGATCGGTGGGAATCCAGCTTTCAGGGGAGGCCTCCTCCAAGTCTCTCGGAGGTCGTGGGGCCGAACGGCGAGCGTCAAAGCACTCCGTTTCGCTCCAGTAGTAGGCCTTTATTGACCAAACTGTAACATGACGACCTATGTGATTTTGGCAGGACTTTTTAGCGCTTACGTTTGAGGTAGTGGGCTAAGATTTAAAACAAACGATCGGTGGGAATCCAGCTTTCAGGGGAGGCCTACCCCAAGTCTCTGGACTGCTGTGGGGCCGAGCGGCGACCGTTAAAGCACTCAGTTTCGCTCGAGTACCATGACGACCGATTTGACTTCGGCACGACTTTAGGTCGCTTAATTTCAGTTTAGCGGGCTAGGAATTCACACAGACAAGCCTTGGGAATCCAGCTTTCAAGGGAGGCCTCTTCCAAGCCTCTCGGAGCTTGTGGGGCCGAACGGCGAGCGTCGAAGCACTCGGTTTCGCTCCAGTCGTAGGCCTTTAATGACTAAATTGTAACATGACGACCTATGTGACTTTGGCAAGACGTTTTAGGGCTTACTCTTGAGCTAGTGGGCTAAGATTTGAAACAAACGATCGGTGGGAATCCAGCTTACAGGGGAGGCCTCCCCCGAGTCTCTGGACAGCTGTGGGGCCGAACGGCGAGCGTCAAAGCACTCGTTTTCGCTCGAGTACCATGACGACCGATTTGACTTCGGCACGACTTTAGGTAGCTTAATTTCAGCCTAGCGGGCTAGGAATTCACACAGACAATCCTTGGGAATCCAGCTTTCAGGGGATGCCACTTCCAAGCCTCTCAGAGGTCGTGGGGCCTAACGGCGAGCGTCAAAGCACTCGGTTTCGGTCCAGTAGGAGGCGTTTATTGACTAAATTGTAACATGACGACCTATGTGATTTTGGCAGGACTTTTTAGCGCCTACTTTTCAGCTACTGGGCGAAGATTTGAAACAAACGATCGGTGGGAATCCAGCTTTCAGGGGAGGCCTCTTCCAAGCCTCTCGGAGGTCGTGGGGCATAACGGCGAGCGTCAAAGCACTCGTTTTCGGTCCAGTAGTAGGCCTTTATTGACTAAATTGTACCATGACGACCTATGTGATTTTGGCAGGACATTTTAGCGCTTACTTTTGAGTTAGTGGGCTAAGATTTGAAACAGATTATCGGTGGGAATACAGCTTTCAGGGGAGTCCTCCCCCGAGTCTCTGGACGGCTGTGGGGGCGAGCATTAAAGCACTCAGTTTCGGTCCAGTAGGAGGCCTTTATTGACTAATTGTAACATGACGATCTATGTGATTTTGGCAGGACTTTTTAGCGCCTACTTTTCAGCTACTGGGCTAAGATTTAAAAGAAACGATCGGTGGGAATCCAGCTTTCAGGGGAGGCCTCTTCCAAGCCTCTCGGAGGTCGTGGGCCCGAACGGCGAGCGTCAAAGCACTCGGTTTCGCTCCAGTAGTAGGCCTTTATTGACTAAATTGTAACATGACAACCTATGTGACTTTGGCAGGACTTTTTAGCGCTTACTTTTTACCTAGTGCGCTAAGATTTGAAACAAACGATCTGAGGGAATCCAGCTTTCAGGGGAGTCCTCCCCCGAGTCTCTGGACGGCTGTGGGGCCGGGCGGCGAGCTTTAAAGCACTCAGTTTCGCTCGAGTACCATGACGACCTATTTTACTTCGGCACGACTTTAGGTCGCTTAATTTCAGCCTAGCGGGCTAGGAATTCACACAGACAATCCTTGGGATCCAGCTTTCAGGGGAGGCCACTTCCAAGCCTCTCAGAGGTCGTGGGGCCTAACGGCGAGCGTCAAAGCACTCGGTTTCGGTCCAGTAGGAGGCCTTTATTGACTAAATTGTAACATGATGACCTATGTGATTTTGGCAGGACTTTTTAGCGCCTACTTTTCAGCTACTGGGCTAAGATTTGATACAAACCATCGGTGGGAATCCAGCTTTCAGGGGAGGCTTCTTCCAAGCCTCTCGGAGGTTGTGGGGCCGAACGGCGAGCGTTAAAGGACTCAGTTTCGCTCCAGTAGTAGGCCTTTATTGACTAAATTGTACTATGTGATTTTGGCAGGACTTTTTAGCGCCTACTTTTCAGCTACTGGGCGAATATTTGAAACAAACGATCGGTGGGAATCCAGCTTTCAGGGGAGGCCTCTTCCAAGCCTCTCGGAGGTCGTGGGGCATAACGGCGAGCGTCAAAGCACTCGTTTTCGGTCCAGTAGTAGGCCTTTATTGACTAAATTGTAACATGACAACCTATGTGACTTTGGCAGGACTTTTTAGCGCTTACTTTTCACCGAGTGCGCTAAGATTTGAAACAAATGATGGGTGGGAATCCAGCTTTCAGGGGAGTCCTCCCCCGAGTCTCTGGACGGCTGTGTGGCCGAGCGGCGACCGTTAAAGCACTCAGTTTCGATCCAGTACCATGACGACCAATTTGACTTCGGCACGACTTTAGTTCGCTTAATTTCAGCCTAGCGGGCTAGGAATTCACACAGACAAGCCTTGGGAATCCAGCCTTCAAGGGAGGCCTCTTCCAAGCCTCTCAAAGCTCGTGGGGCCGAACGGCGAGCGTCGAAGCAATCGGTTTCGCTCCAGTAGTAACCCTTTATTGACTAAATTGTAACATCACAACCTATGTGATTTTGGCAGGACTTTTTAGCGCCTACTTTTCAGCTACTGGGCTAAGATTTGAAACAAACGATCGGTGGGAATCCAGCTTTCAGGGGAGGCCTCCCCCGAGTCTCTGGACGGCTGTGGGGCCGAGCGGCGAGCGTAATAGCACTCAGTTTCGCTCGAGTACCATGACGACCGATTTGACTTCGGCACAACTTTAGGTCGCTTAATTTCAGGCTAGCGGGCTAGGAATTCACACAGACAAGCCTTGGGAATCCAGCTTTCAAGGGAGGCCTCTTCCAAGCCTCTCGGAGCTCGTGGGGCCGAACGGCGAGCGTCGAAGCACTCTGTTTCGCTCCAGTAGTAACCCTTTATTGACTAAATTGTAACATCACAACCTATGTGACTTTGGCAGGACTTTTTTGCGCCTACTTTTCAGCTACTGGGCTAAGATTTGAAACAAACGATCGGTGGGAATGCAGCTTTCGGGGGAGGCCTCTTCCAAGCCTCTCGGAGGTCATGTGGCCGAACGGCGACCGTCAAAGCACTCGGTTTCGCTCCAGCAGTAGGCCTTTATTGACTAAATTGTAACATGACAACGTATGTGACTTTGGCAGGACTTTTTAGCGCTTACTTTTGAGCTAGTGGGCTAAGATTTGAAACAAACGATCGGTGGGAATCCAGCTTTCAGTGGAGGCCTCCCCCGAGTCTCTGGACGGCTGTGGGGGCGAACGGCGAGCGTCAAAGCACTGTTTCTGTCCAGTAGTTGGCCTTTATTGAGTAAATTGTAACAACGACCTATGTGATTTTGGCAGGACTTTTTAGCGCCTACTTTTCAGCTACTGGGCTAAGCTTTGAAATAAACGATCGGTGGGAATCCAGGTTTCAGGGGAGGCCTCTTTCAAGCCTCTCAGAGGTTGTGGGGCCGAGCGGCGAGCGTCAAAGCACTCGGTTTCGCTCCGGTAGTAGGCCTTTATTGACTAAATTGTAACATGACGACCTATGTGAATTTGGCAGGACTTTTTAGTGCCTACTTTTGAACTAGTGTGCTAAGTTTTGAAACAAACGATCGGTGGGAATCCAGCTTTCAGGGGAGGCCTCCCCTGAGTCTCTGGACGGCTGTGGGGCTGAGCGGCGATCGTTAAAGCACTCAGTTTCGGTCCAGTGATAGGCCTTTATTGACTAAATTGTAACATGACGACCTATGTGATTTTGGCAGGACTTTTTAGCGCTTACGTTTGAGCTAGTGGGCTAAGATTTAAAACAAACGATCGGTGGGAATCCAGCTTTCAGGGGAGGCCTCCCCCGAGTCTCTGGACGGCTGTGGGGCCGAGCGGCGAGCGTTAAAGCACTCAGTTTCGCTCGAGTACCATGACGACCGATTTGACTTCGGCACGACTTTAGGTCGCTTAATTTCAGCCTAGCGGGCTAGGAATTCACACAGACAAGCCTTGGCAATCCAGCTTTCAAGGGAGGCCTCTTCCAAGCCTCTCGGAGCTCGTGGGGCCGAACGGCGAGCGTCGAAGCACTCGGTTTCGCTCCAGTAGTAGGCCTTTATTGAGTAAATTGTAACCTGACGACCTATGTGATTTTGGCAGGACCTTTTAGCGCCTACTTTTCAGCTACTGGGCTAAGATTTGAAACAAACGATCGGTGGGAATCCAGCTTTCAGGGGAGGCCGCCCCCGAGTCTCTGGACGGCTGTGGGGACGAACGGCGAGCGTCAAAGCACTCGGTTTCTCTCCAGTAGTAGGCCTTTATTGAGTAAATTGTAACCTGACGACCTATGTGATTTTGGCAGGACCTTTTAGCGCCTACTTTTCGGCTACTGGGCTAAGATTTGAAACAAACGATCGGTGGGAATCCAGCTTTCAGGGGAGGCCTCCCCTGAATCTCTGGACGGCTGTGGGGCCGAGCGGCGAGCGTTAAAGCACTCAATTTCGGTCCAGTAATAGGCCTTTATTGACTAAATTGTAACATGACGACCTATGTGATTTTGGCAGGACTTTTTAGCGCTTACGTTTGAGCTAGTGCGCTAAGATTTGAAACAAACGATGGGTGGGAATCCAGCTTTCAGGTTCGTCCTCCCCCGAGTCTCTGGACGGCTGTGTGGCCGAGCGGCGACCGTTAAAGCACTCAGTTTCGCTCGAGTACCATGACGACCAATTTGACTTCGGCACGACTTTAGGTCAATTAATTTCAGCCTAGCGGGCTAGGAATTCACACAGACAAGCCTTGGGAAACCAGCTTTCAAGGGAGGCCTCTTCCAAGCCTCTCGGAGCTCGTGGGGCCGAACGGCGAGCGTCGAAGCACTCTGTTTCGCTCCAGTAGTAACCCTTTATTGACTAAATTGTAACATCACAACCTATGTGATTTTGGCAGGACTTTTTAGCGCCTACTTTTCAGCTACTGGGCTAAGATTTGAAACAAACGATCGGTGGGAATCCAGCTTTCAGGGGAGGCCTCCCCCGAATCTCTGGACGGTTGTGGGGCCGAACGGCGAGCGTCGAAGCACTCTGTTTCGCTCCAGTAGTAACCCTTTATTGACTAAATTGTAACATCACAACCTATGTGACTTTGGCAGGACTTTTTTGCGCCTACTTTTCAGCTACTGGGCTAAGATTTGAAACAAACGATCGGTGGGAATGCAGCTTTCAGGGGAGGCCTCTTCCAAGCCTCTCAGAGGTTGTGGGGCCGAACGGCGACCGTCAAAGCACTCGGTTTCGCTCCAGCAGTAGGCCTTTATTGACTAAATTGTAACATGACAACCTATGTGACTTTGGCAGGACTTTTTAACGCTTACTTTTGAGCTAGTTGGCTAAGATTTGAAACAAACGATCGGTGGGATTCCAGATTTCAGGGGAGGCCTCCCCCGAGTCTCTGGATGGCTGTGGGGCCGAACGGCGAGCGTCAAAGCACTCTGTTTCTCTCCAGTCGTAGGCCTTTAATGACGAAATTGTAACATGACGAACTTTGTGATTTTGGCAGGACTTTTTAGCGCCTACTTTTCAGCTACTGGGCTAAGATTTAAAACAAACGATCGGTGGGAATCCAGCTTTCAGGGGGGGCCTCTTCCAAGTCTCTTGGAGGTCGTGGGGCCAAACGGCGAGCGTCAAAGCACTCGGTTTCGCTCCAGTAGTAGGCCTTTATTGACTAAATTGTAACATGACGACCTATGTGATTTTGGCAGGACTTTTTTGCGCCTACTTTTCAGCTACTGGGCTAAGATTTGAAACAAACGATCGGTGGGAATCGAGCTTTCGGGTGAGGCCTCCCCCGAGTCTCTGGACGGCTGTGGGGCCGAGCGGCGAGCGTTAAAGCTTTCAGTTTCGGTCAAGTAATAGGCCTTTATTGACTAAATTGTAACATGACGACCTATGTGATTTTGGCAGGACTTTTTAGCGCTTACGTTTGAGCTAGTGGGCTAAGATTTAAAACAAACGATCGGTGGGAATCCAACTTTCAGGGGAGGCCTCCCCCGAGTATCTGGACGGCTGTGGTGGCCGAGCGGCGAGCGTTAAAGCACTCGCTTTCGCTCGAGTACCATGACGACCGATTTGACTTCGGCACGACTTTAGGTCGCTTAAGTTCAGCCTAGCGGGCTAGGAATTCACACAGACAATCCTTGGGAATCCAGCTTTCAGGGGAGGCCACTTCCAAGCCTCTCAGAAGTCGTGGGGCCTATCGGCGAGCGTCAAAGCACTCGGTTTCGCTCCAGTAGTAGGCCTTTATTGACTAAATTGTAACATGACGACCTATGTGATTTTGGCAGGACTTTTTTGCGCCTACTTTTCAGCTACTGGGCTAAGATTTTAAACAAACGATCGGTGGGAATCCAGCTTTCAGGGGAGGCCTCCCCCGAGTCTCTGGACGGCTGTGGGGCCGAGCGGCGAGCGTAATAGAACTCAGTTTCGCTCGAGTACCATGACGACCGATTTGACTTCGGCACAACTTTAGGTCGCTTAATTTCAGCGGAGCGGGCTAGGAATTAACACAGACAAGCCTTGGGAATCCAGCTTTCAAGGGAGACCTCTTCCAAGCCTCTCGGAGCTTGTGGGGCCGAACGGCGACCGTCGAAGCACTCGGTTTCGCTTCAGTAGTAGGCCTTTATTGACTAAATTGTAACATGACAACCTATGTGACTTTGGCAGGACTTTTTAGCGCTTACTTTTGAGCTAGTGGGCTAAGATTTGAAACAAACGATCGGTGGGAATGCAGATTTCAGGGGAGGCCTCCCCCGAGTCTCTGGACGGCTGTGGGGGCGAACGGCGAGCGTCAAAGCACTCTGTTTCTCTCCAGTAGTTGGCCTTTATTGAGTAAATTGTAACAACGACCTATGTGATTTTGGCAGGACTTTTTAGCGCCTACTTTTCAGCTACTGGGCTAAGATTTGAAATAAACGATCGGTGGGAATCCAGCTTTCAGGGGAGGCCTCTTTCAAGCCTCTCAGAGGTTGTGGGGCCGAGCGGCGAGCGGCAAAGCACTCGGTTTCGCTCCAGTAGTAGGCCTTTATTGACTAAATTGTAACATGACGACCTATGTGATTTGGGCAGGACTTTTTAGCGCCTACTTTTCAGCTACTGGGCTAAGATTTGAAACAAACGATCGGTGGGAATCCAGCTTTCAGGGGAGGCCTCCCCCGAATCTCTGGACGGTTGTGGGGCCGAACGGTGAGCGTCAAAGCACTCAGTTTCTCTCCAGTCGTAGGCCTTTATTGACTAAATTGTAACATGACGACCTATGTGAATTTGGCAAGACTTTTTAGTGCCTACTTTTGAACTAGTGGGCTAAGTTTTGAAACAAACGATTGGTGGGAATCCAGCTTTCAGGGGAGGCCTCCCCTGAGTCTCTGGACGGCTGTGGGGCTGAGCGGCGATCGTTAAATCACTCAGTTTCGGTCCAGTGATAGGCCTTTATTGACTAAATTGTAACATGACGACCTATGTGATTTTGGCAGGACTTTTTAGCGCTTACGTTTGAGCTAGTGCGCTAAGATTTGAAACAAACGATGGGTGGGAATCCAGCTTTCAGGTTAGTCCTCCCCCGAGTCTCTGGACGGCTATGTGGCCGAGCGGCGACCGTTAAAGCACTCAGTTTCGCTCGAGTACCATGACGACCAATTTGACTTCGGCACGACTTTAGGTCGCTTAATTTCAGCCTAGCGGGCTAGGAATTCACACAGACAAGCCTTGGGAATCCAGCTTTCAAGGGAGGCCTCTTCCAAGCCTCTCGGAGCTCGTGGGGCCGAACGGCGAGCGTCGAAGCACTCTGTTTCGCTCCAGTAGTAACCCTTTATTGACTAAATTGTAACATCACAACCTATGTGACTTTGGCAGGACTTTTTTGCGCCTACATTTCAGCTACTGGGCTAAGATTTGAAACAAACGATCGGTGGGAATGCAGCTTTCGGGGGAGGCCTCTTCCAAGCCTCTCGGAGGTCATGGGGCCGAACGGCGACCGTCAAAGCACTCGGTTTCGCTCCAGCAGTAGGCCTTTATTGACTAAATTGTAACATGACAACCTATGTGACTTTGGCAGGACTTTTTAGCGCTTACTTTTGAGCTAGTGGGCTAAGATTTGAAACAAACGATCGGTGGGAATCCAGCTTTCAGGGGAGGCCTCCCCCGAGTCTCTGGACGGCTGTGGGGGCGAACGGCGAGCGTCAAAGCACTGTTTCTCTCCAGTAGTTGGCCTTTATTGAGTAAATTGTAACAACGACCTTTGTGATTTTGGCAGGACTTTTTAGCGCCTACTTTTCAGCTACTGGGCTAAGCTTTGAAATAAACGATCGGTGGGAATCCAGCTTTCAGGGGAGGCCTCTTTCAAGCCTCTCAGAGGTTGTGGGGCCGAGCGGCGAGCGTCAAAGCACTCGGTTTCGCTCCGGTAGTAGGCCTTTATTGACTAAATTGTAACATGACGACCTATGTGATTTTGGCAGGACTTTTTAGCGCCTACTTTTCAGCTACTGGGCTAAGATTTGAAACAAACGATCGGTGGGAATCCAGCTTTCAGGGGAGGCCTCCCCCGAATCTCTGGACGGTTGTGGGGCCGAACGGTGAGCGTCAAAGCACTCAGTTTCTCTCCAGTCGTAGGCCTTAATTGACTAAATTGTAACATGACGACCTATGTGAATTTGGCAGGACTTTTTAGTGCCTACTTTTGAACTAGTGGGCTAAGTTTTGAAAAAAACGATCGGTGGGAATCCAGCTTTCAGGGGAGGCCTCCCCCGAGTCTCTGGACGGCTGTGGGGCCGAGCGGCGAGCGTTAAAGCACTCAGTTTCGCTCGAGTACCATGACGACCGATTTGACTTCGGCACGACTTTAGGTCGCTTAATTTCAGCCTAGCGGGCTAGGAATTCACACAGACAAGCCTTGGGAATCCAGCTTTCAAGGGAGGCCTCTTCCAAGCCTCTCGGAGCTCGTGGGGCCGAACGGCGAGCGTCGAAGCACTCGGTTTCGCTCCAGTAGTAGGCCTTTATTGACTAAATTGTAACATGACAACCTATGTGACTTTGGCAGGACTTTTTAGCGCTTACTTTTGAGCTAGTGGGCTACGATTTGAAACAAACGATCGGTGGGAATCCAGCTTTCAGGGGAGGCCTCCCCCGAGTCTCTGGACGGCTGTGGGGACGAACGGCGAGCGTCAAAGCACTCGGTTTCTCTCCAGTAGTAGGCCTTTATTGAGTAAATTGTAACCTGACGACCTATGTGATTTTGGCAGGACCTTTTAGCGCCTACTTTTCAGCTACTGGGCTAAGATTTGAAACAAACGATCGGTGGGAATCCAGCTTTCGGGTGAGGCCTCCCCCGAGTCTCTGGACGGCTGTGGGGCCGAGCGGCGAGCGTTAAAGCTCTCAGTTTCGGTCAAGTAATAGGCCTTTATTGACTAAATTGTAACATGACGACCTATGTGATTTTGGCAGGACTTTTTAGCGCTTACGTTTGAGCTAGTGGGCTAAGATTTAAAACAAACGATCGGTGGGAATCCAACTTTCAGGGGAGGCCTCCCCCGAGTATCTGGACGGCTGTGGTGGCCGAGCGGCGAGCGTTAAAGCACTCGCTTTCTCTCGAGTACCATGACGACCGATTTGACTTCGGCACGACTTTAGGTCGCTTAAGTTCAGCCTAGCGGGCTAGGAATTCACACAGACAATCCTTGGGAATCCAGCTTTCAGGGGAGGCCACTTCCAAGCCTCTCAGAAGTCGTGGGGCCTATCGGCGAGCGTCAAAGCACTCGGTTTCGCTCCAGTAGTAGGCCTTTATTGACTAAATTGTAACATGACGACCTATGTGACTTTGGCAAGACATTTTAGCGCTCACTTGTGAGCTAGTGGGCTAAGATTTGAAACAAAAGATCGGTGGGAATACAGCTTTCAGGGGAGGCCTCCCCCGAGTCTCTGGACAGCTGTGGGGCCGAACGGCGAGCGTCAAAGCACTTGGTTTCTCTCCAGTAGTCGGTCTTTATTGACTAAATTGTAACATGACGACCTATGTGACTTTGGCAGGACATTTTAGCGCCTAGTTTTGAGCTAGTGGGCTAAGATTTGAAACAAACGATCGGTGGGAATCCAGCTTTCAGGGGAGTCCTCTCCCGAATCTCTGGACGGTTGTGGGGCCGAACGGTGAGCGTCAAAGCACTCAGTTTCTCTCCAGTCGTAGGCCTTTATTGACTAAATTGTAACATGACGACCTATGTGAATTTGGCAGGACTTTTTAGTGCCTACTTTTGAACTAGTGGGATAAGTTTTGAAACAAACGATCGGTGGGAATCCAGCTTTCAGGGGAGGCCTCCCCTGAGTCTCAGGACGGCTGTGGGGCTGAGCGGCGATCGTTAAAGCACTCAGTTTCGGTCCAGTGATAGGCCTTTATTGACTAAATTGTAACATGACGACCTATGTGATTTTGACAGGACTTTTTAGCGCTTACGTTTGAGCTAGTGGGCTAAGATTTAAAACAAACGATCGGTGGGAATCCAGCTTTCAGGGGAGGCCTCCCCCGAGTCTCTGGACGGCTGTGGGGCCGAGCGGCGAGCGTTAAAGCACTCAGTTTCGCTCGAGTACCATGACGACCGATTTGACTTCGGCACGACTTTAGGTCGCTTAATTTCAGCCTAGCGGGCTAGGAATTCACACAGACAAGCCTTGGGAATCCAGCTTTCAGGGGAGGCCTCCCCCGAGTCTCTGGACGGCTGTGGAGCCGAGCGGCGAGCGTTAAAGCACTCAGTTTCGGTCCAGTAGTTGGCCTTTATTGACTAAATTGTAACATGATGACCTATGTGATTTTGGCAGGACTTTTTAGCACTTACGATTGAGCTAGTGGGCTAAGATTTAAAACAAACGATCGGTCGGCAGCCAGCTTTCAGGGGAGGCCTCTTCCAAGCCTCTCAGAGGTCGTGGGGCCGAACGGCGAGCGTCAAAGCACTCGGTTTCGCTCCAGTAGTAGGCCTTTATTGACTAAATTGTAACATGACGACCTATGTGATTTTGGCAGGACTTTTTAGCACTTACGATTGAGCTAGTGGGCTAAGATTTAAAACAAACGATCGGTCGGCAGCCAGCTTTCAGGGGAGGCCTCTTCCAAGCCTCTCAGAGGTCGTGGGGCCGAACGGCGAGCGTCAAAGCACTCGGTTTCGCTCCAGTAGTAGGCCTTTATTGACTAAATTGTAACATGACGACCTATGTGACTTTGGCAGGACTTTTTTGGGCCTACTTTTCAGCTACTGGGCTAAGATTTGACACAAACGATCGGTGGGAATCCAGCTTTCAGGGGAGGCCTCCCCCGAGTCTCTGGACGGCTGTGGAGCCGAGCGGCGAGCGTTAAAGCACTCAGTTTCGGTCCAGTAGTTGGCCTTTATTGACTAAATTGTAACATGACGACCTATGTGATTTTGGCAGGACTTTTTAGCGCCTACTTTTCAGCGACTGGGCTAAGATTTGAAACAAACGATCGGTGGGAATCCAGCTTTCAAGGGAGGCCTCTTCCAAGCGTCTCGGAGCTCGTGGGGCCGAACGGCGAGCGTCAAAGCAGTCGGTTTCGCTCCAGAAGTAGGCCTTTATTGACTAAATTGTAACATGACGACCTATGTGACTTTGGCAGGACTTTTTAGTGCTTTCTTTTGAGCGAGTGGGCTAAGATTTGAAACAAACGATCGGTGGAAATCCAACTTTCAGGGGAGGCCTCCCGCGATTCTCTGGACAGCTGTGGGGCCGAACGGCGAGCGTCAAAGCACTCCGTTTCTCTCCAGTATTCGGTCTTTATTGACGAAATTGTAACATGACGACCAATGTGACTTTGGCAGGACTTTTTAGCGCTTACTTTTGACCTAGTGCGCTAAGATTTGAAAAAAACGATCGGTGGGAATCCAGCTTTCAGGGGAGTCCTCCCCCGAGTCTCTGGAAGGCTGTGGGGCCGAGCGGCGAGCGTTAAAGCACTCAGTTTCGCTCGAGTACCATGACGACCTATGTGACTTTTGCAGGACTTTTTAGCGCTTACTTTTGAGCTAGTGGGCTAAGATTTGAAAAAAACGTTCGATGGGAATCCAGCTTTCAGGGTAGGCCTCCCCCGAGTCTCTGGACAGCTGTGGGGCCGAACGGCGAGCGTCAAGGCATTCGGTTTCTCTCCAGTAGTAGGCCTTTATTGACTAAATTGTAACATGACAACCTATGTGATTTTGGCAGGACTTTTTAGCGCTTACTTTTGACCTAGTGCGCTAAGATTTGAAAAAAACGATCGGTGGGAATCCAGCTTTCAGGGGAGTCCTCCCCCGAGTCTCTGGAAGGCTGTGGGGCCGAGCGGCGAGTGTTAAAGCACTCAGTTTCGCTCGAGTACCATGACGACCGATTTGACTTCGGCACGACTTTAGGTCGCTTAATTTCTGCCTAGCGGGCTAGGAATTTACACAGACAAGCCTTGGGTATCCAGCTTTAAAGGGAGGCCACTTCCAAGCCTCTCGGAGCTCGTGAGGCCGAACGGCGAGCGTCAAAGCACTCTGTTTCGCTCCAGTAGTAGGCCTTTATTGACTAAATTGTAAAATGACAACCTATGATATTTTGGCAGGACTTTTTTGGGCCTACTTTTGAGCTAGTGGGCTAAGATTTGAAACAAACGATCGGTGGGAATCCAGCTTTCAGGGGAGGCCTCCCCCGAGTCTCTGGACAGCTGTGGGGCCGAACGGCGAGCGTCAAAGCATTCGGTTTCTCTCCAGTAGTAGGCCTTTATTGACTAAATTGTAACATGACAACCTATGATATTTTGGCAGGACTTTTTTGGGCCTACTTTTCAGCTACTGGGCTAAGATTTGACACAAACGATCGGTGGGAATCCAGCTTTTAGGGGAGGCCTCCCCCGAGTCTCTGGACGGCTGTGGGGCCGAGCGGCGAGCGTTACAGCACTCAGTTTCGGTCCAGTAGGAGGCCTTTTTTGACTAAATTGTAACATGACGACCTATGTGATTTTGGCAGGACTTTTTAGCGCCTACTTTTAAGTTACTGGGCGAAGATTTGAAACAAACGATCGGTGGGAATCCAGCTTTCAGGGGAGGCCTCCCCCGAGTCTCTGGACAGCTGTGGGGCCGAACGGCGAGCGTCAAAGCACTCGGTTTCTCTCCAGTAGTTGGCCTTTATTGACTAAATTGTAACATGACGACCTATGTGAATTTGGCAGGACTTTTTAGTGCCTACTTTTGAACTAGTGTGCTAAGTTTTGAAACAAACGATCGGTGGGAATCCAGCTTTCAGGGGTGGCCTCCCCTGAGTCTCTGGACGGCTGTGGGGCTGAGCGGCGATCGTTAAAGCACTCAGTTTCGGTCCAGTGATAGGCCTTTATTGACTAAATTGTAACATGACGACCTATGTGATTTTGGCAGGACTTTTTAGCGCTTACGTTTGAGCTAGTGCGCTAAGATTTGAAACAAACGATGGGTGGGAATCCAGCTTTCAGGTTAGTCCTCCCCCGAATCTCTGGACGGCTGTGTGGCCGAGCGGCGACCGTTAAAGCACTCAGTTTCGCTCGAGTACCATGACGACCAATTTGACTTCGGCACGACTTTAGGTCGCTTAATTTCAGCCTAGCGGGCTAGGAATTCACACAGACAAGCCTTGGGAATCCAGCTTTCAAGGGAGGCCTCTTCCAAGCCTCTCGGAGCTCGTGGGGCAGAACGGCGAGCGTCGAAGCACTCTGTTTCGCTCCAGTAGTAACCCTTTATTGACTAAATTGTAACATCACAACCTATGTGATTTTGGCAGGACTTTTTTGAGCCTACTTTTCAGCTACTGGGCTAAGATTTGAAACAAACGATCGGTGGGAATGCAGCTTTCAGGGGAGGCCTCTTCCAAGCCTCTCGGAGGTCATGGGGCCGAACGGCGACCGTCAAAGCACTCGGTTTCGCTCCAGTAGTAGGCCTTTATTGACTAAATTGTAACATGACGACCTATGTGATTTTGGCAGGACTTTTTAGCGCCTACTTTTCAGCTACTGGGCTAAGATTTGAAACAAACGATCGGTGGGAATCCAGCTTTCAGGGGAGGCCTCCCCTGAGTCTCTGGACGGCTGTGGGGCTGAGCGGCGATCGTTAAAGCACTCAGTTTCGCTCGAGTACCATGACGACCGATTTGACTTCGGCACGACTTTAGGTCGCTTAAATTCAGCCTAGCGGGCTAGGAATTCACACAGACAAGCCTTGGGAATCCAGCTTTCAGGGGACGCCTCTTCCAAGCCTCTCGGAGGTCGTGGGGCCGAACGGCGCGCGTCAAAGCATTCGGTTTCGCTCCAGTAGTAGGCCTTTATTGACTAAATTGTAACATGACGACCAATGTGATTTTGGCAGGACTTTTTTGCGCCTACTTTTCAGTTACTGGGCTAAGATTTGAAACAAACGATCGGTGGGAATCCAGCTTTCAGGGGAGGCCTACCCTGAATCTCTGGACGGCTGTGGGGCCGAGCGGCGAGCGTTAAAGCACTCAGTTTCGGTCCAGTAATAGGCCTTTATTGACTAAATTGTAACATGACGACCTATGTGATTTTGGCAGGACTTTTTAGCGCTTACGTTTGAGCTAGTGCGCTAAGATTTGAAACAAACGATGGGTGGGAATCCAGCTTTCAGGTTAGTCCTCCCCCGAGTCTCTGGACGGCTGTGTGGCCGAGCGGCGACCGTTAAAGCACTCAGTTTCGCTCGAGTACCATGACGACCAATTTGACTTCGGCACGACTTTAGGTCGCTTAATTTCAGGCTAGCGGGCTAGGAATTCACACAGACAAGCCTTGGGAATCCAGCTTTCAAGGGAGGCCTCTTCCAAGCCTCTCGGAGCTCGTGGGGCCGAACGGCGAGCGTCGAAGCACTCTGTTTCGCTCCAGTAGTAACCCTTTATTGACTAAATTGTAACATCACAACCTATGTGACTTTGGCAGGACTTTTTTGCGCCTACTTTTCAGCTACTGGGCTAAGATTTGAAACAAACGATCGGTGGGAATGCAGCTTTCGGGGGAGGCCTCTTCCAAGCCTCTCGGAGGTCATGGGGCCGAACGGCGACCGTCAAAGCACTCGGTTTCGCTCCAGCAGTAGGCCTTTATTGACTAAATTGTAACATGACAACGTATGTGACTTTGGCAGGACTTTTTAGCGCTTACTTTTGAGCTAGTGGGCTAAGATTTGAAACAAACGATCGGTGGGAATCCAGCTTTCAGGGGAGGCCTCCCCCGAGTCTCTGGACGGCTGTGGGGGCGAACGGCGAGCGTCAAAGCACTGTTTCTGTCCAGTAGTTGGCCTTTATTGAGTAAATTGTAACAACGACCTATGTGATTTTGGCAGGACTTTTTAGCGCCTACTTTTCAGCTACTGGGCTAAGCTTTGAAATAAACGATCGGTGGGAATCCAGGTTTCAGGGGAGGCCTCTTTCAAGCCTCTCAGAGGTTGTGGGGCCGAGCGGCGAGCGTCAAAGCACTCGGTTTCGCTCCGGTAGTAGGCCTTTATTGACTAAATTGTAACATGACGACCTATGTGATTTTGGCAGGACTTTTTAGCGCCTACTTTTCAGCTACTGGGCTAAGATTTGAAACAAACGATCGGTGGGAATCCAGCTTTCAGGGGAGGCCTCCCCCGAATCTCTGGACGGTTGTGGGGCCGAACGGTGAGCGTCAAAGCACTCAGTTTCTCTCCAGTCGAAGGCCTTTATTGACTAAATTGTAACATGACGACCTATGTGAATTTGGCAGGACTTTTTAGTGCCTACTTTTGAACTAGTGTGCTAAGTTTTGAAACAAACGATCGGTGGGAATCCAGCTTTCAGGGGAGGCCTCCCCTGAGTCTCTGGACGGCTGTGGGGCTGAGCGGCGATCGTTAAAGCACTCAGTTTCGGTCCAGTGATAGGCCTTTATTGACTAAATTGTAACATGACGACCTATGTGATTTTGGCAGGACTTTTTAGCGCTTACGTTTGAGCTAGTGGGCTAAGATTTAAAACAAACGATCGGTGGGAATCCAGCTTTCAGGGGAGGCCTCCCCCGAGTCTCTGGACGGCTGTGGGGCCGAGCGGCGAGCGTTAAAGCACTCAGTTACGCTCGAGTACCATGACGACCGATTTGACTTCGGCACGACTTTAGGTCGCTTAATTTCAGCCTAGCGGGCTAGGAATTCACACAGACAAGCCTTGGGAATCCAGCTTTCAAGGGAGGCCTCTTCCAAGCCTCTCGGAGCTCGTGGGGCCGAACGGCGAGCGTCGAAGCACTCGGTTTCGCTCCAGTAGTAGGCCTTTATTGAGTAAATTGTAACCTGACGACCTATGTGATTTTGGCAGGACCTTTTAGCGCCTACTTTTCAGCTACTGGGCTAAGATTTGAAACAAACGATCGGTGGGAATCCAGCTTTCAGGGGAGGCCGCCCCCGAGTCTCTGGACGGCTGTGGGGACAAACGGCGAGCGTCAAAGCACTCGGTTTCTCTCCAGTAGTAGGCCTTTATTGAGTAAATTGTAACCTGACGACCTATGTGATTTTGGCAGGACCTTTTAGCGCCTACTTTTCGGCTACTGGGCTAAGATTTGAAACAAACGATCGGTGGGAATCCAGCTTTCAGGGGAGGCCTCCCCTGAATCTCTGGACGGCTGTGGGGCCGAGCGGCGAGCGTTAAAGCACTCAATTTCGGTCCAGTAATAGGCCTTTATTGACTAAATTGTAACATGACGACCTATGTGATTTTGGCAGGACTTTTTAGCGCTTACGTTTGAGCTAGTGCGCTAAGATTTGAAACAAACGATGGGTGGGAATCCAGCTTTCAGGTTAGTCCTCCCCCGAGTCTCTGGACGGCTGTGTGGCCGAGCGGCGACCGTTAAAGCACTCAGTTTCGCTCGAGTACCATGACGACCAATTTGACTTCGGCACGACTTTAGGTCGATTAATTTCAGCCTAGCGGGCTAGGAATTCACACAGACAAGCCTTGGGAAACCAGCTTTCAAGGGAGGCCTCTTCCAAGCCTCTCGGAGCTCGTGGGGCCGAACGGCGAGCGTCGAAGCACTCTGTTTCGCTCCAGTAGTAACCCTTTATTGACTAAATTGTAACATCACAACCTATGTGATTTTGGCAGGACTTTTTAGCGCCTACTTTTCAGCTACTGGGCTAAGATTTGAAACAAACGATCGGTGGGAATCCAGCTTTCAGGGGAGGCCTCCCCCGAATCTCTGGACGGTTGTGGGGCCGAACGGCGAGCGTCGAAGCACTCTGTTTCGCTCCAGTAGTAACCCTTTATTGACTAAATTGTAACATCACAACCTATGTGACTTTGGCAGGACTTTTTTGCGCCTACTTTTCAGCTACTGGGCTAAGATTTGAAACAAACGATCGGTGGGAATGCAGCTTTCAGGGGAGGCCTCTTCCAAGCCTCTCGGAGGTCATGGGGCCGAACGGCGACCGTCAAAGCACTCGGTTTCGCTCCAGCAGTAGGCCTTTATTGACTAAATTGTAACATGACAACCTATGTGACTTTGGCAGGACTTTTTAACGCTTACTTTTGAGCTAGTTGGCTAAGATTTGAAACAAACGATCGGTGGGATTCCAGATTTCAGGGGAGGCCTCCCCCGAGTCTCTGGATGGCTGTGGGGCCGAACGGCGAGCGTCAAAGCACTCTGTTTCTCTCCAGTCGTAGGCCTTTAATGACGAAATTGTAACATGACGAACTTTGTGATTTTGGCAGGACTTTTTAGCGCCTACTTTTCAGCTACTGGGCTAAGATTTAAAACAAACGATCGGTGGGAATCCAGCTTTCAGGGGGGGCCTCTTCCAAGTCTCTTGGAGGTCGTGGGGCCAAACGGCGAGCGTCAAAGCACTCGGTTTCGCTCCAGTAGTAGGCCTTTATTGACTAAATTGTAACATGACGACCTATGTGATTTTGGCAGGACTTTTTTGCGCCTACTTTTCAGCTACTGGGCTAAGATTTTAAACAAACGATCGGTGGGAATCCAGCTTTCAGGGGAGGCCTCCCCCGAGTCTCTGGACGGCTGTGGGGCCGAGCGGCGAGCGTAATAGAACTCAGTTTCGCTCGAGTACCATGACGACCGATTTGACTTCGGCACAACTTTAGGTCGCTTAATTTCAGCGGAGCGGGCTAGGAATTAACACAGACAAGCCTTGGGAATCCAGCTTTCAAGGGAGACCTCTTCCAAGCCTCTCGGAGCTTGTGGGGCCGAACGGCGACCGTCGAAGCACTCGGTTTCGCTTCAGTCGTAGGCCTTTATTGACTAAATTGTAACATGACAACCTATGTGACTTTGGCAGGACTTTTTAGCGCTTACTTTTGAGCTAGTGGGCTAAGATTTGAAACAAACGATCGGTGGGAATGCAGCTTTCAGGGGAGGCCTCCCCCGAGTCTCTGGACGGCTGTGGGGGCGAACGGCGAGCGTCAAAGCACTCTGTTTCTCTCCAGTAGTTGGCCTTTATTGAGTAAATTGTAACAACGACCTATGTGATTTTGGCAGGACTTTTTAGTGCCTACTTTTCAGCTACTGGGCTAAGATTTGAAATAAACGATCGGTGGGAATCCAGCTTTCAGGGGAGGCCTCTTTCAAGCCTCTCAGATGTTGTGGGGCCGAGCGGCGAGCGGCAAAGCACTCGGTTTCGCTCCAGTAGTAGGCCTTTATTGACTAAATTGTAACATGACGACCTATGTGATTTGGGCAGGACTTTTTAGCGCCTACTTTTCAGCTACTGGGCTAAGATTTGAAACAAACGATCAGTGGGAATCCAGCTTTCAGGGGAGGCCTCCCCCGAGTCTCTGGACGGCTGTGGGGCCGAGCGGCGAGCGTAATAGAACTCAGTTTCGCTCGAGTACCATGACGACCGATTTGACTTCGGCACAACTTTAGGTCGCTTAATTTCAGCGGAGCGGGCTAGGAATTAACACAGACAAGCCTTGGGAATCCAGCTTTCAAGGGAGACCTCTTCCAAGCCTCTCGGAGCTTGTGGGGCCGAACGGCGACCGTCGAAGCACTCGGTTTCGCTTCAGTCGTAGGCCTTTATTGACTAAATTGTAACATGACAACCTATGTGACTTTGGCAGGACTTTTTAGCGCTTACTTTTGAGCTAGTGGGCTAAGATTTGAAACAAACGATCGGTGGGAATGCAGCTTTCAGGGGAGGCCTCCCCCGAGTCTCTGGACGGCTGTGGGGGCGAACGGCGAGCGTCAAAGCACTCTGTTTCTCTCCAGTAGTTGGCCTTTATTGAGTAAATTGTAACAACGACCTATGTGATTTTGGCAGGACTTTTTAGTGCCTACTTTTCAGCTACTGGGCTAAGATTTGAAATAAACGATCGGTGGGAATCCAGCTTTCAGGGGAGGCCTCTTTCAAGCCTCTCAGATGTTGTGGGGCCGAGCGGCGAGCGGCAAAGCACTCGGTTTCGCTCCAGAAGTAGGCCTTTATTGACTAAATTGTAACATGACGACCTATGTGATTTGGGCAGGACTTTTTAGCGCCTACTTTTCAGCTACTGGGCTAAGATTTGAAACAAACGATCAGTGGGAATCCAGCTTTCAGGGGAGGCCTCCCCCGAATCTCTGGACGGTTGTGGGGCCGAACGGTGAGCGTCAAAGCACTCAGTTTCTCTCCAGTCGTAGGCCTTTATTGACTAAATTGTAACATGACGACCTATGTGAATTTGGAAGGACTTTTTAGTGCCTACTTTTGAACTAGTGGGCTAAGTTTTGAAACAAACGATTGGTGGGAATCCAGCTTTCAGGGGAGGCCTCCCCTGAGTCTCTGGACGGCTGTGGGGCTGAGCGGCGATCGTTAAATCACTCAGTTTCGGTCCAGTGATAGGCCTTTATTGACTAAATTGTAACATGACGACCTATGTGATTTTGGCAGGACTTTTTAGCGCTTACGTTTGAGCTAGTGCGCTAAGATTTGAAACAAACGATGGGTGGGAATCCAGCTTTCAGGTTAGTCCTCCCCCGAGTCTCTGGACGGCTGTGTGGCCGAGCGGCGACCGTTAAAGCTCTCAGTTTCGCTCGAGTACCATGACGACCAATTTGACTTCGGCACGACTTTAGGTCGCTTAATTTCAGCCTAGCGGGCTAGGAATTCACACAGACAAGCCTTGGGAATCCAGCTTTCAAGGGAGGCCTCTTCCAAGCCTCTCGGAGCTCGTGGGGCCGAACGGCGAGCGTCGAAGCACTCTGTTTCGCTCCAGTAGTAACCCTTTATTGACTAAATTGTAACATCACAACCTATGTGACTTTGGCAGGACTTTCTTGCGCCTACATTTTAGCTACTGGGCTAAGATTTGAAACAAACGATCGGTGGGAATGCAGCTTTCGGGGGAGGCCTCTTCCAAGCCTCTCGGAGGTCATGGGGCCGAACGGCGACCGTCAAAGCATTCGGTTTCGCTCCAGCAGTAGGCCTTTATTGACTAAATTGTAACATGACAACCTATGTGACTTTGGCAGGACTTTTTAGCGCTTACTTTTGAGCTAGTGGGCTAAGATTTGAAACAAACGATCGGTGGGAATCCAGCTTTCAGGGGAGGCCTCCCCCGAGTCTCTGGACGGCTGTGGGGGCGAACGGCGAGCGTCAAAGCACTGTTTCTCTCCAGTAGTTGGCCTTTATTGAGTAAATTGTAACAACGACCTTTGTGATTTTGGCAGGACTTTTTAGCGCCTACTTTTCAGCTACTGGGCTAAGCTTTGAAATAAACGATCGGTGGGAATCCAGCTTTCAGGGGAGGCCACTTTCAAGCCTCTCAGAGGTTGTGGGGCCGAGCGGCGAGCGTCAAAGCACTCGGTTTCGCTCCGGTAGTAGGCCTTTATTGACTAAATTGTAACATGACGACCTATGTGATTTTGGCAGGACTTTTTAGCGCCTACTTTTCAGCTACTGGGCTAAGATTTGAAACAAACGATCTGTGGGAATCCAGCTTTCAGGGGAGGCCTCCCCCGAATCTCTGGACGGTTGTGGGGCCGAACGGTGAGCGTCAAAGCACTCAGTTTCTCTCCAGTCGTAGGCCTTAATTGACTAAATTGTAACATGACGACCTATGTGAATTTGGCAGGACTTTTTAGTGCCTACTTTTGAACTAGTGGGCTAAGTTTTGAAACAAACGATCGGTGGGAATCCAGCTTTCAGGGGAGGCCTCCCCCGAGTCTCTGGACGGCTGTGGGGCCGAGCGGCGAGCGTTAAAGCACTCAGTTTCGCTCGAGTACCATGACTACCGATTTGACTTCGGCACGACTTTAGGTCGCTTAATTTCAGCCTAGCGGGCTAGGAATTCACACAGACAAGCCTTGGGAATCCAGCTTTCAAGGGAGGCCTCTTCCAAGCCTCTCGGAGCTCGTGGGGCCGAACGGCGAGCGTCGAAGCACTCGGTTTCGCTCCAGTAGTAGGCCTTTATTGACTAAATTGTAACATGACAACCTATGTGACTTTGGCAGGACTTTTTAGCGCTTACTTTTGAGCTAGTGGGCTACGATTTGAAACAAACGATCGGTGGGAATCCAGCTTTCAGGGGAGGCCTCCCCCGAGTCTCTGGACGGCTGTGGGGACGAACGGCGAGCGTCAAAGCACTCGGTTTCTCTCCAGTAGTAGGCCTTTATTGAGTAAATTGTAACCTGACGACCTATGTGATTTTGGCAGGACCTTTTAGCGCCTACTTTTCAGCTACTGGGCTAAGATTTGAAACAAACGATCGGTGGGAATCCAGCTTTCGGGTGAGGCCTCCCCCGAGTCTCTGGACGGCTGTGGGGCCGAGCGGCGAGCGTTAAAGCTCTCAGTTTCGGTCAAGTAATAGGCCTTTATTGACTAAATTGTAACATGACGACCTATGTGATTTTGGCAGGACTTTTTAGCGCTTACGTTTGAGCTAGTGGGCTAAGATTTAAAACAAACGATCGGTGGGAATCCAACTTTCAGGGGAGGCCTCCCCCGAGTATCTGGACGGCTGTGGTGGCCGAGCGGCGAGCGTTAAAGCACTCGCTTTCGCTCGAGTACCATGACGACCGATTTGACTTCGGCACGACTTTAGGTCGCTTAAGTTCAGCCTAGCGGGCTAGGAATTCACACAGACAATCCTTGGGAATCCAGCTTTCAGGGGAGGCCACTTCCAAGCCTCTCAGAAGTCGTGGGGCCTATCGGCGAGCGTCAAAGCACTCGGTTTCGCTCCAGTAGTAGGCCTTTATTGACTAAATTGTAACATGACGACCTATGTGATTTTGGCAGGACTTTTTTGCGCCTACTTTTCAGCTACTGGGCTAAGATTTTAAACAAACGATCGGTGGGAATCCAGCTTTCAGGGGAGGCCTCCCCCGAGTCTCTGGACGGCTGTGGGGCCGAGCGGCGAGCGTAATAGAACTCAGTTTCGCTCGAGTACCATGACGACCGATTTGACTTCGGCACAACTTTAGGTCGCTTAATTTCAGCGGAGCGGGCTAGGAATTAACACAGACAAGCCTTGGGAATCCAGCTTTCAAGGGAGACCTCTTCCAAGCCTCTCGGAGCTTGTGGGGCCGAACGGCGACCGTCGAAGCACTCGGTTTCGCTTCAGTAGTAGGCCTTTATTGACTAAATTGTAACATGACAACCTATGTGACTTTGGCAGGACTTTTTAGCGCTTACTTTTGAGCTAGTGGGCTAAGATTTGAAACAAACGATCGGTGGGAATGCAGCTTTCAGGGGAGGCCTCCCCCGAGTCTCTGGACGGCTGTGGGGGCGAACGGCGAGTTTCAAAGCACTCTGTTTCTCTCCAGTAGTTGGCCTTTATTGAGTAAATTGTAACAACGACCTATGTGATTTTGGCAGGACTTTTTAGCGCCTACTTTTCAGCTACTGGGCTAAGATTTGAAATAAACGATCGGTGGGAATCCAGCTTTCAGGGGAGGCCTCTTTCAAGCCTCTCAGAGGTTGTGGGGCCGAGCGGCGAGCGGCAAAGCACTCGGTTTCGCTCCAGTAGTAGGCCTTTATTGACTAAATTGTAACATGACGACCTATGTGATTTGGGCAGGACTTTTTAGCGCCTACTTTTCAGCTACTGGGCTAAGATTTGAAACAAACGATCGGTGGGAATCCAGCTTTCAGGGGAGGCCTCCCCCGAATCTCTGGACGGTTGTGGGGCCGAACGGTGAGCGTCAAAGCACTCAGTTTCTCTCCAGTCGTAGGCCTTTATTGACTAAATTGTAACATGACGACCTATGTGAATTTGGCAGGACTTTTTAGTGCCTACTTTTGAACTAGTGGGCTAAGTTTTGAAACAAACGATTGGTGGGAATCCAGCTTTCAGGGGAGGCCTCCCCTGAGTCTCTGGACGGCTGTGGGGCTGAGCGGCGATCGTTAAATCACTCAGTTTCGGTCCAGTGATAGGCCTTTATTGACTAAATTGTAACATGACGACCTATGTGATTTTGGCAGGACTTTTTAGCGCTTACGTTTGAGCTAGTGCGCTAAGATTTGAAACAAACGATGGGTGGGAATCCAGCTTTCAGGTTAGTCCTCCCCCGAGTCTCTGGACGGCTGTGTGGCCGAGCGGCGACCGTTAAAGCACTCAGTTTCGCTCGAGTACCATGACGACCGATTTGACTTCGGCACGACTTTAGGTCGCTTAATTTCAGCCTAGCGGGCTAGGAATTCACACAGACAATCCTTGGGAATCCAGCTTTCAGGGGAGGCCACTTCCAAGCCTCTCAGAAGTCGTGGGGCCTATCGGCGAGCGTCAAAGCACTCGGTTTCGCTCCAGTAGTAGGCCTTTATTGACTAAATTGTAACATGACGACCTATGTGACTTTGGCAAGACGTTTTAGCGCTCACTTTTGAGCTAGTGGGCTAAGATTTGAAACAAAAGATCGGTGGGAATACAGCTTTCAGGGGAGGCCTCCCCCGAGTCTCTGGACAGCTGTGGGGCCGAACGGCGAGCGTCAAAGCACTTGGTTTCTCTCCAGTAGTCGGCCTTTATTCACTAAATTGTAACATGACGACCTATGTGACTTTGGCAGGACATTTTAGCGCCTAGTTTTGAGCTAGTGGGCTAATATTTGAAACAAACGATCGGTGGGAATCCAGCTTTCAGGGGAGGCCTCTTCCGAGCCTCTCGGAGGTCGTGGGGCCGAACGGCGAGCGTTAAAGCACTCGGTTTCGCTCCAGTAGTAGGCCTTTATTGACTAAATTGTAACATGACATGACAACCTATGTTGTCACGTTTGTTTCAAATCTTAGCCCATATATTTTAGCACCTACTTTTGAGTTAGTGGGCTCAGATTTGAAACAAACGATCGGTGGGAATCCAGCTTTCAGGGGAGTCCTCCCCCGAGTCTCTGGACGGCTGTGGGGCCGAGCGGCGAGCGTTAAAGCACTCAGTTTCGCTCGAGTACCATGACGACCGATTTGACTTCGGCACGACTTTAGGTCGCTTAATTTCAGTTTAGCGGGCTAGGAATTCACACAGACAATCCTTGGGAATCCAGCTTTCAGGGGAGGCCACTTTTAAGCCTCTCAGAGGTCGTGGGGCCTAACGGCGAGCGTCAAAGCAATCGGTTTCGCTCCAGTAGTCGGCCTTTATTGACTAAATTGTAACATGACGACCTATGTGACTTTGGCAGGGGTTTTTTGCGCCTACTTTTCAGCTACTGGGCTAAGATTTGAAACAAACGATCGGTGGGAATCCAGCTTTCAGGGGAGACCTCCCCCGAGTCTCTGGACGGCTGTGGGGCCGAGCGGCGAGCGTTACAGCACTTAGTTTCGGTCCAGTAGGAGGCCTTTTTTGACTAAATTGTAACATGACGACCTATGTGATTTTGGCAGGACTTTTTAGCGCCTACTTTTTAGCTACTGGGCTAAGATTTGAAACAAACGATCGGTGGGAATCCAGCTTTCAGGGGAGGCCTCTTCCGAGCCTCTCTGAGGTCGTGGGGCCGAACGGCGACCGTTAAAGCACTCAGTTTCGCTCGAGTACCATGACGACCAATTTGACTTCGGCACGACTTTAGGTCGCTTAATTTCAGCCTAGCGGGCTAGGAATTCACACAGACAAGCCTTGGGAATCCAGCTTTCAAGGGAGGCCTCTTCCAAGCCTCTCGGAGCTCGTGGGGCCGAACGGCGAGCGTCGAAGCACTCTGTTTCGCTCCAGTAGTAACCCTTTATTGACTAAATTGTAACATCACAACCTATGTGACTTTGGCAGGACTTTTTTGCGCCTACTTTTCAGCTACTGGGCTAAGATTTGAAACAAACGATCGGTGGGAATGCAGCTTTCAGGGGAGGCCTCTTCCAAGCCTCTCGGAGGTCATGGGGCCGAACGGCGACCGTCAAAGCACTCGGTTTCGCTCCAGCAGTAGGCCTTTATTGACTAAATTGTAACATGACAACCTATGTGACTTTGGCAGGACTTTTTAGCGCTTACTTTTGAGCTAGTTGGCTAAGATTTGAAACAAACGATCGGTGGGATTCCAGATTTCAGGGGAGGCCTCCCCCGAGTCTCTGGATGGCTGTGGGGCCGAACGGCGAGCGTCAAAGCACTCGGTTTCTCTCCAGTCGTAGGCCTTTAATGACGAAATTGTAACATGACGAACTTTGTGATTTTGGCAGGACTTTTTAGCGCCTACTTTTCAGCTACTGGGCTAAGATTTAAAACAAACGATCGGTGGGAATCCAGCTTTCAGGGGAGGCCTACCCCGAGTCTCTGGACTGCTGTAGGGCCGAGCGGCGACCGTTAAAGCACTCAGTTTCGCTCGAGTAGCATGAAGACCGATTTGACTTCGGCACGACTTTAGGTCACTTAATTTCAGCCTAGCGGGCTAGGAATTCACACAGACAAGCCTTGGGAATCCAGCTTTCAAGGGAGGCCTCTTCCAAGCCTCTCGGAGCTTGTGGGGCTGAACGGCGAGCGTCGAAGCACTCGGTTTCGCTCCAGTCGTAGGCCTTTAATGACTAAATTGTAACTTGACGACCTATGTGACTTTGGCAAGACTTTTTAGCGCTTATGTTTGAGCTGGTGGGCTAAGATTTGAAACAAACGATCGGTGGGAATTCAGCTTTCAGGGGAGGCCTCCCCCGAGTCTCTGGACAGCTGTGGGGCCGAACGGCGAGCGTCAAAGCACTCGTTTTCGCTCCAGTAGTGGGCCTTTATTGACTAAATTGTAACATGACAACGTATGTGACTTTGGCAGGACTTTTTAGCGCTTACTTTTCACCTAGTGCGCTAAGATTTGAAACAAACGATCGGTGGGAATCCAGCTTTCAGGGGAGGCTTCTTCCAAGCCACTCGGACGTCGTGGGGCCTAACGGCGGGCGTCAAAGCACTCGGTTTCGCTCCAGTAGGAGGCCTTTATTGACTAAATTGTAACATGACAACCTATGTGAATTTGGCAGGACGTTTTAGCGCTTACTTTTGACCTAGTGTGCTAAGATTTGAAATAAACGATCGGTGGGAATCCAGCTTTCAGGGGAGTCCTCCCCCGAGTCTCTGGACGGCTGTGGGGCCGAGCGGCGAGCGTTAAAGCACTCGGTTTCGCTCGAGTACCATGACGACCGATTTGACTTCGGCACGACTTTAGGTCGCTTAATTTCAGCCTAGCGGGCTAGGAATTCACTCAGACAATCCTTGGGAATCCAGCTTTCAGGGGAGGCCACTTCCAAGCCTCTCAGAAGTCATGGGGCCTATCGGCGAGCGTCAAAGCACTCGGTTTCGCTCCAGTAGTAGGCCTTTATTGACTAAATTGTAACATGACGACCTATGTGACTTTGTCAAGACTTTTTAGCGCTCACTTTTGAGCTAGTGGGCTAAGATTTGAAACAAAAGTTCGGTGGGAATACAGCTTTCAGGGGAGGCCTCCCCCGAGTCTCTGGACAGCTGTGGGGCCGAACGGCGAGCGTCAAAGCACTTTGTTTCTCTCCAGTAGTCGGCCTTTATTGACTAAATTGTAACATGACGACCTATGTGACTTTGGCAGGACATTTTAGGGCCTAGTTTTGAGCTAGTGGGCTAAGATTTGAAACAAACGATCGGTGGGAATCCAGCTTTCAGGGGAGTCCTCCCCCGAGTCTCTGGACGGCTGTGGGGCCGAGCGGCGAGCGTTAAAGCACTCAGTTTCGGTCCAGTAGGAGGCCTTTATTGACTAAATTGTAACATGACAACCTATGTGATTTTGGCAAGACTTTTTAGCGCCTACTTTTCAGCTACTGGGCGAAGATTTGAAACAAACGATCGGTGGGAATCCAGCTTTCAGGGGAGGCCTCTGCCAAGCCTCTCAGAGTTTCGTGGGCCCGAACGGCGAGCGTCAAAGCACTCGGTTTCGCTCCAGTAGGAGGCCTTTATTGACTAAATTGTAACATGACAACCTATGTGACTTTGGCAGGACATTTTAGCGCTTACTTTTGAGCTAGTGCGCTAAGATTTGAAACAAACGATCGGTGGGAATCCAGCTTTCAGGGGAGGCCTCTTCTAAGCCTCCCGGAGCTCGTGGGGTTGAACGGCGAGCGTCGAAGCACTCGGTTTCGCTCCAGTAGTAGGCCTTTATTGACTAAATTGTAACATGACGACCTATGTGAATTTGGCAGGACTTTTTAGTGCCTACTTTTGAACTAGTGGGCTAAGATTTGAAACAAACGATCGGTGGGAATCCAGCTTTCAGGCGAGGCCTCCCCCGAGTCTCTGGATGGCTGTGGGGCCGAGCGGCGAGCGTTAAAGTACTCAGTTTCGGTCCAGTAATAGGCCTTTATTGACTAAATTGTAACATGACGACCTATGTGATTTTGGCAGGACTTTTTAGCGCCTACTTTTCAGCTACTGGGCTAAGATTTGAAATAAACGATCGGTGGGAATCCAGCTTTCAGGGTAGGCCTCTTCCAAGCCTCTCGGAGGTCGTGGGCCCGAATGGCGAGCGTCAAAGCACTCTGTTTCGCTCCAGTAGCAGGCCTTTATTGACTAAATTGTAACATGACGACCTATGCCTCCCCCGAGTCTCTGGACTGCTGTGGGGCCGAGCGGCGACCTTTAAAGCACTCAGTTTCGCTCGAGTACCATGACGACCGATTTGACTTCGGCACGACTTTAGGTCGCTTAATTTCGGCCTAGCGGGCTAGGAATTCACACAGACAAGCCTTGGGAATCCAGCTTTCAAGGGAGGCCTCCCCCGAGTCTCTGGACGGCTGTGGGGCCGAACGGTGAGCGTCAAAGCACTTGGTTTCTCTCCAGTAGTAGGCCTTTATTGAGTAAATTGTACCATGACGACCGATGTGATTTTGGCAGGACTTTTTTGCGCCTACTTTTCAGCTACTGGGCTAAGATTTGAAACAAACGATCGGTGGGAATCAAGCTTTCAGGGGAGGCCTCTTCCAAGCCTCTCGGAGGTCGTGGGCCCAAACGGCGAGCGTCAAAGCACTCGGTTTCGCTCCAGTAGTAGGCCTTTATTGACTAAATTGTAACATGACAACCTATGTGACTTTGGGAGGACTTTTTAGCGCTTACTTTTGACCTAGTGCGCTAAGATTTGAAACAAACGATCGGTGGGAATCCAGCTTTCAGGGGAGTCCTCCCCCGAGTCTCTGGAAGGCTGTGGGGCCGAGCGGCGAGCGTTAAAGCACTCAGTTTCGCTCAAGTACCATGACGACCGATTTGACTTCGGCACGACTTTAGGTCGCTTAATTTCTGCCTCGCGGGCTAGGAATTTACACAGACAAGCCTTGGGAATCCAGCTTTAAAGGGAGGCCTCTTCCAAGCCTCTCGGAGCTTGTGAGGCCGAACGGCGAGCGTCAAAGCACTCTGTTTCGCTCCAGTAGTAGGCTTTTATTAACTAAATTGTAACATGACGACCTATGTGACTTTGGCAGGACTTTTTAGCGCTTACTTTTGAGCTAGTGGGCTAAGATTTGAAACAAACGATCGGTGGGAATCCAGCTTTCAGGGGAGTCCTCCCCCGAGTCTCTGGAAGGCTGTGGGGCCGAGCGGCGAGCGTTAAAGCACTCTGTTTCTCTCCAGTAGTAGGCCTTTATTGACTAAATTGTAGCATGACAACCTATGTGATTTTGGGAGGACTTTTTAGCGCTTACTTTTGACCTAGTGCGCTAAGATTTGAAACAAACAATCGGTGGGAATCCAGCTTTCAGGGGAGTCCTCCCCCGAGTCTCTGGAAAGCTGTGGGGCCGAGCGGCGAGCGTTAAAGCACTCAGTTACGCTCAAGTACCATGACGACCTTTTTGACTTCGGCACGACTTTAGGTCGCTTAATTTCTGCCTAGCGGGATAGGAATATACACAGACAAGCCTTGGGAATCCAGCTTTAAAGGGAGGCCTCTTCCAAGCCTCTCGGAGCTCGTGAGGCCGAACGGCGAGCGTCAAAGCGCTCGGTTTCTCTCCAGTAGTTGGCCTTTATTGAGTAAATTGTAACATGACGACCTATGTGATTTTGGCAGGACTTTTTAGCGCCTACTTTTCAGCTACTGGGCTAAGATTTGAAATAAACGATCGGTGGGAATCCAGCTTTCAGGGGAGGCCTCTTCCAAGCCTCTCGGAGGTCGTGGGCCCGAACGGCGAGCGTCAAAGCACTCTGTTTCGCTCCAGTAGCAGGCCTTTATTGACTAAATTGTAACATGACGACCTATGCCTCCCCCGAGTCTCTGGACTGCTGTGGGGCCGAGCGGCGAGCGTTAAAGCACTCAGTTACGCTCAAGTACCATGACGACCGATTTGACTTCGGCACGACTTTAGGTCGCTTAATTTCTGCCTAGCGGGCTAGGAATATACACAGACAAGCCTTGGGAATCCAGCTTTAAAGGGAGGCCTCTTCCAAGCCTCTCGGAGCTCGTGAGGCCGAACGGCGAGCGTCAAAGCGCTCGGTTTCTCTCCAGTAGTTGGCCTTTATTGACTAAATTGTAACATGACGACCTATGTGATTTTGGCAGGACTTTTTAGCGCCTACTTTTCAGCTACTGGGCTAAGATTTGAAACAAACGATCGGTGGGAAGCCACCTTTCAGGTGAGGCCTCTTCCAAGCCTCTCGGAGGTCGTGGGCCCTAACGGCGAGCGTCAAAGCACTCTGTTTCGCTCCAGTATTAGGCCTTTATTGACTAAATTGTAACATGACAACCTATGTGACTTTGGCAAGACTTTTTAGCGCCTACTTTTGAGCTAGTGGGCTAAGATTTGAAACAAACGATTGGTGGGAATCTAGCTTTCAGGGGAGGCCTCCCCCGAGTCTCTGGACGGCTGTGGGGCCGAGCGGCGAGCGTTAAAGCACTCAGTTTCGGTCCAGTAGGCGGCCTTTATTGACTAAATTGTAACATGACAACCTATGTGACTTTGGCAGGACATTTTAGCGCTTACTTTTCAGCTACTGGGCTAAGATTTGAAACAAACGATCGGTGGGAATCCAGCTTTCAAGGGAGGCCTCTTCCAAGCCTCTTGGAGGTCGTAGGGCCGAACGGAGAGCGTTAAAGCACTAAGTTTCGGTCCAGTAGTAGGCCTTTATTGACTAAATTGTAACATGACGACCTACGTGATTTTGGCAGGGCTTTTTAGCGCTTATTTTTGAGCTAGTGGGCTAAGATTTGAAACAAATTATCGGTGGGAATCCAGCTTTCAGGGGAGGCCCCCCCCGAGTCTCTGGACGGCTGTGGGGCCGAGCGGCGAGCGTAATAGCACTCAGTTTTGCTCGAGTACCATGACGACCGATTTGACTTCGGCACAACTTTAGGTCGCTTAATTTCAGCCGAGCGGGCTAGGAATTCACACAGACAAGCCTTGGGAATCCAGCTTTCAAGGGAGGCCTCTTCTAAGCCTCCCGGAGCTCGTGGGGTTTAACGGCGAGGGTCGAAGCACTCGGTTTCGCTCCAGTAGTAGGCCTTTATTGACTAAATTGTAACATGACAACCTATGTGACTTTGGCAGGACTTTTTAGTGCCTACTTTTGAACTAGTGCGCTAAGATTTGAAACAAACGATCGGTGGGAATCCAGCTTTCAGGGGAGGCCTCCCCTGAGTCTCTGGACGGCTGTGGGGTTGAGCGGCGAGCGTTAAAGCACTCAGTTTAGGTCCAGTGATAGGCCTTTATTGACTAAATTGTAACATGACGACCTATGTGATTTTGGCAGGACTTTTTAGCGCTTAGGTTTGAGCTAGTGGGCTAAGATTTAAAAACAAACGATCGGTGGGAATCCAGCTTTCAGGCGAGGCCTCCCCCGAGTCTCTGGATGGCTGTGGGGCCGAGCGGCGAGTGTTAAAGTACTCAGTTTCGCTCGAGTACCATGACGACCGATTTAACTTCGGCACGACTTTAGGTCGCTTAATTTCAGCCTAGCGGGCTAGGAATTCACACAGACAAGCCTTGGGAATCCAGCTTTCAAGGGAAGCCTCTTCCAAGCGTCTCGGAAGCTCGTGGGGCCGAACGGCGAGCGTCGAAGCACTCGGTTTCGCTCCAGTAGTAGGCCTTTATTGACTAAATTGTAACATGACAACCTATGTGACTTTGGCAGGACTTTTTAGCGCTTACTTTTGACCTAGTGGGCTAAGATTTGAAACAAACGATCGGTGGGAATCCAGCTTTCAGGGGTGACCTCCCCCGAGACTCTGGACGGCTGTGGGGCCGAGCGGCGAGCGTTAAAGCACTCAGTTCCGGTCCAGTAGTAGGCCTTTATTGACTAAATTGTAAAATGACAACCTATGTGACTTTGGGAGGACTTTTTAGCGCTTACTTTTGACCTAGTGCGCTAAGATTTGAAACAAACGATTGGTGTGAATCCAGCTTTCAGGGGAATCCTCCCCCGAGTCTCTGGACGGCTGTGGGGCCGAGCGGCGAGCGTTAAAGCACTCAGTTTCGGTCCAGTCGGAGGCCTTTATTGACTAAATTGTAACATGACGACCTATGTGATTTTGGCAGGACTTTTTAGCGCCTACTTTTCAGCTATTGGGCTAAGATTTGAAACAAACGATCGGTGGGAAGCCAGCTTTCAGGGAGGCCTCTTCCAAGCCTCTCAGAGCTCGTGAGGCCGAACGGCGAGCGTCAAAGCACTCGGTTTCGCTCCAGTACTAGGCTTTTATTGACTAAATTGTAACATGACGACCTATGTGACTTTGGCAGGACTTTTCAGCGCTTACTTTTGAGCTAGTGGGCTAAGATTTGAAACAAACGATCGGTGGGAATCCAGCTTTCAGGGGAGGCCTCCCCCGAGTCTCTGGACGGCTGTGGGGCCGAACGGCGAGCGTCAAAGCACTCGGTTTCTCTCCAGTAGTTGGCCTTTATTGAGTAAATTGTAACATAACGACCTATGTGACTTTGGCAAGACTTTTTAGCGCCTACTTTTCAGCTATTGGGCTAAGATTTGAAACAAACGATCGGTGGGAAGCCAGCTTTCAGGGAGGCCTCTTCCAAGCCTCTCGGAGGTCGTGGGCCCGAACGGCGAGCGTCAAAGCACTCGGTTTCGCTCCAGTAGTAGGCCTTTATTGACTAAATTGTAACATGACAACCTATGTGACTTTGGGAGGACTTTTTAGCGCTTCCTTTTGACCTAGTGCGCTAAGATTTGAAACAAACGATTGGTGGGAATCCAGCTTTCAGGGGAATCCTCCCCGAGTCTCTGGACGGCTGTGGGGCCGAGCGGCGAGCGTTAAAGCACTCAGTTTCGGTCCAGTCGGAGGCCTTTATTGACTAAATTGTAACATGACAACCTATGTGACTTTGGGAGGACTTTTTAGCGCTTACTTTAGACCTAGTGCGCTAAGATTTGAAATAAACGATCGGTGGGAATCCAGCTTTCAGGGGAGTCCTCCCCCGAGTCTCTGGAAGGCTGTGGGGCCGAGCGGCGAGCGTTAAAGCACTCAGTTTCGCTCGAGTACCATGACGACCGATTTGACTTCGGCACGAATTTAGGTCGCTTAATTTCTGCTTAGCGGGCTAGGAATTTACACAGACAAGCCTTGGAAATCCAGCTTTAAAGGGAGGCCTCTTCCAAGCCTCTCGGAGCTCGTGAGGCCGAACGGCGAGCGTCAAAGCACTCGGTTTCGCTCCAGTACTAGGCTTTTATTGACTAAATTGTAACATGACGACCTATGTGACTTTGGCAGGACTTTTTAGCGCTTACTTTTGAGCTAGTGGGCTAAGATTTGAAACAAACGATCGGTGGGAATCCAGCTTTCAGGGGAGGCCTCCCCCGAGTCTCTGAACGGCTGTGGGGCCGAACGGCGAGCGTCAAAGCACTCGGTTTCTCTCCAGTAGTTGGCCTTTATTGAGTAAATTGTAACATGACGACCTATGTGATTTTGGCAGGACTTTTTAGCGCCTACTTTTCAGCTACTGGGCTAAGATTTGAAACAAACGATCGGTGGGAATCCAGCTTTCAGGGGAGTCCGCCCCCGAGTCTCTGGACGGCTGTGGGGCCGAGCGGCGAGCGTTAAAGCACTCAGGTTCGCTCGAGTACCATGACGACCGATTTGACTTCGGCACGACTTTAGGTCGCTTAATTTCAGCATAGCGGGCTAGGAATTCACACAGACAATCCTTGGGAATCCAGCTTTCAGGGGAGGCCTCTTCCAAGCCTCTCGGAGGTCGTGGGGCCGAATGGCGAGCGTCATAGCATTCGGTTTCTCTCCAGTAGTAGGCCTTTATTGACTAAATTGTAACATAACGACCTATGTGACTTTGGCAAGACTTTTTAGCGCCTAACTTTCAGCTAGTGGGCTAAGATTTGAAACAAACGATCGGTGGGAATCCAGCTTTCAGGGGAAGCCTCCCCCGAGTCTCTGGACGGCTGTGGGGCCAAGCGGCGAGCGTCAAAGCACTCGGTTTCTCTCCAGTAGTAGGCCTTTATTGACTAAATTGTAACATGACAACCTACGTGATTTTTGAAGGACTTTTTAGCGCTTATTTTTGAGCTAGTGGGCTAAGATTTGAAACAAATTATCGCTGGGAATCCAGCTTTCAGGGGAGTCCTCCCCCAAGTCTCTGGACGGCTGTGGGGCAGAGCGGCGAGCGTTAAAGCACTCAGTTTCGCTCGAGTACCATGACGACCGATTTGACTTCGGCACGACTTTAGGTCGCTTAATTTCAGGCTAGCGGGCTAGGAATTCACACAGACAATCCTTGGGAATCCAGCTTTCAGGGGAGGCCTCTTCCAAGCCTCTCGGAGGTCGTGGGGCCGAACGGCGAGCGTCATAGCATTCGGTTTCTCTCCAGTAGTAGGCCTTTATTGACTAAATTGTAACATGACGACCTATGTGACTTTGGCAAGACTTTTTAGCGCCTACTTTTGAGCTAGTGGGCTAAGATTTGAAACAAACGATCGGTGGGAATCCAGCTTTCAGGGGAGGCCTCCCCCGAGTCTCTGGACGGCTGTGGGTCCGAGCGGCGAGCGTTAAAGCAGTCAGTTTCGCTCGAGTACCATGACGACCGATTTGACTTCGGCACGACTTTAGGTCGCTTAATTTCAGCCTAGCGGGCTAGGAATTCACACAGACAATCCTTGGGAATCCAGCTTTCAGGGGAGGCCTCTTCCAAGCCTCTCGGAGGTCGTGGGGCCGAACGGCGAGCGTCATAGCATTCGGTTTCTCTCCAGTAGTAGGCCTTTATTGACTAAATTGTAACATGACGACCTATGTGACTTTGGCAAGACTTTTTAGCGCCGACTTTTGAGCTAGTGGGCTAAGATTTGAAACAAACGATTGGTGGGAATCCAGCTTTCAGGGGAGGCCTCCCCCGAGTCTCTGGACGGCTGTGGGGCCGAGCGGCGAGCGTTAAAGCACTCAGTTTCGGTCCAGTAGGCGGCCTTTATTGACTAAATTGTAACATGACAACCTATGTGACTTTGGCAGGAAATTTTAGCGCTTACTTTTCAGCTACTGGGCTAAGATTTGAAACAAACGATCGGTGGGAATCCAGCTTTCAGGGGAGGCCTCTTCCAAGCCTCTTGGAGGTCGTGGGGCCGAACGGAGAGCGTTAAAGCACTCAGTTTCGGTCCAGTAGTAGGCCTTTATTGACTAAATTGTAACATGACGACCTACGTGATTTTGGCAGGGCTTTTTAGCGCTTATTTTTGAGCTAGTGGGCTAAGATTTGAAACAAATTATCGGTGGGAATCCAGCTTTCAGGGGAGGCCCCCCCCCGAGTCTCTGGACGGCTGTGGGGCCGAGCGGCGAGCGTAATAGCACTCAGTTTTGCTCGAGTACCATGACGACCGATTTGACTTCGGCACAACTTTAGGTCGATTAATTTCAGCCGAGCGGGCTAGGAATTCACACAGACAAGCCTTGGGAATCCAGCTTTCAAGGGAGGCGTCTTCTAAGCCTCCCGGAGCTCGTGGGGTTGAACGGCGAGCGTCGAAGCACTCGGTTTCGCTCCAGTAGTAGGCCTTTATTGACTAAATTGTAACATGACGACCTATGTGAATTTGGCAGGACTTTTTAGTGCCTACTTTTGAACTAGTGGGCTAAGATTTGAAACAAACGATCGGTGGGAATCCAGCTTTCAGGGGAGGCCTCCCCTGAGTCTCTGGACGGCTGTGGGGCTGAGCGGCGAGCGTTAAAGCACTCAGTTTAGGTCCAGTGATAGGCCTTTATTGACTAAATTGTAACATGACGACCTATGTGATTTTGGAAGGACTTTTTAGCGCTTAGGTTTGAGCTAGTGGGCTAAGATTTAAAACAAACGATCGGTGGGAATCCAGCTTTCAGGCGAGGCCTCCCCCGAGTCTCTGGATGGCTGTGGGGCCGAGCGGCGAGCGTTAAAGTACTCAGTTTCGGTCCAGTAATAGGCCTTTATTGACTAAATTGTAACATGACGACCTATGTGATTTTGGCAGGACTTTTTAGCGCCTACTTTTCAGCTACTGGGCTAAGATTTGAAATAAACGATCGGTGGGAATCCAGCTTTCAGGGGAGGCCTCTTCCAAGCCTCTCGGAGGTCGTGGGCCCGAATGGCGAGCGTCAAAGCACTCTGTTTCGCTCCAGTAGCAGGCCTTTATTGACTAAATTGTAACATGACGACCTATGCCTCCCCCGAGTCTCTGGACTGCTGTGGGGCCGAGCGGCGACCTTTAAAGCACTCAGTTTCGCTCGAGTACCATGACGACCGATTTGACTTCGGCACGACTTTAGGTCGCTTAATTTCGGCCTAGCGGGCTAGGAATTCACACAGACAAGCCTTGGGAATCCAGCTTTCAAGGGAGGCCTCCCCCGAGTCTCTGGACGGCTGTGGGGCCGAACGGTGAGCGTCAAAGCACTTGGTTTCTCTCCAGTAGTAGGCCTTTATTGAGTAAATTGTACCATGACGACCGATGTGATTTTGGCAGGACTTTTTTGCGCCTACTTTTCAGCTACTGGGCTAAGATTTGAAACAAACGATCGGTGGGAATCAAGCTTTCAGGGGAGGCCTCTTCCAAGCCTCTCGGAGGTCGTGGGCCCAAACGGCGAGCGTCAAAGCACTCGGTTTCGCTCCAGTAGTAGGCCTTTATTGACTAAATTGTAACATGACAACCTATGTGACTTTGGGAGGACTTTTTAGCGCTTACTTTTGACCTAGTGCGCTAAGATTTGAAACAAACGATCGGTGGGAATCCAGCTTTCAGGGGAGTCCTCCCCCGAGTCTCTGGAAGGCTGTGGGGCCGAGCGGCGAGCGTTAAAGCACTCAGTTTCGCTCAAGTACCATTACGACCGATTTGACTTCGGCACGACTTTAGGTCGCTTAATTTCTGCCTCGCGGGCTAGGAATTTACACAGACAAGCCTTGGGAATCCAGCTTTAAAGGGAGGCCTCTTCCAAGCCTCTCGGAGCTTGTGAGGCCGAACGGCGAGCGTCAAAGCACTCTGTTTCGCTCCAGTAGTAGGCTTTTATTAACTAAATTGTAACATGACGACCTATGTGACTTTGGCAGGACTTTTTAGCGCTTACTTTTGAGCTAGTGGGCTAAGATTTGAAACAAACGATCGGTGGGAATCCAGCTTTCAGGGGAGTCCTCCCCCGAGTCTCTGGAAGGCTGTGGGGCCGAGCGGCGAGCGTTAAAGCACTCTGTTTCTCTCCAATAGTAGGCCTTTATTGACTAAATTGTAGCATGACAACCTATGTGATTTTGGGAGGACTTTTTAGCGCTTACTTTTGACCTAGTGCGCTAAGATTTGAAACAAACGATCGGTGGGAATCCAGCTTTCAGGGGAGTCCTCCCCCGAGTCTCTGGAAAGCTGTGGGGCCGAGCGGCGAGCGTTAAAGCACTCAGTTACGCTCAAGTACCATGACGACCTTTTTGACTTCGGCACGACTTTAGGTCGCTTAATTTCTGTCTAGCGGGATAGGAATATACACAGACAAGCCTTGGGAATCCAGCTTTAAAGGGAGGCCTCTTCCAAGCCTCTCGGAGCTCGTGAGGCCGAACGGCGAGCGTCAAAGCGCTCGGTTTCTCTCCAGTAGTTGGCCTTTATTGAGTAAATTGTAACATGACGACCTATGTGATTTTGGCAGGACTTTTTAGCGCCTACTTTTCAGCTACTGGGCTAAGATTTGAAATAAACGATCGGTGGGAATCCAGCTTTCAGGGGAGGCCTCTTCCAAGCCTCTCGGAGGTCGTGGGCCCGAACGGCGAGCGTCAAAGCACTCTGTTTCGCTCCAGTAGCAGGCCTTTATTGACTAAATTGTAACATGACGACCTATGCCTCCCCCGAGTCTCTGGACTGCTGTGGGGCCGAGCGGCGAGCGTTAAAGCACTCAGTTACGCTCAAGTACCATGACGACCGATTTGACTTCGGCACGACTTTAGGTCGCTTAATTTCTGCCTAGCGGGCTAGGAATATACACAGACAAGCCTTGGGAATCCAGCTTTAAAGGGAGGCCTCTTCCAAGCCTCTCGGAGCTCGTGAGGCCGAACGGCGAGCGTCAAAGCGCTCGGTTTCTCTCCAGTAGTTGGCCTTTATTGACTAAATTGTAACATGACGACCTATGTGATTTTGGCAGGACTTTTTAGCGCCTACTTTTCAGCTACTGGGCTAAGATTTGAAACAAACGATCGGTGGGAAGCCACCTTTCAGGGGAGGTCTCTTCCAAGACTCTCGGAGGTCGTGGACCCGAACGGCGAGCGTCAAAGCACTCGGTTTCGCTCCAGTAGTAGGCCTTTATTGAGTAAATTGTTTCATGACGACCTATGTGATTTTGGCAGGACTTTTTAGCGCCTACTTTTGAGCTAGTGGGCTAAGATTTAAAACAAACGATCGGTGGGAAGCCACCTTTCAGGTGAGGCCTCTTCCAAGCCTCTCGGAGGTCGTGGGCCCGAACGGCGAGCGTCAAAGCACTCTGTTTCGCTCCAGTATTAGGCCTTTATTGACTAAATTGTAACATGACAACCTATGTGACTTTGGGAGGACTTTTTAGCGCTTACGTTTGACCTAGTGCGCTAAGATTTGAAACAAACGATCGGTGGTAATCCAGCTTTCAGGGGAGGCCTCCCCCGAGTCTCTGGACAGCTGTGGGGCCGATCGGCGAGCGTTAAAGCAATCAGTTTCGGTCCAGTCGGAGGCCTTTATTGACTAAATTGTAACATGACGACCTATGTGACTTTGGCAGGACATTTTAGCGCCTACTTTTGAACTAGTGGGCTAAGATTTGAAACAAACGATCGGTGGGAATCCAGCTTTCAGGGGAGGCCTCTTCCAAGCCTCTCGGAGCTCGTGAGGCCGAACGGCGAGCGTCAAAGCGCTCGGTTTCTCTCCAGTAGTTGGCCTTTATTGAGTAAATTGTAACATGACGACCTATGTTATTTTGGCAGGACTTTTTAGCGCCTACTTTTCAGCTACTGGGCTAAGATTTGAAATAAACGATCGGTGGGAATCCAGCTTTCAGGGGAGGCCTCTTCCAAGCCTCTCGGAGGTCGTGGGCCCGAACGGCGAGCGTCAAAGCACTCTGTTTCGCTCCAGTAGCAGGCCTTTATTGACTAAATTGTAACATGACGACCTATGCCTCCCCCGAGTCTCTGGACTGCTGTGGGGCCGAGCGGCGAGCGTTAAAGCACTCAGTTACGCTCAAGTACCATGACGACCGATTTGACTTCGGCACGACTTTAGGTCGCTTAATTTCTGCCTAGCGGGCTAGGAATATACACAGACAAGCCTTGGGAATCCAGCTTTAAAGGGAGGCCTCTTCCAAGCCTCTCGGAGCTCGTGAGGCCGAACGGCGAGCGTCAAAGCGCTCGGTTTCTCTCCAGTAGTTGTCCTTTATTGACTAAATTGTAACATGACGACCTATGTGATTTTGGCAGGACTTTTTAGCGCCTACTTTTCAGCTACTGGGCTAAGATTTGAAACAAACGATCGGTGGGAAGCCACCTTTCAGGGGAGGTCTCTTCCAAGACTCTCGGAGGTCGTGGACCCGAACGGCGAGCGTCAAAGCACTCGGTTTCGCTCCAGTAGTAGGCCTTTATTGAGTAAATTGTTTCATGACGACCTATGTGATTTTGGCAGGACTTTTTAGCGCCTACTTTTGAGCTAGTGGGCTAAGATTTAAAACAAACGATCGGTGGGAAGCACCTTTCAGGTGAGGCCTCTTCCAAGCCTCTCGGAGGTCGTGGGCCCGAACGGCGAGCGTCAAAGCACTCTGTTTCGCTCCAGTATTAGGCCTTTATTGACTAAATTGTAACATGACAACCTATGTGACTTTGGGAGGACTTTTTAGCGCTTACGTTTGACCTAGTGCGCTAAGATTTGAAACAAACGATCGGTGGTAATCCAGCTTTCAGGGGAGGCCTCCCCCGAGTCTCTGGACAGCTGTGGGGCCGATCGGCGAGCGTTAAAGCAATCAGTTTCGGTCCAGTCGGAGGCCTTTATTGACTAAATTGTAACATGACGACCTATGTGACTTTGGCAGGACATTTTAGCGCCTACTTTTGAACTAGTGGGCTAAGATTTGAAACAAACGATCGGTGGGAATCCAGCTTTCAGGGGAGGCCTCTTCCAAGCCTCTCGGAGCTCGTGAGGCCGAACGGCGAGCGTCAAAGCGCTCGGTTTCTCTCCAGTAGTTGGCCTTTATTGAGTAAATTGTAACATGACGACCTATGTGATTTTGGCAGGACTTTTTAGCGCCTACTTTTCAGCTACTGGGCTAAGATTTGAAATAAACGATCGGTGGGAATCCAGCTTTCAGGGGAGGCCTCTTCCAAGCTTCTCGGAGGTCGTGGGCCCGAACGGCGAGCGTCAAAGCACTCTGTTTCGCTCCAGTAGCAGGCCTTTATTGACTAAATTGTAACATGACGACCTATGCCTCCCCCGAGTCTCTGGACTGCTGTGGGGCCGAGCGGGGACCTTTAAAGCACTCAGTTTCGCTCGAGTACCATGACGACCGATTTGACTTCGGCACGACTTTAGGTCGCTTAATTTCAGCCGAGCGGGCTAGGAATTCACACAGACAAGCCTTGGGAATCCAGCTTTCAAGGGAGGCCTCTTCCAAGCCTCTCTGAGCTCGTGGGGCCGAACGGCGAGCGTCGAAGCACTCGGTTTCGCTCAAGTAGTAACCCTTTATTGACTAAATTGTAACATCACAACCTATGTGAATTTGGCAGGAATTTTCAGCGCTTACTTTTGAGCAAGTGGGCTAAGATTTGAAACAAACGATCGGTGGGAATCCAGCTTTCAGGGGAGGCCTCCCCCGAGTCTCTGGACAGCTGTGGGGCCGATCGGCGAGCGTTAAAGCACTCAGTTTCGGTCCAGTCGGAGGCCTTTATTGACTAAATTGTAACATGACGACCTATGTGATTTTGGCAGGACTTTTTAGCGCCTACTTTTCAGCTACTGGGCTAAGATTTGAAACAAACGATCGGTGGGAAGCCACCTTTCAGGGGAGGCCTCTTCCAAGCCTCTCGGAGGTCGTGGGCCCGAACGGCGAGCGTCAAAGCACTCGGTTTCGCTCCAGTATTAGGCCTTTATTGACTAAATTGTAACATGACAACCTATGTGACTTTGGGAGGACTTTTTAGCGCTTACGTTTGACCTAGTGCGCTAAGATTTGAAACAAACGATCGGTGGTAATCCAGCTTTCAGGGGAGGCCTCCCCCGAGTCTCTGGACAGCTGTGGGGCCGATCGGCGAGCGTTAAAGCAATCAGTTTCGGTCCAGTCGGAGGCCTTCATTGACTAAATTGTAACATGACGACCTATGTGACTTTGGCAGGACATTTTAGCGCCTTCTTTTGAACTAGTGGGCTAAGATTTGAAACAAACGATCGGTGGGAATCCAGCTTTCAGGGGAGGCCTCTTCCAAGCCTCTCGGAGGTCGTGGGGCCGAACGGCGAGCGTCAAAGCACTCGGTTTCGCTCCAGTAGTCGGCCTTTATTGACTAAATTGTAACATGACAACCTATGTGACTTTGGGAGGACTTTTTAGCGCTTACTTTTGACCTAGTGCGCTAAGATTTGAAACAAACGATCGGTGGGAATCCAGCTTTCAGGGGAGTCCTCCCCCGAGTCTCTGGAAGGCTGTGGGCCGAGCGGCGAGCGTTAAAGCACTCTGTTTCGCTCCAGTAGTAGGCCTTTATTGACTAAATTGTAGCATGACAACCTATGTGATTTTGGGAGGACTTTTTAGCGCTTACTTTTGACCTAGTGCGCTAAGATTTGAAACAAACGATCGGTGGGAATCCAGCTTTCAGGGGAGTCTTCCCCCGAGTCTCTGGAAAGCTGTGGGGCGGAGCGGCGAGCGTTAAAGCACTCAGTTACGCTCAAGTACCATGACGACCGATTTGACTTCGGCACGACTTTAGGTCGCTTAATTTCTGCCTAGCGGGCTAGGAATATACACAGACAAGCCTTGGGAATCCAGCTTTAAAGGGAGGCCTCTTCCAAGCCTCTCGGAGCTCGTGAGGCCGAACGGCGAGCGTCAAAGCGCTCGGTTTCTCTCCAGTAGTTGGCCTTTATTGAGTAAATTGTAACATGACGACCTATGTGATTTTGGCAGGACTTTTTAGCGCCTACTTTTCAGCTACTGGGCTAAGATTTGAAATAAACGATCGGTGGGAATCCAGCTTTCAGGGGAGGCCTCTTCCAAGCCTCTCGGAGGTCGTGGGCCCGAACGGCGAGCGTCAAAGCACTCTGTTTCGCTCCAGTAGCAGGCCTTTATTGACTAAATTGTAACATGACGACCTATGACTCCCCCGAGTCTCTGGACTGCTGTGGGGCCGAGCGGCGACCTTTAAAGCACTCAGTTTCGCTCGAGTACCATGACGACCGATTTGACTTCGGCGCGACTTTAGGTCGCTTAATTTCAGCCGAGCGGGCTAGGAATTCACACAGACAAGCCTTAGGAATCCAGCTTTCAAGGGAGGCCTCTTCCAAGCCTCTCTGAGCTCGTGGGGCCGAACGGCGAGCGTCGAAGCACTCGGTTTCGCTCAAGTAGTAACCCTTTATTGACTAAATTGTAACATCACAACCTATGTGAATTTGGCAGGAATTTTTAGCGCTTACTTTTGAGCAAGTGGGCTAAGATTTGAAACAAACGATCGGTGGGAATCCAGCTTTCAGGGGAGGCCTCCCCCGAGTCTCTGGACGGCTGTGGGGCCGAACGGTGAGCGTCAAAGCACTTGGTTTCTCTCCAGTAGTAGGCCTTTATTGAGTAAATTGTAACATGACGACCGATGTGGTTTTTGCAGGACTTTTTTGCGCCTACTTTTCAGCTACTGGGCTAAGATTTGAAACAAACGATCGGTGGGAATCCAGCTTTCAGGGGAGGCCTCTTCCAAGCCACTCGGAGGTCGTGGGGCCGAACGGCGAGCGTCAAAGCACTCGGTTTCGCTCCAGTAGTTGGCCTTTATTGACTAAATTGTAACATGACGACCTATGTGACTTTGGCAGGACTTTTTAGCGCCTACTTTTGAACTAGTGGGCTAAGATTTGAAACAAACGATCGGTGGGAATCCCGCTGTCAGGGGAGTCCTCTCCCGAGTCTCTGGACGGCTGTGGGGCCGAACGGCGAGCGTCAAAGCACTCGGTTTCGCTCCAGTAGTAGGCTTTTATTGACTAAATTGTAGCATGACGACCTAAGTGACTTTGGCAGGACTTTTTAGCGCTTACTTTTGAGCTAGTGGGCTAAGATTTGAAACAAACGATCGGTGGGAATCCAGCTTTCAGGGGAGGCCTCCCCCGAGTCTCTGGACGGCTGTGGGGGCGAACGCCGAGCGTCAAAGCACTCGGTTTCGCTCCAGTAGTAGGCCTTTATTGACTAAATTGTAGCATGACAACCTATGTGACTTTGGGAGGACTTTTTAGCGCTTACTTTTGACCTAGTGCGCTAAGATTTGAAACAAACGATCGGTGGGAATCCAGCTTTCAGGGGAGTCCTCCCCCGAGTCTCTGGAAGGCTGTGGGGCCGAGCGGCGAGCGTTAAAGCACTCAGTTTTGCTCAAGTACCATGACGACCGATTTGACTTCGGCACGACTTTAGGTCGCTTAATTTCTGCCTAGCGGGCTAGGAATTCACACAGACAAGCCTTGGGAATACAGCTTTCAAGGGAGGCCTCTTCCAAGCCTCTCGGAGCTCGTGGGGCCGAAACGACGAGCGTCGAAGCACTCGGTTTCGCTCCAGTAGTAGGCCTTTATTGACTAAATTGTAACATGACAACCTATGTGACTTTGGCAGGACTTTTTAGCGCCTACTTTTGAACTAGTGGGCTAAGATTTGAAACAAACGATCATGGGAATCCAGCTTTCAGGGGAGGCCTCGCCCTAGTCTCTGGACGGCTGTGGGGCCGAGCGGCGAGCGTTAAAGCACTCAGTTTCGGTCCAGTCGGAGGCCTTTATTGACTAAATTGTAACATGACGACCTATGTGATTTTTGCAGGACTTTTTAGCGCCTACTTTTCAGCTATTGGGCTAAGATTTGAAACAAACGATCGGTGGGAAGCCAGCTTTCAGGGAGGCCTCTTCTAAGCCTCTCGGAGGTCGTGGGCCCGAACGGCGAGCGTCAAAGCACTCGGTTTCGCTCCAGTAGTAGGCCTTTATTGACTAAGTTGTAACATGACAACCTATGTGACTTTGGGAGGACTTATTAGCGCTTACTTTTGACCTAGTGCGCTAAGATTTGACACAAACGATCGGTGGGAATCCAGCTTTCAGGGGAGTCCTCCCCCGAGTCTCTGGAAGGCTGTGGGGCCGAGCGGCGAGCGTTAAAGCACTCAGTTTCGGTCCAGTCGGAGGCCTTTATTGACTAAATTGTAACATGACGACCTATGTGATTTTGGCAGGACATTTTAGCGCCTACTTTTCAGCTACTGGGCTAAGATTTGAAACAAACGATCGGTCGGCAGCCAGCTTTCAGGGGAGGCCTCTTCCAAGCCTCTCGGAGGTCGTGGGCCCGAACGGCGAGCGTCAAAGCACTCGGTTTCGCTCCAGTAGTAGGCCTTTATTGACTAAATTGTAACATGACAACCTATGTGACTTTGGGAGGACTTTTCAGTGCTTACTTTTGACCTAGTGCGCTAAGATTTGAAACAAACGATCGGTGGGAATCCAGCTTTCAGGCGAGTCCTCCCCCGAGTCTCTGGAAGGCTGTGGGGCCGAGCGGCGAGCGTTAAAGCACTCAGTTTCGCTCAGGTACCATGACGACCGATTTGACTTCGGCACGACTTTAGGTCGCTTAATTTCTGCCTAGGGGGCTAGAAATTGACACAGACAAGCCTTGGGAATCCAGCTTTAAAGGGAGGCCTCTTCCAAGCCTCTCGGAGCTTGTGAGGCCGAACGGCGAGCATCAAAGCATTCGGTTTCGCTCCAGTAGTAGGCTTTTATTGACTAAATTGTAGCATGACGACCTGTGTGACTTTGGCAGGACTTTTTAGCGCTTACTTTTGAGCTAGTGGGCTAAGATTTGAAACAAACGATTGGTGGGAATCCAGCTTTCAGGGGAGGCCTCCCCCGAGTCTCTGGACGGCTGTGGGGGCGAACGCCGAGCGTCAAAGCACTCGGTTTCGCTCCAGTAGTAGGCCTTTTTTGACTAAATTGTAGCATGACAACCTATGTGACTTTGGGAGGACTTTTTAGCGCTTACGTTTGACCTAGTGCGCTAAGATTTGAAACAAACGATCGGTGGGAATCCAGCTTTCAGGGGAGTCCTCCCCCGAGTCTCTGGAAGGCTGTGGGGCCGAGCGGCGAGCGTTAAAGCACTCAGTTTCGCTCAAGTACCATGACGACCGATTTGACTTCGGCACGACTTTAGGTCGCTTAATTTCTGCCTAACGGGCTAGGAATTTACACAGACAAGCCTTGGGAATCCAGCTTTAAAGGGAGGCCTCTTCCAAGCCTCTCGGAGCTCGTGAGGCCGAACGGCGAGCGTCAAAGCACTCGGTTTCGCTCCAGTAGTAGGCTTTTATTGACTAAATTGTAACATGACGACCTATGTGACTTTGGCAGGACTTTTTAGCGCTTATTTTTGAGCTAGTGGGCTAAGATTTGAAACAAACGATCAGTGGGAATCCAGCTTTCAGGGGAGGCCTCCCCCGAGTCTCTGGACGGCTGTGGGGGCGAACGACGAGCGTCAAAGCACTCGGTTTCTCTCCAGTAGTTGGCCTTTATTGAGTAAATTGTAACATGACGAACTATGTGATTTTGGCAGGACTTTTTAGTGCCTACTTCTCAGCTACTGGGCTGAGATTTGAAACAAACGATCGGTGGGAATCCAGCTTTCAGGGGATGCCTCCCCCGAGTCTCTGGACGGCTGTGGGGCCGAGCGGCGAGCGTAATAGCACTCAGTTTCGCTCGAGTACCATGACGACCGATTTGACTTAGGCACAACTTTAGGTCGCTTAATTTCAGCCGAGCGGGCTAGGAATTCACACAGACAAGCCTTGGGAATACAGCTTTCAAGGGAGGCCTCTTCCAAGCCTCTCGGAGCTCGTGGGGCCGAACGACGAGCGTCGAAGCACTCGGTTTCGCTCCAGTAGTAGGCCTTTATTGACTAAATTGTAACATGACAACCTATGTGACTTTGGGAGGACTTTTTAGCACTTACTTTTGAACTAGTGCGCTAAGATTTGAAACAAACGATCGGTGGGAATCCAGCTTTCAGGGGAGTCCTCCCCCGAGTCTCTGGAAGGCTGTGGGGCCGAGCGGCGAGCGTTAAAGCACTCAGTTTCGCTCAAGTACCATGACGACCGATTTGACTTCGGCACGACTTTAGGTCGCTTAATTTCTGCCTAGCGGGCTAGGAATTTACACAGACAAGCCTTGGGAATCCAGCTTTAAAGGGAGGCCTCTTCCAAGCCTCTCGGAGGTCGTGGGCCGAACGGTGAGCGTCAAAGCACTCGGTTTCTCTCCAGTAGTAAGCCTTTATTGACTAAATTGTAACATGACGACCTATGTGACTTTGGCAAGTCTTTTTAGCGCCTAGGTTTGAGCTAGTGGGCTAAGATGTGAAACAAACGATCGGTGGGAATCCAGCTTTCAGGGGAGGCCTCCCCCGAGTCTTTGGACGGCTGTGGGGCCGAGCGGCGAGCGTTAAAGCACTCAGTTTCGGTCCAGTAGGAGGCCTTTGTTGACTAAATTGTAACATGACGACCTTCGTGATTTTGGCAGGACTTTTTAGCGCCTACTTTTGAGCTAGTGGGCTAAGATTTGAAACAAACGATCATGGGAATCCAGGTTTCAGGGGAGGCCTCCCCCTAGTCTCTGGACGGCTGTGGGGCCGAGCGGCGAGCGTTAAAGCACTCAGTTCGGTCCAGTCGGAGGCCTTTATTGACTAAATTGTAACATGACGACCTATGTGATTTTGGCAGGACATTTTAGCGCCTACTTTTCAGCTACTGGGCTAAGATTTGAAACAAACGATCGGTCGGCAGCCAGCTTTCAGGGGAGGCCTCTTCCAAGCCTCTCGGAGGTCGTGGGCCCGAACGGCGAGCGTCAAAGCACTCGGTTTCGCTCCAGTAGTAGGCCTTTATTGACTAAATTGTAACATGACAACCTATGTGACTTTGGGAGGACTTTTCAGCGCTTACTTTTGACCTAGTGCGCTAAGATTTGAAACAAACGATCGGTGGGAATCCAGCTTTCAGGGGAGTCCTCCCCCGAGTCTCTGGAAGGCTGTGGGGCCGAGCGGCGAGCGTTAAAGCACTCAGTTTCGCTCAGGTACCATGACGACCGATTTGACTTCGGCACGACTTTAGGTCGCTTAATTTCTGCCTAGGGGGCTAGAAATTGACACAGACAAGCCTTGGGAATCCAGCTTTAAAGGGAGGCCTCTTCCAAGCCTCTCGGAGCTTGTGAGGCCGAACGGCGAGCATCAAAGCACTCGGTTTCGCTCCAGTAGTAGGCTTTTATTGACTAAATTGTAGCATGACGACCTGTGTGACTTTGGCAGGACTTTTTAGCGCTTACTTTTGAGCTAGTGGGCTAAGATTTGAAACAAACGATCGGTGGGAATCCAGCTTTCAGGGGAGGCCTCCCCCGAGTCTCTGGACGGCTGTGGGGGCGAACGCCGAGCGTCAAAGCACTCGGTTTTGCTCCAGTAGTAGGCCTTTTTTGACTAAATTGTAGCATGACAACCTATGTGACTTTTTAGCGCTTACTTTTGACCTAGTGCGCTAAGATTTGAAACAAACGATCGGTGGGAATCCAGCTTTCAGGGGAGTCCTCCCCCGAGTCTCTGGAAGGCTGTGGGGCCGAGCGGCGAGCGTTAAAGCACTCAGTTTCGCTCAAGTACCATGACGACCGATTTGACTTCGGCACGACTTTAGGTCGCTTAATTTCTGCCTAACGGGCTAGGAATTTACACAGACAAGCCTTGGGAATCCAGCTTTAAAGGGAGGCCTCTTCCAAGCCTCTCGGAGCTTGTGAGGCCGAACGGCGAGCATCAAAGCACTCGGTTTCGCTCCAGTAGTAGGCTTTTATTGACTAAATTGTAGCATGACGACCTGTGTGACTTTGGCAGGACTTTTTAGCGCTTACTTTTGAGCTAGTGGGCTAAGATTTGAAACAAACGATCGGTGGGAATCCAGCTTTCAGGGGAGGCCTCCCCCGAGTCTCTGGACGGCTGTGGGGGCGAACGCCGAGCGTCCAAAGCACTCGGTTTCGCTCCAGTAGTAGGCCTTTATTGACTAAATTGTAACATGACAACCTATGTGACTTTGGGAGGACTTTTTAGCGCCTACTTTTCAGCTACTGGGCTAAGATTTGAAACAAACGATCGGTGGGAATCCAGCTTTCAGGGGAGGCCTCCCCCGAGTCTCTGGACGGCTGTGGGGGCGAACGGCGAGCGTCAAAGCACTCTGTTTCTCTCCAGTAGTTGGCCTTTATTGAGTAAATTGTAACATGACGACCTATGTGATTTTGGCAGGACTTTTAGCGCCTACTTTTCAGCTATTGGGCTAAGATTTGAAACAAACGATCGGTGGGAAGCCAGCTTTCAGGGAGGCCTCTTCCAAGCCTCTCGGAGCTCGTGAGGCCGAACGGCGAGCGTCAAAGCACTCGGTTTCACTCCAGTAGTAGGCTTCTATTGACTAAATTGTAACATGACGACCTATGTGACTTTGGCAGGACTTTTTAGCGCTTACTTTTGAGTTAGTGGGCTAAGATTTGAAACAAACGATCGGTGGGAATCCAGCTTTCAGGGGAGGCCTCCCCCGAGTCTCTGGACGGCTGTGGGGGCGAACGGCGAGCGTCAAAGCACTCGGTTTCGCTCCAGTAGTAGGCCTTTATTGACTAAATTGTAACATGACAACCTATGTGACTTTGGGAGGACTTTTTAGCGCTTACTTTTGACCTAGTGCGCTAAGATTTGAAACAAACGATCGGTGGGAATCCAGCTTTCAGGGGAGTCCTCCCCCGAGTCTCTGGAAGGCTGTGAGGCCGAGCGGCGAGCGTTAAAGGACTCATTTTCGCTCAAGTAGTCGGCTTTTATTGACTAAATTGTAACATGACGACCTATGTGACTTTGGCAGGACTTTTTAGCGCTTACTTTTGAGCTAGTGGGCTAAGATTTGAAACAAACGATCGGTGGGAATCCAGCTTTCAGGGGAGGCCTCCCCGAGTCTCTGGACAGCTGTAGGGCCGATCGGCGAGCGTTAAAGCACTTAGTTTCGGTCCAGTCGGAGGCCTTTATTGACTAAATTGTAACATGACGACCTATGTGATTTTGGCAGGACATTTTAGCGCCTACTTTTCAGCTACTGGGCTAAGATTTGAAACAAACGATCGGTCGGCAGCCAGCTTTCAGGGGAGGCCTCTTCCAAGCCTCTCAGAGGTCGTGGGCCCGAACGGCGAGCGTCAAAGCACTCGGTTTCGCTCCAGTAGTAGGCCTTTATTGACTAAATTGTAACATGACAACCTATGTGACTTTGGGAGGACTTTTTAGCGCTTACTTTTGACCTAGTGCGCTAAGATTTGAAACAAACGATCGGTGGGAATCCAGCTTTCAGGGGAAGCCTCCCCCGAGTCTCTGGACGGCTGTGGGGGCGAACGCCGAGCGTCAAAGCACTCGGTTTCGCTCCAGTAGTTGGCCTTTATTGAGTAAATTGTAACATGACGACCTATGTGATTTTGGCAGGACTTTTTAGCGCCTACTTTTGAGCTAGTGGGCTAAGATTTGAAACAAACGATCATGGGAATCCAGCTTTCAGGGGAGGCCTCCCCCTAGTCTCTGGACGGCTGTGGGGCCGAGCGGCGAGCGTTAAAGCACTCAGTTTCGGTCCAGTCGGAGGCCTTTATTGACTAAATTGTAACATGACGACCTATGTGATTTTGGCAGGACTTGTTAGCGCCTACTTTTCAGCTATTGGGCTAAGATTTGAAACAAACGATCGGTGGGAAGCCAGCTTTCAGGGAGGCCTCTTCTAAGACTCTCGGAGGTCGTGGGCCCGAACGGCGAGCGTCAAAGCACTCGGTTTCGCTCCAGTAGTAGGCCTTTATTGACTAAGTTGTAACATGACAACCTATGTGACTTTGGGAGGACTTTTTAGCGCTTACTT